>NC_133576.1:1814814-2177314 GCF_964106895.1 Numenius arquata | reverse complement strand
GACCTAAATTTGCCTGTCTTGGTTTTATTCGTTCGGCATAAACTGGCGCAGAAAGAGATGGGATTCTAAAGCCTCTTACCTAGGCAGGTGGTGTTAGCAGGCATGGACAACGTGAACTATTGAATGTTGAAGTCACAGAACAAGTTTTCCTCTAAAACGTAGCTCATTGCCTCCTGGATAGGCAAATTCTGGCACGTTGCTTCTGGGCAGATGTAAGATTTAAGCAAAGTCCTAAAAATGGTAAGTTGCTGAATCAGAACATTTTGTGGAGATGGAACTGAGCTGGTGGAAAAGTCCTGGTAAGTACACAGCATGCACGTTTTTGAACTGATAGCAATATTATTTGAACCTCTGCTTGGTTATTTGTCTCATTTAAAAGGCTACTGCAAAAATTTTGTTCTTTTTCTTTCTGTAAGCTTTGGGCAAACTGAGTGAAAGACGAGGGCTTTGTGGTGAAGCCGGCAGGAAGAAAGAAGCCTCCACGTGCCAAGACTCCTTCCTCAGCCTGTGGCCAGGAGGCGGGATGCTTTCACGTCTCCTGCTTGTGGATGCTTGATGTGAAGTGACCAGCCTCCCAGGTGACGTGCTTGGCCTGACCCCAGTGTCTCTCCTTCTCCGCTGCCATCCAGTAGCAGTCTTCTACTGAATTTCAGGCCTTTGGGCACCCCTGGGGAGAACAAAGAGGTGCCAAAGAATGAAGAAGAGGTATTTGGTCAGACAACCTGGTGAATAATAGAGTCAGAAACAGAGAAGAGAAATGAAATCGGGGGGAAAAAAAAAAAAAAAGAAAAAAAAAAGAAAAAAAAAAGAAAAACCAACAACCCAGAAAGTCAAGAAGTGATGAACAGGGAGAAGGAAATGGAAAAATACTTAAAGGGAAAAACATGTTGCTAAAATGAAGAAACACACAAGCAGAAAGAAATAGATACGAACAAATATGGGATAGGAAATACAAACTAAGTCATGAGGTTGTGAGTCAGGAGATAACAGAGCTTTCTAGCCATAATCACACAACCTTGGGAGCTGTGCCTTCAGGCCAAGTCTCTTCAGATTCCTCTGCAAAGTCTCCTGCGAGCCTCCTATTTCACAGGTTGTCTGCACCAAAGGTAGAGATTTTAAAGCATCACGAGCACCCGTGTTCCTCTGGGCACCATTTAACAACATGACCAGCAATCTGCGGCATTTCATGGGCGTAACTTAGAGCCTGCGAAGAACTGCAACTTGTGAGGCTTGTTCTTACACCTTCCGTTCGTGGTGTAAAGCTCAAACGGGTGCTGTCTGGCCCAATTTCAGGTTTCAAGGGATTAATTCCTTTCCCACTCTAGCGTCACCAATAGTCCTTCTGGAACTGCAAGGATGTGCTCTGCAGCTTTAAGAGGTTTTACTAAATCTAGATTTAGCAGAAAAGAGATTTTCTGTTGTTTTTAAAGTAAATGTATGTTTTCAGGAATGGTGGATATAGGGCACAGAGGCTAAATTGAAATTAATTGGATAACAGCCTGTTCCCTTCCTTTAAAGAAAGCTGGTGGAATACTGAGAAGCCACATACAATAGGGTTAAATTCCATTATTATGTGGCCTGTGAAACCGTTTTGTATTGTTGTCTTCTTACCATCTGCAAACAATTTCTGCCCATCATGATCCTATACTTTTCATAAGGACAGCCTGAGGATTTTAAGGAGGGACAACATAGCAAAAACCATGCTTTTAAAACAACTGCATGCTGGACTGACTCGTGTGTTTAAGGAAACTAGGGGGGGGGGCAAAGAGAGGAAAGCTTTAGTACTGAGATTTCAGAAGAGAAAAACACCACACAGTTGCTCAGTGTTTCCAATCTCAGTATACAAGTTAGATTATGTTTTGGTTTATATTTCCCCAAGTCTTTCTGTAGGGACTAGAAATGCAGTTTATCTTTCTACGCAGGGATTTTTCCTTTGTGTTGCAAATGAGACATCCTTAATGCTCGTTCCAGGAGTCTTATCAGACACTTCCATTGCAATTGCTGTATTTTTTAGTTTGTCCGTGAACTATGTAGCCACACTTCATTCTGCGCTGCTCTAAAAAAAGCAAAATTCCCTACAAATCTCATGCAACCAGTACAAACAGAATGATATTCTACCCCTGCTGAAGACATTGGGAGCTCTGCCATTGACTTTTAATGGGTTTAATAGTTTTCCCACCAACTCCAGTTCATTCTTGCCTCGTACTGTAAATTACCAGTCACATCAATAAATGCGAAGCTGATGTAAAGGCAGGTAGAATTTCTGGTAAGTCTGGCCAAGTCATTTCCTTCTTTTCAGCAGGAAAAGTCGGGATTTGGCTGCCAAGAGGTATGAGAGGTGTGGAGTCCATCTTTCTCAATATGGTGTTAACCCTTGAGCATTGCCTCGGTGCTTCATCCGATTAAAATCAGCACAGGAGACTCGCTAGGTCACTGAATCCCGCAGTCACAGCCCATCAGGCATCCGTACGCTGCCCGGAAGGATGCTCAAATGACCAACGTTTTCAAACATACTGTACCCAAACATCCTACGGGTAAAGAGCAGGAGAGACGAAGGACACCTCACATGCACTATCAAACACATAGGCTGCTTAATAGCAACGTAGATAATCAGGTAGAAAAAGTGTACTTCGATCTTACATTTCATGGGTAAGAAAGATGCCAGGAAGAGAATATGGCTTTGCTCATGCAAGCAACTCTTATTGCTGATATACTTTCATACCCTTCTGCAGTCACTTGCAGGCATAAACATAGAGTAGTTGCATTCAGTTTTTAGAGAATTATATTAGAGCCTTCTCTGCGCTGTTTGCAAATCGAAGCCAGCCAGCTGGCACGAAGGAAAACAGGCTATGCTCTACTTCTTTGCCCCCCACAGCACACTGAATCATTTCTCCCAATTAAGGGAAAGTTTGTTTTAAAGAGACTTTGGGGATCCCTTTAGATCTTTGGAGAAAGCTGGCTGTACCATGTTTACTTTGTAGCTCCTTGAAGTACCAAAAAACTCCCATGCTCTTTCATTTTTTTTTATTAAGATGATCTATTTAAAAGGGTTCTCAAAGGTGATTTGCATTTCAGCTGTGTGCCGCTGCAAGGGCACAGGTACCACAATATTTTTATACCAAAAAAGGGTCCGTGGCAGCTGATGTTACTGCTGAGATGCTGCCAGGAGAGACAACACGGAAAATTGTGGTGGTCTTAGTATGGACCTTTGTCAGGGAGAACATCGGGCCAGCGCTCAGCTGGGCTTCAGGTGTGCTGCGGGGAAGGGCATGGGCATCCCTCGGTAGTTGGGTACGTTAAATCAAGACCTGTGAAGTTTACAAGTGAAGGTGAGGAACGTTGAGGTATTTACGCTTAGGTACGAGCTCCATATGCAATATGCCTGGCACGAGGGGCTGCTCTGAGTTCTGCTGCGACTTGCTAAAGGTCCTGCTAAGAGGGCTAAAGGAGCTGCTGCAAAGCACAGTGAGAAAAGTAAAGGAAAATAACAAGGGGAAAACGTCTGTCTCCTTAAATGTCTGTCCTTCTGTGGAAATGATGAGGTGATAGCTCTGTCTTGCTATTGAGTTTTCTCTAAAAATAAACTGGGATGTCATTTGAGCTCTTCCAAAATGTAACATGCAGAAACTACAAGAAGAATTAGGACGGAGCAGTGGAGAAAGGTCAGCAGGCTGGCCACGTTTGGGGTTGCGGCTCCTCAAATTACTTGGTAATGCTTCTTAGCGCAAAAACCCTGGTTCGTCTGGTGGGAGACTACCAAGCATCCCTGAAGAGCAATAGATTGATCTTTCTGATGACCAGGGGTTTTAGAACTTGAGCAAAACTGTGAGTGGGACCTAACCGGCTGGAGGATGAGGAATGAATTCAGGATTGTTACCCAAGACCCCTGAACAAAAATTTCCCTCCATTTTTCCAGCTTCCTCAAATTCAACCTCTTTGCTTCTCCAAGAAGTTTTTTTTATTTCAATTTCTTTGGATTTGCTTCTTACACATGACTAAGTATTGATCTTTCTGCAGTGCTCTGTTGGTATTATTCAGTTTCCCAAGTTTAGGTATTAAGGCTCAGCCTAACGTTATAGAAATTTGCAACAGAAATGCATAAAATTTGGCTGTGTTCTCCTTGATGGCTAGCAGCACCAGAGGAAAAGATTAAGTGTGTAATCTAAGCATACTAAATACGTAATCTAAGTGCAAAGCTTGTTGAATGGGAGCTGACTAAAACTGGACGGTAAGACCCGAGGGTGCAGACTGCCGGAGGACCACTAGATGACGGTAACGTAACTCCTACAGCTGCAGCTGCTCCTGAAGCTCCTCCAGGAGCTGCCTGGGGTTTCCTCGCCTTCTGGAAAGTAAAAGGTTTAGCTGAACCTTCTTACTTCTCCGACAGGTCACCTGAATGTCTTCATCAACCAGAAAGCCTGCAGCCGCGACTTGGACTTTTACACTTGGGTGTTTGGGCAAATGGGAGTGAAGGGCTTGTTGCAGGAGCAGGGACAGTGGGATAGGTGGGCTCTGCTCCCTGTTTGCAGCTGGTATGCCACCCTGAAAACCATCTCCAAAATAATTGCACACTTTTCCTAAAGTTGTTTTTCCATGAAAGCAATTGCCACAGTTGCTGCAAAGGTATTGCACAATCGTATTCTCCAGCCTGTCCAGTTCAAGAACTGGACACAGCACAATCTCTGGGCTTGGATTTGATCAAGTTATGCATTTCTTTGTGCCAGCACGTCCTTTACAGGCACAGTACGCAGGGAGAGGAGTGGGAGAAGAAAAAATGGAACCAATTCATCCCAGGTTTCTGCTGGGCCGGTGTACTCGTAAAGAGATCAGATCCCGAATGGCAAATGGGCTGCAGGGGATATAGCCCAGCTGATGATTTCAGTTTTATGTTCCCAATTGCCAGCTGTTCTTCATGGAGAGCAGGTAACTCTCCCTGGATTGTTGATATTGTCTGATGTTAGCGATACACCATCCATATAATGGTGAATTTACTAGATTCGAGTTTAAAATTTTTATTAGAATAAAATTTTCTCATTCAAAAATGTTTAATTTCCAGCTCCACAAAAGCTTTTTCTTCCTAAGATGACTTCCTCATCCGATGAGGAACGCTGCTCGTGTTAGCAGTTGTGCTCTACGAACACTTTATTTCAATGGGTCAGTTTAAAAAATAGGCTCATGAACTCATAGACTGACATGACATGCTACAGCAGATCAGAGAGATAACTGAAGAGGAAGAAATTAAAAAAATCAGAATGTTAATTCTCAGGAAAAAATGTGCACGTTATAAAGATGAAGGAGACAGGAGCAAAGATAAGAGGACTAAAGAGTGGAAAACAGAAACTCGATCTAGTAGCCAAACCTCGAGGCTGTAAGTCAGAAGCTGCAGGACTTTTGAGCTGTTTTCTCACAAGCCCAAACTGTGTGACTTCAGACAGAGCCTCTTTAAAACTCTGCCTGAAGGGCTATCACTTTTGCAGAGGGACCTGTATCAAACCATGCACTTATAAGAATATAGACACCAAGAGTGTCGGCTCCCATTTATTTCTTGTCCTTCTGAAACATGCTTGAAACACAGCTGGGGTCTTACCATCGTAGCAAAACACAGTTGTTTTTAATGGTGATACAATAGAAATAGGTCAGAGCTGAGTCATTTGGCACCGGCTCGTTTAGAGGCTAGACATGTCACCAGTCTCACCCTTTGAAAATGTCAGTTCTGCAATCCGTGGAGGAGAGGCGCTGCAGAAAGACAGGGTTGTGCCACGCTGCCAAAGGAAGAGTAAAAGGGAACGAAACAGACCCAGTGTTGCATTAAATATTTCATTTAGCATCTCTTTTAAACTGCTATCAAATGAAACAAATTACGTTTTGGTCTCCGTTTAGAACTTTCTTGGCGTTAAAGCACAAACCAGTTTCAAAGTTAGGTCAGATCTCTAGGCAACCCAGAAGAATTTCTCTGATTTTTAGATAGCATTTATTCCATCCAGTTGTGAAATCCTAAAGGAAATACAGTCAGCTATCCGACCAGCTAATATTTTGGATAATCAGATTGCCTGTAACCCATAAAACTTAAGCCTTCTGAGGGGAAAAGGGCGATTTGCAGTTGCTTCTTCTCTTACTCTGTCCATCTAACCAGCAGTAATTTCCTAATGCTATTATTTAATAATAGCAATCGGGTCATTGTTCTCACTGTCCATTAGAAATCACCATTAGCAAAATGATTAAAATATTCACTTTAAATGCTATTTTCTCAGTTCTTGTGTGCTATTATAGCTCCTTAGATATTTTTGTTCACCCTTATGTGACTTTCCCACTTCTTTCCTTGCTTTTTGCAACCATAGAATACCCGTTATTGTGTTCTACATCAATAGCAGGGTGATGATCTGACCATATTTTTATGTTTAATTTCCTAAAACATCAACCATTTTGAATCCTTAGTATTTCTGGGCAGCAGGACCTTTCCTGGGGTGAATGTTGAATTTCTGTGTTCAGGAAAACATTTATTTCCTATGCCGTATCCTTGCAGTCTGTTGAGATGTATGTGTGGGTTTTTTTTCCTGAATCTTCAAAACCGGGAAGTGGGGAAGGAATGGCAAAATAAATTTCTACTTTTGTAAGACTTTTTTTTTTTTTTTTTTTTTCTTTGCTTTTCACTCTCACTAGGGAAAGTGAGAGTCTGAACGTCAGACCCTTGTAAATGAAAGAAGAATCCCTTTACTCACCCACCAGTTAACGCAGAGACAGCAAGAGTGGGAACCACAAAATGCAGATGTGTCTTCTATCTTCCCTCAAAACGCTGGCCCAGAAAGGACACTGCCAGGAAAAAAGAGGAGAGTTGATTTATTGTATCGAGCTTAGAGATCAGCTTTACTTTATCGCTGTGATGTTTTCTGAGCGTGTAGGTGATAGGTTTGCTTTTCTCTTCCCCCAACGCCCCCAATTCCTGTCTCTGTTATCTCCCAAGTATGACGGTGGCTACGGAGTAAAAGTGGCTCCTGCCCAACAAATCAATCTGCAACAGTCTTAACGCAAAGCTCACCCATCCCAGGAGTGTGGATCCCAAAATCGTATTCCACCAATCTCCCACGTAGACCCCAGGAGCTGAAATGATTCGGGTACAAAGAACCTGAAGAAGAAAAAAGACCATCTGTCCTGTTTTTCAGAAAATATGTGGAGGCTCTGGACTTCTGCCGCCCAAGGCCAGCATGGCCCCATGCTGGCATTGTAGATTCATAGATTGGTCCAGGCCGGAAGGGACCTCCAAAGGTCATCTAGTCCGACCTCCCCGCAGTCAGTGGGGACACCCCCAACTAGACCAGGTTGCCCAGGGCCTCGTCGAGCTTCACCTTGAATATCTCAAGGGAAGGGGCCTCAACCACCTCCCTGGGCAACCTGTTCCAGTGTTCCACCACCCTCATGGTAAAGAACTTGTTCCTAATATCCAATTAAATCTCCCCTTCTCCAACTTAAAACCATTGCCCCTCGTCCTGTCACTGCAGGCCTTTGTAAACAGACCCTCCCCAGCCTTCCTGTAGGCCCCCCTCAGGTACTGGAAGGCCGCTATGAGGTCTCCCCGGAGCCTCCTTTTCTCCAAGCTAAACAACCCCAGCTCCCTCAGCCTGTCCTCATAGGAGAGGTGCTCCAGCCCCCTGATCATTTTGGTGGCCCTCCTCTGGACCCGCTCCATCAGGTCCATGTCCTTTCTATATTGAGGGCTCCAGACCTGCACACAGTACTCCAGGTGAGGTCTCACCAGAGCAGAGTAAAGTGGCAGAATCACCTCTCTGGATCTGCTGGCAACTCATCTTTTGATGCAGCCCAGGATGTGATTGGCCTTCTGGGCTGCGAGAGCACATTGCCTGCTCATGTCCAGCTTCTCGTCCATCAGCACCCCCAAGTCCCTTTCCTCAGGGCTGCTTTCTAATACCTCATCCCCCAGGCTGTATTTATACTGAGGATTGTTTCTTCCCGGGTGCAGAGTCCTGCACTTGCTTTTGTTGAACCTCATGAGGTTCATCTGGGCCCACCTCTCCAGCCTGTCCAGGTCCCTCTGAATGACATCCCATCCCTCTGGTGTATCGTCAACACCACACAGCTTGGTGTCATCTGCAAACTTGCTGATGGTGCTCTCAATCCCTCTGTCTATGTCTTTGATACTGGTCCCAGCACAGACCCTTGAGGGACACCACTTGTCACTGCAAGTGTAGATGATGTAGATGCCTACAACACACGCTGCTTTGCCTTGTAAACTGCTGTTCTGATGCCCTTGCTTCGGAAAGGCCACCATCTTCGGCAGTGATTACTCAGGGGGTACGATTTGGCTTCCAAAGCTTTTAATCGACTTGTAATTAGTAGAATTTATCCAACCATTGGTATTACTCTGAGCAAAGTCCTGTTGCTGATTAGTCTTCTCACACAAGCATAGGGTGCTGCACCTGGGAAGGAATAACCCCCTGCAGCAGGACAGGTTGGGGGCTGACCTGCTGGAGAGCAGGTCTGTAGAGAGAGACCTGGGAGTCCTGGTGGACAACAAGTTGACCAGGACCCAGCAATGCGCCCTTGTGGCCAAGGTGGTCAATGGTCTCCTGGGGTGCATTAAAAAGAGCATGGCCAGCAAGTGGAGGGAGGTCATCCCCCCCCCTCTACTCTGTCCTGCTGAAGCCATATCTGGAGTCCTGTGTCCAGTTCTGGGCTCCCCGGTTCAAGAAGGACAGGGAACTACTGGGAAGAGTCTAGCAGAGGGCTGCAAAGGTGATCAAGGGACTGGAGCACCTCTCTTAGGAGGAAAGGCTGAGAGACCTGGGTCTGTTTAGCCTGGAGAAGAGAAGACTGAAAGGGGACCTCATCAGTGCTTATAAATAACTCAAGGGTGGGTGTCAAGAGGATGGGGCCAGACTCTTCTCAGTGGTGCCCAGGGACAGGACAAGGGGCAACGGGTACAAACTGAAACACAGGAAATTCCATCTCAACATGGAAACTTCTTCACTTTGAGGGTGGCAGAGCCCTGCAACAGGCTGCCCGGGGAGGTGGTGGAGTCTCCTTCTCTGGAGACATTCAAAACCCACCTGGATGCGCTCCTGTCCAACCTGCTCTAGGTGAACCTGCTTTGGCAGGGGGTTGGACTAGATGATCTCTGAGGGTCCCTTCCAACTCCTATCATTCTGTGATTCTGTGACATAACAAGACTGAACATCATCAAGTGTTATGTCTTCTGCAATGTGGTAAACTTACCACATTCTAGGTCTCTAGACCCAGAATAACAAGATTATGTGAAAACTAGAGTTTTAAGGTGAAAGCCAACTGATTATAATTGTTGAGTAAGAACATGTGCCTTAAGACCTTAAAAAACGCTTCAGACTTGACATATCTCCCCTTTAATTTTTAAAAATAAATATTGTAAATAGGTAGATTTTTTAGGGCTGGTTGGTGCCCTGCCTATACCTGCAGACACAGAGACCTGCAGTGTGTCCCCACACCCTTCCTCCTACCAAACGCAGGCTGAACTTGTGCCTACATGGACCTGTTGGAACGGAGGAGAGCCATGAAGATGACCAGAGGACTGGAGCACCTCTCCTGTGAACACAATCTGGGAGAGTTGGGGTTGTTCAGCCTGGAGAAGAGAATCACAGAATGATATGGGGTTGGAAAGGACCTCTGGAGATCATCTAGTCCAACCCCCCTGCCAAAGAAGGTCCACCTGGAGCAGGTCACACAGTGTCCATGCGGGGTTTGAATGTCTTCAGAGAAGGAGACTCCACCACCTCCCTGGGCAGCCTCTTCCAGGGCTCTGCCACCCTCACAGGAGAGAAGTTCCTCCTCATATTTAGGTGGAACTTCTTATATTGAAGTTTGAGAAGGCTCTGGGGAGACCTTATAATGGCCTTCCAGTACCTGAAGGGGGCCTACAGGAGAGATGGGGAGGGAGTTTTTATCAGGGAGAAGAGCAACAGGACGAGGGTAATGGTTTTAAACTGTAAGAGGGGAGATTTAGATTAGATATTAGGAAGAAATTCTTTCCTGTGAGGGTGGTGAGGCACTGGAACAGGTTGTCCAGGGAAGCTGTGGCTGCCCCATCCCTGGAAGTGTTCAAGGCCAGGCTGGATGGGGCTTTGAGCAACCTGCTCTAGTGGAGGTGTCCCTGCCCATGGCAGGGGGGTTGGAACTCCATGATCTTTAAGGTCCTTTCCAACTCTGACCATTCTCTGTCCTCTCCCCACAGTCTCTCCAAATATGAAGACAGCAAACGCGCACGCTGCAGCGTCGAACGCATCTGATGCAGGAACAGGCCGTGTCCTTGAGGAGCTCCCGGGCGCTGGCGGGGGGTCGCAGTGAGCCCTCGTGGGGGGACGCAGCGAAGTTTTTGAGGAACATCCTGCAGAAAGCGGGTTTTTTTGCGGCTCCATTGAATAAACCTCCTTTTTTATTGGGGGGGGGGGGGGGGGGGGGGGAGTAGTGGAGAGCTGTGACACGCACCGGACCCTTCAGACCCTGAGGTGAACTTCCCGCCAATCCACCTCAGCGGCCACAGCTCCGGCACCGGCAGGACCCGGGACCCCTTTACCCGGCGCCTCCGCACGGGCCGCCCCCGGGGGCACGCGCTGCCGCCGCCCGTGGTCCCCCCCTCGCCGCCTCCTCCTCCTCCTCCTCCTCCCGCCCCCACCGCCGCCGCGGGGCGGGGCCGTGACGTCACCCGGCGGGCGCGGGGCGGCCGGGCGCCGCAGTGCGGGCGGGAGGCGGCGCCGGCGGCGGGGAGAGGCCGGGCCCTTTGCGCGCACCTGTGCGGCCGCGCCATGGTTCGCTTCGGGCTGACCGTCGTCCGGCAGTGAGTACCGCGGCACCCCCTCCCCGACCCCACCCCCTGCCCCCGCAGCTACCGGGCTTTCCCTTTTCCCCGTCTTCCCGCTGCTTCTCCCCCCCCCCCCCCCCCCCATCCCCGCTCCCCGCCGGTGCCGGGACGGGTGGTGACGTCAGCGGAATTCCCCCCTCCCTCCCCGGGGGCGGTCCGTTGGGTAACGGCCTCCTGTCAGTCAGTCAGTCAGTCAGGAGGGGCGGCGGGGCGTTCGCCGTGAGGGAGCCGGCGGTGGCGGGGTTGTCCCCCGAGGGAGGCGGTAGGGCCGCCGGCCGGGCAGGGGGGCACCCGGCCCCGTGGGGACTGTGTGGTGACCGCCTCCGGCGTTAGCAGGCCGGGCTAGGTGGGGTGAGCCTGTTCTGGCTGACTGTTCAGCCGAGTCAGGCTGTATCGGTGTAGTTTGGCTTTGGGGGAAGGAGGGGGTTCCATCTGGATCCTGGATGTCACCTCCAAACACATTCAAGATCAAGAAGTTATTGGAGGTGGCCAACACGGATTTACCAAGGGTAAATCACGCTTGACCAATCTGATAGCCTTCAGTGACGTGATAACTGGATGGCTGGATGAGGGGAGAGCAGCAGATGTCATCTACCTTGACTTCAGCAAGGCTTTTGACACTGTCTTCCATAACATCCTCATTAAAAAATTAAGAAAGTGTGGGCTAGATGAGGGGGCAGTGAGGTGGATTGAGAGCTGGCTGTGTGACAGAACTCAGAGGGTTGGAATTAATGGAGCAGGGTCGAGTTGGAGGCCTGTAACCAGCGGTGTCCCCCAGGGGACAATACTCGGCCCAGTCCTGTTCAACATATTCATCAATGACCTGGAAGAGGGGACAGAGTGTATCCTCAGCAAGTTGGCTGATGATACCAAACTGGGAGGGCTGGCCGACACTCCAGAGGGCTGTGCTGCCATCCAGCATGACCTGGACAGGCTGGAGAGCTGGGCAGAGAAGAACCTAATGAGGTTCAACAAGGGCAAGTGTAGGGTCCTGCACCTGGGGAGGAAGAACCCCAGGCACCAATATAGGTTAGGGATGGATCTTCTGGAAAGCACTACTGAGGAGAAGGCTCTGGGGGTCCTGGTGGATAGTGAACTATCCATGAGCCAGCGATGTGCCCTTGTTGCCAAGAGGGCCAATGGGATCCTGGGCTGCGTAGGGAAGAGTGTGGCCAGTAGGTGGAGGGAGGTCATTCTCCCCCTCTACTCTGCACTGGTGAGGCCACAACTGGAATACTGCGTCCAGTTCTGGGCTCCCCAGTTCAAGAGAGACAGGGAACTACTGGAGAGAGTCCAGCGTAGGGCAACAATGATTAAGGGATTGGAGCATCTCCCTGATGAGGAAAGGCTGAGAGAGCTGGGACTCTTTAGCCTGGAGAAGAGAAGGCTGAGGGGAGACCTTATCTATGTTTACAAGTACCTAAAGGGTGGGTTGAAGGAGGATGGAGCCGGACTCTTTTCAGTGGTTTCCAGCGACAGGACGAGGGGCAACGGGCACAAGCTGGAAAATGGGAAGTTCCATTCAAATATGAGGAAGAACTTCTTTCCGGTGAGGGTGGCAGAGCCCTGGAACAGGCTGCCCAGGGAGGGTGTGGAGTCCCCTTCTCTGGAGATCTTCAAGACCTGCCTGGATGCAGTCCTGAGTGATGTGCTCTGGGCAACCCTGCTTTGGCAGGGGAGTTGGACTGGATGATCTCTAGAGGTCCCTTCCAACTCTGACAGTTCCGTGATTCTGTGAACTAACATTAGTTGTGTTTGTGAATTCGTAGGTCGTAAGACCTTTCTGCAGTCAAAAGCTCTCCGGTGGGGCAAAGAGCTTTTTTAGGAATGGTAGTCATAACATTTTTACTGTGAAATGTTAAAAGAATTGGCATTTGTTACTTGGTTAAAATTTTTAAGGTGAGTTTTCCTTTCAAGCTACAGTGAAAGTTGACAAAGATTTGTTGTTAACTAGATTACCTGGATGCAGCTTCCTGCGATTGACAGTAGCTAACTTTAATTTTTATGAAAGCTAAACTTCTTTTCCCTCTCTAGCATAATTCAGTTTAATACCGATCAGTGCAACTGGAAGAGTGACTTTTTTTTTTCCTGATTTTCCTCCTGTTAAGAGTTAATCTTGACTTCTCTTAAAGATCTGGATGTGCTGACTTGGTGCTCCAGTTGCAGCCTTGCTTTTACATCAGCTGGAAAACGTGAGCCTAAAACAATTTGTTGAACTTGAAATCTTCAGGTGGTGCTGTTGCAGACACTCGAGAAGGTCCCAGATCATTCACCGGCTAATGGATGGGAGTTCATCCCTTAGACTGTCCTTGCGTGTGCTGTGCTATCTCAGCACGACTTGGAAAACCGCACATTCTGCTCTCCCCCCACCTCCAACTGATGACCAGCGGGATGGACTTCATCCAGCCTGTTGCATTTTCCCCGGGAGGCTGGAAGGAGCTGTCAGGAAGCGGGTAGAACTTGAAGAATTAAATTGTTGCACCCTCCGCAGGAATGAGTTCAAAGCGTACTGCACTACAGTGTTTTCTCTTAAAAGTACTGACCACCTGTGATCAGGGGCTCATCTTGAGGATGTCCGCCCAGCAGCCCTGATAGCACTCTCTATAAAAATTAAGCGGCACACTAAGCAACACACCATAGTACTACAAAAATCTAAGCACGGGACATTTTAATCAGTTGAGGAGTCTCAACAAAAGTCACCGTGCTTAAGTTTGTTCGTGTCAAGTTTAGTTGTTAGATTTTTTCCCTCCTGAATAAATCTGTGCAGGGTATTAGTTGCTCTTCTCTTGATGTACCATCCCCTGTACTCGGCACTGGTGAGACCCCACCTCGAGTACTGCGTCCAGCTTTGGGCCCCCTACCACAGGAAAGACATTGAGGTGCTGGAGCAGGTCCAGAGAAGGGCAACGAAGCTGGTGAGGGGTCTGGAGCACAAGTCTTACGAGGAGAGGCTGAGGGAGCTGGGGTTGTTCAGTCTGGGGAAGAGGAGACTGAGGGGAGACCTTCTCGCTCTCTACAACTACCTGAAAGGAGGCTGTAGAGAGGCGGGGGTCGGTCTCTTCTCCCAAGTTACAGATGATAGGACTAGAGGCAATGGCCTCAAGTTACGCCAGGGGAAGTTCAGGTTAGATATTAGGAAATATTTCTTTACTGAAAGGGTTGTCAGGCATTGGAATGGGCTGCCCAGGGAGGTGGTTGAGGCACCATCCCTGGAGGTATTCAAGAGAGGAGTTGACATGGTGCTTGGGAATATGGATTAGTGTTGGGTGGTGTGGTGGTGTGTGTGGTTTGTTTGTGGGTGTTGTGTGTTTTTTGGTTTTTTTTTGTGGTAGTTTTTTTTTTTTTTTTTTCATCGGTTGGACTAGATGATCCTAAAAGGTCCCTTCCAACCTAGGTGATTCTGTGATCAATTACAGTTTTCAAGATAGGATATTCCAATTCCCGGAGGAGGTGATGTTCGTTCTCCTAGTTTTTCTACAGCTCTAGCTTTTTAATGCTGTCTTGCTTCACGGTGCGCAGCCTGCTCTGCTGATATCTTTGATAATCTCTTGAATTGCCTTCCCTTTAAAGCACAGAGGTCCAGTTGGCCAGCACATGCTTTTCCTAGGAGGACTCCAGAGTCGTCCTATCTCTTCTCTCTCTCCAGCATGGAGGCGTTGTTGTAATAGATAAATTATAATGCACTTACGATGAATTTAAGAAATTACTTTCTTTTATTCCACATTGGTTTGTCCTAATAAATATTGACTGCATGATTGGATTTGACCCCCTGAAATTGGTTTTGGTTTATTATAAAATCTTCAAATACATCTTTTTGAAAAGAGGCTGTGCTGTACTCTATCTCATTTTTCATATCCCGATTCTGCTGTCTTCTATTGGTATCTAGTATAATAATGTTTTTGAACATTCATTAAAACTGTTATGAGTCAAGAATTTTTTGTTTTGTTTTGTTTATAATCTCTTTCAGTGGAGAAACAAGATACAACAAAGACAAGATACTGCAAGGTTAGTATCGGTTATTCTGCTAGCTTGTTAGAGATGGAAAATTATTCTTCCCTGCCCAACGGGAAATCCTGTAACCAACAGTAACCAACTGTTGAATTGTGAAGTATTATTACAGAATAATATTGTAACCCTTAAGAGACTTTATTTGTAAGCCAGGATGTTAGCTTGATAGCTTTAGAGAACTATGAAGATTCCAAGCCGGTCTCCGCAGAATATCAACAAATAGTCATGGTTTTCTGGTATCAACAGGAGTATTAGAATAGTTCCTTTTTTTAAACAGGAGGGGAAAGTTACATGTAATTATTGAAATAAAGTGATAGCAGCACCTGTTATTAAGGATGCAGGAGTGTCCCATAGCACCGTGTTAAATCTCAGTAGGATGAAGTATGGGAAGAGATGGGAAGTGGGAGCTGCAGCTCTCGTGAAGAACCAGCCAGGTGTGCATTTGTACCGTGGAACTGGTAAGGAGCTGCAGAAGGATGAATAAAGGTCATGTCGTAAAGGAGGCTATTGCCTTAAGAAGGTAATATGTCACTTGCTAAAAAAGCCTCCGGTAGAGCAAGGAAGAGTGAAAAATAAAGATTGTTTAAAAGCTCGAATGTTCAATCCCAGCTCTTTCTAAAGAGGCAGTCTTTAGACAAAACATTTAAAACCAGACTTGTCCTTAGTGACTGCTGACTTGTACGCCTAGAACTGAAAATGCTGAGCTGCTTGGATGTCTGTTGTAAGAAGACTGAGGCTCACCGCTACAAGGAACCTAGTGGGGTTGTACTCTGAATAAATAAACTTTAGACAATTCTACGTGCTGTGAGAAAGCATCGTACTTCCAGATTTTCCTACCTCTGTTTTGACATTGCAGTTTACAGTTCTTGCAACATGGCTTTGTGTTCATAACAAAGTGAATAAAGAATATTCCCCTGCTTCATGTTTTTAAAAGTACCAATGATGTCTTTTAAATTCCTCACCCTTTATGTCAAATAAGATGTAGTAGGTTCCTCTCCCCTCTCCGGTGTAGAAAGTTAGCATTGCCTTGTGTTTTGAAAGGTGTAAGACCTATAAGAGCATGGTGGGGCCTGACATCTCACATGGCTGAATTATAGATGAGGTGCTTAAAACTCAGGTTCTGGACTATTTTTCTGTCTTTTGCAATTGGAAGCACATGATGATTGTGTATTTGCTTGGTGAAGATTGTTTTTGTCCTTTTTCTGGATCTGATTAGAATTGCATGCTCTCTGCTTTGACTTCCTACAAAAGTAAAATAGGTGATAGGAGTAGGGACATAGCAGATTGTTACAGGTTTGTCCCTCTGCCACAGTTCTTGGTGCTCCTACAGACACTTGGAGCTGTGACAGGAGCACACCTACTTCATTTGAGGTGGGTTACTAAAGTGCTGGTTCTTCCAATGCTGTCCTAGAGCTCTGTGGCCAGTTAGTTTTACAGGCTACTCTGAAAACAATTTTTGGAAGGGTTGCTGCTTTTCAGCTAGGTTTGTTCCATCAACATGCTTGCTATGCAGCTGCATGAGCGTTAGCGTCAATGTGCAAGGTGGAGTAGGGGAGAAGAAAAGACGACAACAGATTGTTGTTTGCATCAACTGTAAAATTCTTGTGAAACTGTGTCTTTGGCAAAGAGTGTGTGCTGCTTTCCGCATTACACAGAATCCCTTCTTGTTGTCTCATTTCTTCAAGGGATTGTCAACATTAGGGAATGGGGAGGAGCAGGCATTTGATAGTTGTCAGGACTTGACTCTCCCGATGTGCATGTTTTTTCCATATATGTATTTTCGTATCAACAACAGTATCTCAGTTGTATTGCCTTTTTCCTTATTTGCAATCAACAACTGTTTGTAGAGTTTCAGTTGTGAGATTCTTCTTGCAGGAAACCTACCAGTGACCATTCTAAAAAGGGCAAGTGATCTGAAATGACTACTCACATTTAGAAAGTGTAGGCCTCTTTTTTATGTTTAAATTTGTCATACGTATACATTAGTATAAATATAATCAATAGTGATCCTTCTGTCTTCCTAGCCTGTACTCCCTTTTTCCATACAATTTGTGTGACTGAGTTTAGGGAAGATCAGAAGAACAGTAGATTTTACTAAGGGTTGACTTTACTGAAGGAGAAGCATTTTATTATGACTGAGCAGGTTCTTCGTTGCTGCCATGCTTGTTCTGCTGCTTAATGATCTAAAATTTGCATGTCTTAATGTTGATGGGTTTTTATTTTGTAGGTCAAGGAGTGGATGAGCCGCTCTCGGCAACTGGTTTCAGACAAGCAGATGCTGCTGGTTTATTTCTCAGTAATGTGAAGTTTACTCATGTCTTTTCAAGTGACCTTCTTCGAGCAAAGCAGGCAAGTGCTTCTTGAGGCAACTGAATGTAAATCTTAGCTTCAGAATTTGGCATTTATTTGCTGTTGATGATGCAAAAATAATACGGTGATGGAGAGCCAAAAGCTGTTTTGATGGACTTGGAACTGCAGTTTGAGTTGTGTAGAATTCAAGAAGGTCTCTATGAGTAAGGAAATTTCAATGAAAACAGCTCAGTTAAGAAGCAGTGAAGGCCACCTTGCTTTGCAGGATGTCATGCAGCGTTGTTCTTATGGTTTTGCTATTATTTTATATGTGCATAGGTCCTTGTTAAAGGAGTAATTGAGACTTAGAGGTAACACTGACTGAAGTCAGTTTTTCTTTGAAGAAATAAAACAAATTTGCTGTGATATTGTTGTACTGTCTCACGCATTGTGGCAATATGCTGTGTTTTTCTGAAGAATGCAGATCATACAGGCAGGATCAAGTTGTGCTGTGAAGTCAGTACAAGGATCATTAAATGTGCAGAGAGGTTGGATTTTGACAGGAACATAATACCATACCTCTCACTTCGATGCACTATTTTAATAGGTTAATTAAAGAGGAAAAACCTTATTTACTGAGTAGGGTTACATGTGATTTTGGGTGCAAGATTACAAAATACTCAAAAAATTAGGGTAATGGAACTTCTAAAGGAAGAGGCATAGATCAGCTGTTCTAGGAAGGTCATATCTCCTGTGGAGGCCCTGCCTTTAATTTTTTCTTCTGTTACTGATGCTGTGATTTCAGGAGATACGTAGACTTCATGTGATTGAAACTACTAAGCGATTCTTGATAGCCCTGGTGGTTGCTTGCTTTTTGTTCTGTTGTCCTGCTACAAAAGTCTGTGAAGCCTTGCTGTAAACCTGATCAACAAAACCTAGCAGAAATCCCCTTTTTCTCTTCAAACATAAGTCATCAACATTGCTCAACAGTTTTGCAGGATATTTCCATAAACTGTTTTAGCAGCACCACTTAGGCAGAAAACAAACTTAAGAGAGGGGAGGGAGGAGTGCAATAATTAGATATTTTTTAAATGCATAGGAACTGCCTGACAAGTCACTTCCTTTAAGTGTGTGAATGGCGGTGATTACATTTAAAAACAATAGTGCTTTATAACGTTCATAAAACTGTCTGTGTTCTGTGCCTGCCTTAGGGGAATTGTTTTTGAATCCTCAGCCACTTGAGAGTGAGGTTGGTAATTTTTTTTCCTTATATTAGAGACGGTCTTTTCCATGAGAAGCAGTTGCACTCTCATAATGTAGAAGACAGACTCGAATTTGTCCTTTGCATAAAGGAAATGTGTTTTGCCATTTGTTTGACAAGCTATCCAGACTTTGTGGAAGCATTTCCAAAGGTGTAAAGCTGCAGTTTCCATTTGCTTGGAACTCCCCTTTTTTTGGCAGCTGCAAATCTATGGAGAAGTGTCCTCTACTATGCTATCACTTCATAGCTCAAGTATGAGGGGAATGTACAAGTTCCCCCGCAAAAGAGGAAAAAACGGGTTTTAGAGAAACTGTTTAGTGGTAAAGTTTAGTTTTCCTTGCAATGCCTCCTGCCTCGGCTGTAGTCAGGACACATACTGGTTACTGGAACCAGGAGTCCAGTGGTTCCTGGCTACTGCCTGTGGCTGACAATGAACATTCAAGCCTGAACAGGATAGGAGAAAACAGGAATGTGTGCAAAGAGAGCTGTACTAGCTGGGCAGGAATTCTGAGAGCTAAAGGAGATACAAAGTGAGCATGTATAGGAAATGTGGAGAGAGGCTTTGCAGGGAAGCCTGTCTGAGCCGTAAGCCTAGGAGGGAGGGTCAAAGACTAGCCCCAGAAGGTAGCAGTGTAGAGAGCAGGCAGATCTGCAATGTAAAAATAAAAGAAGACTAGTTGAGCAGACTGGGACGTGGTGTGAACAGTACATAACTCCATAGGGCTTCTAAGTTTAACAGAGCATAACACCAAAGTCTGCAGGGGACTGTGGAGCCCACTGTGAGATGCTTATGTCATTGGGACAAGAACTCTTCACTCAGTAGTGAAGATGGATTCAGGACCGGGACAGGCTGGGCCCTGAGAAGAATGAGGAAAAAAAAATCTTAGAGTCTTTTCCATGTATAAAGTGGTAACATTTCTGAAGCACGCTGGTGTTCTAGTAGCGGATGATGTGGGAATGGTGTGAGGAAGTTAGTCTCAGTCAGAGCAGATTTTAGTTTCAGCACAGTAAATGAAGCTGCTTTTTTTTTTTTTTTCTTACGCTTCAGAGTAGGAATTAGTGCTTTGTTGTCTGTTCTATATACTGAACGAGATATCAGTCCTGGAGAAATTTCGGGATATAATCATACTATGCTCCTCATCTATACAGGGAAATTGATTCGACCCTGTCTGACTTTTTATATTACTCTGACAGAAATTTAAAGTTGCCTTTCCTAAGCAATACATTAAGAGGTCATAAAATCTTGTTAATGCAACAAGGCTGCTTATTATTTGCCAGAATCCAAGGAGTCTTTTTAAAATGAAGTTCTTTGAATGCCAGTTCAACTGGATGTGGGCATTTGCGCTAGACTGGTATTACCAGTCAAAACTGTACGTGAATCCGGTACGACCTTCACACTTTGGTGTGTATAAGAGCAGGAGCAGGTTAGCTGTCCTTTAATTCCCATTAGGGGCTGTAGTAGCCAGACAGCTGTATAATATCCAACACACTAGAGCCTGTATTAGGCAATACTTTTTTTCCAAAGTGGTATCAGAATTTCCTCTTGATCAGTTGTCTTGCCCTCCCTGCACCCCCAAAATCACATGCTTCCTTGGAAGCAAAAAAAGATACATAGCACAAAACTCAAGACATCCAGACTATTGTTAAAAGCAAACTAAGCCCTTTGGATTTTCCCTGTCTTTTGGCCATGCTATCAAAAGGCAGGTGTATACAATAAGCTAGATTTTCCCCCCGCCCCCCAAGTGTATTGTCCAGTGCATTTCTCACTTACAACATCGAGGCTGATGCTTCAGTATGTTGCCAGCAAACATCCTCCTGCCTCTTAACTGCTTCAAGAATATTTGATTTCTGAGGTGTGCATTAAGTAGCCACTTGCCAAAAGGTAATTTCATTTGTTAGATGCCATGTTTTCGCAGTTGGATTAATTTTTCAGTTTTTAGGTACGTACTGCTCGTGAGTCTGACCCATAAAGAATGCGTCGGCATGATTGAGGTGGGAGTGGTGGTGTACTCAAGAGAAGATGTGACTTTTATCCTGGTGCTGTGTGTCTTGCTGCCCACCTTTCATGGGTGCTAAAGTGTCTTCAACTGTTCTGGACTTAGAATTGTCAAAGAACTTTCAGAAGATTGCAGCTTTTCTGCCCTTTATGGCCTGGCAAAGGCCGTATATCCAATTTGGATAGACACTATTAGCTGAAAGACTTTTATCTTCTTTGTTTGGGCTGTTGGGTACTACTAATGTGATTCACATTGGCTGTGGTGTTGTAAGATGGTCTAGCCATCCCGTGAGAAAACAGCTTATTGATGTGACTGTATATTCACTTTTTAGACTGCTGCCACAATTCTAGGAAAAAATAAGTTTTGCAAAGATTTGGAAATCAAGTACGATGCAAGACTTCGAGAGAGAGTAAGTGCCGAAAGAGTTTGTTTTAATATTGAACACTGAACAATTTGGAAATGTAACTTACTGCTGGTAGATAGCTTATTAAATGGTAGATCTGACAGTGGAGAGCACTGTTTGATGTGTTTTCAATCGCTGAAAACTGAACTCTTCACATCAGGTACTGTAAATTGTTTGCAGAACTGTGAAGCAAAGCCAAAATGTAGTGATTAGTGCTGTAACTGTGATGCTGTAATGATTTAAGTGAGGTAAGATTTACACGTAGAGGGAATTATCTTAAATGTAATAAAAAGCTTAGCTCTGTTTTCTAACCCCACATGTAACGTGTTAAAGATACTCCCGCTGCCTACCTTCCCTAGCCTGATGGCACAACTCGATGGTGGCTTTTTAGCTGTTTGCACCTTTTCATTTGCACAAAGGCTACAGAAAAGCTTTCTGCTGCCTATGGAACAGTCTGCTTTCCTGATTAGCCTCTCTGCCTGACTGGCATAATTGTACCTCCTGTCTGGTTTTAAGTACGTCTTGATCAGAATAAACTCGGATACTGGCTGTTTCTGCCAATATGAATCTCCCTTCAGATGCTATCAGTGAGAGTTCAGTCGGCTGAATTGTAAATAAGGAAATGCTACAAAACCCAAAGTGGGATGGCATGTTGCCAGCAGACAAATAAGTGTTTAAGGAGCAGAACATGATTGTAGCACTTCCTATTTGGATCGCCTTTTTCTGTGAGAAATTCCAGTTCTTCCCGTGAAACCAGCAAGTTAAATACCTCCCAGTTCCTTTAGTTGCTTTACCGCCCAACGTTTTTGAAAATATTATGGGTTGTCATACAGAATTTTAGAAAGAATACTCTCAAGTCCCTGTTACTTTTATTTTTTTCCCCTTTCATGGCATTCGTATGGATGTATAGAAATGCCAGTACAGTGTCTGCAGTCCACATGTTGTAAGTCACTACTCTGGATAATTGGAGCTAAGTTTGAATTGCATGAAAACAAGCAAAGTCCTTTAAAAGAACATATGTTGTTGACTCCATTAAGAAAGTTTTATTTTCTCATATCTTGCTTTCGTGAGAGAAGTCTGGAAAAATATTTAAGATTAGGATTTCATTTTCAGCAGCTTCAGAGCACTTATTTCTTCACGTCTTTCTTACTGTTCTTAAATAGCCAATATTTTGCTTTAGAGAAAGAGATTGGGAGGCTGAAATAAATGTGTTTCACTACATTTAAATTCTGAAGACTGTAATTAATTAATTATTATGGCAACTAATTGCACGTCCACAGCAAGTGGATAGTGACATAGAAGTCAAAAAAGCCCCAGTAATAAGTATGTGTCTCTATCCTAGTTGTCAACATCTGGATTTCTGCAATGCATGTGACAGTGTTTGACCGTATAGCATCAGCTGTTACTGTCTCAAAATACTCGTCGTAACCGCAGCATTTTCGCTGCCTTCAAACGTTTCAAGGAAAGAGCAAATCTTTCCACTCCAATATATTTTTCATCTGTTAGTGGTAGTGAAGTATTAATCTTCAAAGGGAGAAGTATTAATCTGTTTTACCATTGTTAAAGTTGAGCTTTGGAAAGATCTTCAAGGTCAAAAGCGGTAATGCACATCCAACTATATCTATCTTGTAAAATACATTACAGATAATAAATATTATGTTGTATAATGGGACTTCCAGTGATCCAGAATAACTAGCTGGTATATATGTGCTCTGATTACTGTTTCCCATGTGGGCTTTGCATTTGGAGGTCTCGGGAATAAGCATGTAACTGAAGATAGTAAATTGCCTGTTCTCTGAGTCCATTAGCCTATGTTTTCAAGATTTTTTTTGCTTGCTTTGTTTTCTGAAAACACTGTCCACATCAGTAATGTATGTCCCGAAAAAAATGGGGGGAAGCCTTACTGTTTATTTTTAATAGGTAAACTATTTTTTGTCTATTTCTTTTTGGTCTTTTTCAAAAATTCTGATTTTTTAAATGGACAACTCCTCTGTTGTGGAGATTTTGGAGGTCTGTAGAGAAAGTAGTTGTTTCTCACTTGTGAAAGATAATTCCCTGTAGTCTTTCTGCAAATGAAAAATAAGTGGAGTTTATCCTCCTGTGAACAGCTACATACAGAGGTGTCTGCAATGTAACCTCAGTTACAGAGACACTTGAATTTTATATGCTGATAATGAGTGTCATAATGTAGAAAAAAAACCTCAAGGCAAATATCAGACTGAAGGTAACGTTTTGAATGTCAGTGCTTTAAATGAGATGCTGCTCTTAATGTATTTCTCTACCCAGCGCGCATATACATATATACTTAAATAGCAGATATAAAGATACCTCCTCCCCCGGTATTGGGATAAAATGTCAAAGGTAGTTAAGCCTGCACGTTACGCTTGCGAGTGAAAGAAAACAAAGCTGTTAAAGAGACGTTTGCATTGGAAGTGGTACTGTAGACACGGTATGTCTTGCTAAAGCCACTTTTTGTAACTGGCCTCTTACAGAAATACGGTGTTGCAGAAGGAAGGCCCTTGACTGACCTCAAGGCTATGGCGAAGGCTGCTGGAGAACAGTGTCCTTCATTCACGCCTTCTGGAGGAGAAACACTGGATGAAGTATGGTATTTATTTCTTTGTGCTCTAGTTTCTAGGCTGTTTCATGAGTGTAGACACAGCTTTTGCGTACTGAGGAACATCTTATTGAGAGCTTAGTCCAAGCAAAGGTAGTTACTTTCCAAGCTAAAAACACTACTTGACCTGATTGCAGTGGCTGCCAAGTAGGGAGTCTCTTTAGAACTGAAATATTGATTCCCTGCCCATGGCAGGGGGGTTGGAACTCAAATGATCTTTAAGGTCCCTTCCAGTTCTAACCATTCTATGATTCTGAGACTGACTCCTCATGAAGCTCTAGTTTGCAGAAGAATGATGGCAGTTTTTCTCAACCTTGGCTTTAGAGGGCAGAGGAGTTTTTACAGCACTCGGTAACTTTACCGTTGATTTCTGAGACTTGTCTGTGATAAAAATTTGTCTTCAAACCGAAGTAATTATATCTCAGATTTCTGAAAGCCGAAGTCCCATGTGTTCTTCACAATGTACTCTTCTGACCTTTCTCTCTAGGTAAGAGAACGTGCAAAGGATTTTTTTGAATTTCTGTGTCAGCTAGCTGTTGAATTGGAACAGAAAGAAGACGACGTGCATGGTGCAGCAAGCAGAAGCTCAGGAACATCTGCAGAACAGTTAGTTTTTCCTTGGACAAACCACTGCAGTGAAGCAGAACTTAGCTCTGATAACAGTGGAGCTTCTAAAATATTAGATGCCAATATATTAGTGGTGAGTCATGGAGCCTACATGAGGAACTGGATCGGTTATTTTGTTTCAGATCTCAACTGTACTTTACCAACAAATTTAACAAAGTCTCAGTTGTCTTCTGTCAGTCCCAATACAGGAGTTAGTCACTTCACTGTAACACTTGAAAATGGAAATTTGTTAAAACCTGAAATCACATGTGTTTGTCTTAATCAGGACTCTCACTTAGTGGATGTGGGAGCTGAATGCGTAGCTCCAAAAGTGTTTTAAGAGTCTTTGTAGGGGAAGTGGGTTTAGATGACCATTATACTAAGCTTGGGAAGGGTATCTGTAGTAATTACCGAGGTTGACTGGAGTTACTGACACTGAACCGCAAAACTGAAGACATCCAACTGCTTACCGTCTTAAGATAACACGATTTGCATGGGCCTAGTGCCCACTATAAGTTGGTACTAGAGAAATAACACAAATGTTCTTTATGAACAGAAACATAATACTTCCAGTCACTTGCATATCTGCTGCTAGAGTGCATATTTTTAAAAACTTCTTTTCGTTAGCCCATAATTATTTTGGTTATGTCCGGGTAAAAGAGTTGGGGAGGGGAGAGGAACGGTACCTCAAAGATGAGCTATACTGTATTCTTGTTTTATTACAAAATGCTATATTGTAATATTAAACATAGATGTTGTTTTAAATAACTTTTTTGAATGCAATAGTATAACCTAAAAAGGAGCCTTGCCTAGTGGAAAAGGTTTGGTACAGAATCAGGGGACCCAGCTCTGATACTAAATAGCTGTGAGACGCTGGGCAAATCTCTTTTCCATTTGTAAAAGGGGGATGATGATAAACCTACCTCGCAGGAGTGTTTTGTAAGAAACTGTTAGTGTTGTTGAGACCTCTGTTGAAGAGCACTGTACACAAACATAAAGTATTTATTTTTAACTGTAAGCAGGATGAGGAACTTCATGTGAACATAGTTGACATAATGGTCTCCCTTCTGTAACGGAACCTTATCGATAGGGTGAGCCGTGCCCGACTTGAATCCTTTCATCGATTGCAGTCCTACGCTTGATGGATGAGTATTTTTGCCTATAATTAGGCAGGTTTGATTGCTTGATGATTGCTTATAGTCGCTGTTAGTACTGCATTCTTACCCCACTGGGGTGATTGTAGTGTTACTGTGGAAGCATATCTGATTTATGTTATTTATAATATTCACATACTTTTTCTTCATTTGCGTATTTTAAGCCTGTTTAAAAAAAAAAAATAAAAAAATTTGAAGGCTTCTGAATAGAACTCCATTTCATCTGTATTTCTTTTGAGGTAAAAATGTTTGTTAATATTACTCTATGAAGCTTTGCTCAGATCGTATAACGTCCTTTTTTTGGTTTTTCCTGAAACACTCCACGCTGTTCTTTTACTGTGAAAAAGAGCCCTTTTAAGGGCTGTTGGATCAGTGCTATCCTGACTCTTACCTGGAAGAACCACTGATGTTAAATGGCTTGCAACTGCACAAAATTCACTGTTTGACTGAAGTTTTCATTCTTTGTAATTTTTTAAAATACACTGCCCTATGTACTTTAAACTACTTGGCTTCTTTGCCTTGAAGAAGCAGAGACTTTAATTTTGAGGAGGAAGTAGAGGTTGCTGTTTGTTCCTTGAAGAGGTGGGTACCTCTACGTAACTGCAGCCCTACTGAAAAACAGCGACAGAATTATTTATAAAGCTCACTTTGGTCACTGTACTTTGCCTTTTCCATCCCCGTGACTGTCATTCAGTAGGAAAGTTCTCTCGATTCCTACCTGAACACAGAATGGGGGTTTGCTCCCGCCCGTTCTCTGTGCCGTTCGTCCAATACTAATACTGCTGAAACACAGAGGATGAAGTGGGAGTGTTCAGCCCGGTGGTGGCCAGATGGTGTTCTCCAGAACCTGGAAACGAACCTAGGGCTTTTTACCTGCGACGGGGCTTGTTTATCTAGCAAATACGAAATCTTCATAATATAAGAATCCTGGGAAACTTAAGATTTCTCAATAAGATAAAACCAAGCTTTGGTCAAAATGGCTCTATTTCAAGGTTAATTTTATGTAAGCAGCCTTTGTTCAAAACAAAGGTATTCTGAGGCAAAGTGTTTCAGTGTTAATGAGAAGTAAAAATTTCTGAATTCAAATAGTCGCATTAAAATGTTTAGAAAATTAGTAAATTTTTTTTTGGAGGAAGCCAGCCAAATGGAAAAATCCTTGGTAGCCAACCGTTATTAACATTATGCGTGATCACCACCCAAACAGTAAGTTTGTGTTTGTGAGATTTAAAAGGGTCTATTTCAAATGAAAAGTACAGAGATGACAGTGGTAGCTTGAGGAGCTGCTCAAGACTTTAATTTAAAAGTGTCCATAGATTTTTTTTTTTTTTTTCACAAATACAAGAATTCACTCTTAATATACTAAAGGAACTAAGCTGTGTACATGGGAATGTGGACTTTTGATCAGACTCCTCGAGCCTCTTGTGAAATGCGTCTTCCTAGAGGGCTCCTGAATACTGGATTGATGATCACAGCCAAAGAAGGTAGAAAAGTTTTAATTATGACTGCTAACAGAGCTGATGGCAGAGGATGCGACGGGAGTTCGTTCTTAATTTGCCTGTCTCTGGTAGTCCCTGTTAATTTCAGAAAGGCTAATTACATAGCCGGAGATTCTCCTGTTGATGCTTTAAATAGCTTAAACTTTTCTGTATTCGCTGTGTCCTTAATTTTGTCAGTCGTTCCATTAATGCTTTTTGGAGCCAGAGTGACCGAGTTGAAAATGTGCATCCTTCGTCAACTAGAAAGTGAGTGGAGACCTAATACGTTTTCCTCCCAAGTCACTAACTTCTGTCAAATATTTCAAAGTACACTAATGATTTGTGTGTTTCCCTTAGTTTAAAAGGCTTCTCTTTCTTTCGTGCAGGTTTCTTCTTCTTTCTTTTCTTTTCTTCAAGCAGGTTAATTAACATTTTGTTCTTGCTGATGAAGTAAATACCTTATGGGACCATCTACTTATTTGTTAAATGCTTTGCCATTTCTTGGGTAATACTCTTCCCGTAGGGATTTTTGACTCTTCCTTTATAATACGCTTTACCTTCTTTAGTGTATTTGTAGCTGGTTAAAATTTAGACCCATCCTAAGAAACCTGTCTTTATGATTTTTTTCTTTAAGTTACTGTTAACAAATTCTTTCATCTTGTGTTTACTCTTACGCAGGGCAAGCAGCAGGGACAGTAGTGTCTAACCATGAAAAATACCCAAGGGTGAAACCATTCGAGTTTTCTAAACAGCTCTCATGTTAATGAAGTAACGTTTTTTAATTAAAACCTTAGGAGTCGGAATCTCCTAATTAGGACTCTGTAAAACACACTAAATGGCTGCAAACGCATCTGCCAGTGGCCGGGGAGGTATAAGCAGTCACGCGTGTTCGGCAGTTGCCCTGTTGTATTTTTTCCCTGGGTATCTGCACTTGACATTGTTGGAGACAGGATACTGACCAAGGTGATTTTATAGCCTGCCCTAATATAGTTACCATTTTTATTTCACCTTTTTTTTTTTTGTATCTGTGATTCTCTATGCATTAAAAAGTAAATCGTCAGTAATTTTGGAAACTTCTGAAGTTAATCGAAGGCCTTTTTTCCTTTAGGTCTGCGTATAGTACTGGTCTTCTTAAGTCTTTCGATCGACATTGGGATTAAATCCTTCTTCTTCGTCTTTTTACTAAAGTGACTCTTGCACGTTTGTCCAGCAGTTGGGATCATGGGAAAGGAGAGCTGCAGTTATAGATGGTTCTGTTAGGAATAGTAGCAGAACATAAATATTTGAGGGATTACTCAGTAGTGGGCAATGAATGTTTTGTCCTTCTGAAATGCCAGTCTCTAATTAGCAGCGGGAGACAAGGCCTTAACTACAGGGTGGATTTTCAGCATTAGCTGCCAAGATGTCAAGATCTCTGCCACAGAGAGGCTGTGAAAGCAGATCGAGCTGTTAAACACGTTACCAGGATGCTGAGAATTTCAAGCGATAAGAAAAAGGTACGTTCCCTTTAAATACCTTCGTAGGAAAATAGTGCTGAAATAAATGTTAGAAACAGGTCAGCTTGCCCATGCAATGGTCTATAGGCAGATCTGAGACAACCAAGCCTACTTTAAAATTATCTTTTAAATCAGTGAAGGTTAAAACAAAAGCTCTCTTGGCAGACTTTTTCAGCTGAACACCAGGAGAAGAAAAGGTGATTGTGGATCGAGATCAAGAGGAAACTCAGTCCCCTCCTTTCTCAGCTAATGTGTTCTTTTGCCGAGGAGTCCAGTGCTATTCTGCTCCCCAAAAAAAGCGATGCTTCAAAAGGTAGGGGAGTTGTGACCTCCTTTGATAAAGTCGTGTTTAAACAGTGCTTTGCCAGGCTGGGCTCGATTTGGAAAAGGTGACAGGAGAGACAAAGAGGAATTGGAAGTTCCCAGCATGGTAGCACGCTTGTTCCTCAGTTTTGGCTCCACCAACATCATCTCCTGGCAGGTCTGCTAAATGTCTCGCAGTCATCAGGCATGCGCTTTGGCAGAGTGCTCCGGTAGTATCACAGTTTCCGTCCTCTATAAAGTATCAGCCCTTTTTCAAGGTCTTTGCTCTATTCCCACAGTTCTCTGGTGGGTTTATGTTTTCCAGACAGAGCCCTGTCTTTGCAATAGGAGGAGGGTTTTTTTCCTTTTTTTTTTTTTTTTTTAAATAAGTACAGAATTTAGATCAGATGCATTCTCTATCCAAGTTTTTGGTATTTCATGAGACTGCCTCAGATCCACAGCCCACATGCCTGGACCTGAAATATGTCAGATTTTCCCCAGATGTGTCCCTCTTGCGAGGGCTTTGGCCGTGAGCCCGAGGTTTTTTGGATATATAGTAATCCCAGGCAAATGGCAGCTGCGTGAGCAGAAATCAACTGCGTGGTGTGATGTGAGCTGTTTCCCCCGGTATCCACGGATACGGCAGATTTGCTGTGTGGATACGATCTGTGTGTACACGCGTGGTAAATGCAGTGCTGTTGGGGCAGGTCTCTTGTGCTGAGGTAGCTCTGGTGTCACCTGCAAACATCTCTGGGGTTTCCTGGCACGCAGGGAGCCCCGTGTGAGTCTACGGATGTCCCGCCTGAAGACCAGAAGCTGGTAGTGAGGACCCTGAGAGCGCAATCAGAGCGCAATAGCAGAGGCCTTGAGAATAGGGGCACAGGAGGATACTGGGATAAAAGCACAGATCACGAATAGGCAGTTAGTGGTCACCAAAGGAATGCACCTGAGGTCCAGGGAGAGCCCCTTTTGGGGGCATGATTGGATGTGATGTTCTTCCCCTCTGACGCCCAGCTGCCTCATCAAGCCTTAGCTAAGCTGAAGAGGCTTCACACGCTAGACCTGACTGTGATGGGTCGTGAATATATCCTGGAAGAGCAAGCTATTGAAAAATGGATTTAGTGAAGTTAAAAGTTGAGCTAAAAAAGGTTTTATTTCAGAAGGGCAAGAATCACAAAATTAGTTTAATAAGGTCAGCTATACTTAAGAATTACAAAATTAGTTTAATAAGGTCAGCTATACTTAAGAATCACAAAATTAGTTTAATAAGGTCAGCTTAAGAGCCTTAAATGGAGCCTAGTGGGAAGTGTCCCTGCCATGGGTTGGAACTAGATGATCTTTAAGGTCCCTTCCAACCCAAGCCATTTTATGATTCTGTGACTTAAAATGGAAGAAAGGGGGGAAAGCTTTGCTTGTTTAAATCCGAGAGGTAAAAATTATCTGGAAGTTACATCCCAAACAGGCAAAAATTACCGGGAAGGTCTCTAGGGCCAATTAGATCAATAATCATCTCAGAATGAGTTACTGACTCTGGGAAGAGAGCCTATAAGGAATAGAAAGAAAGTTGTATCGTATAGAACATTGTTACCTTAGATACGAAATGCTGAGAATTTGCAAAATACATTAAAACAAGTAGCAAAAACGTCCTGAGATATGTGTATATCAAAACAGAGAGCAAGGAGAGGAGTATCAGCACTGTCGCGGTGTGCGGATGGAATAGAGATTAGACAGTCTTAAATTATATCCCCAAAATGAATTACTTAATTTACGGCAATATTGAACACAATGGGAATGAGGATAGGGAAAATACCACACTTAAAGCCAAGAATTAAAGAATGTAATATGCTCCTGTCAGGGGAAATGACTAATCTTTATCCCAGAATTCTGACAGCACATCTAAAATTACACATCCGTAAGCAAGTATTTTAAATAGATCTGTCAAGTTGGGTGTGGAACCGTATGACTAGAGAATAGGAAATAAAATATGTTTTATTTGAGAACAGTAATTTACAGAACTGTTAGTTTGACCTTAATAACATTCAGGGCTTTAGAACAAATTCCGAAGGAGAACGTAATTACAGACGAGAGGCAAATGAAACCTGGAATATAATTAAATGGATTTTTACCACAAGGAGTTCACACTAGACTAAACCGATAGTTCTTTGATGAAATAACTGATGTCTAGGCAAGGGAAAAATGATGGAATATGATCTAGGTGAATTTTAATTGGACACTTGGCACAATTCCACAATGGAAACCATCAGCTCAACTGGAAAAGATAAATTTTACTAGAAAAAAAAAAAAAAGTGAAGTAAGTATGCAAGCAATTTATGGGCATATCAGTAAGTAGTTATGTCCAAGGTTAAGTACTGAGCTGGAGTAAAGTTAATATTTAAGTTCCTCATGAGGCAGTTTTTTTCTGTAATGACTTTGAATAAAAATATAGGAATGTGGAAATGTTAGTGAGGAAGCATCATCAGTAACCAAGTGGGTCAGAATATCATGCAGAGGAAGAAATGATGAATTTGAGGAGAGGAAATAAAGACATAGCGTGAAACCAGCTCCTACAGACTGCAGTCTCAGTCGCTTTGATACCGATGACAAGAACGTCCACTAGAAGCTGGAAGCTAATTGTTGAAAACGGCAAAGGAGGAGAACAACCTGGGGTGATATTAACCTCTGACTTACTATGGGTAGTTGGTGGTGTTGCATCTAGAAAGGCAAGCCTGATCCTGAAAGGTGTCTCTGGTCAAGGTAAGGAGTCGTTAATGCCACTGATGGGATCTCACCCTGCAATGCTATGTGTAATTCTTGCCACTTTCAAGGAGGCACTGGAAAATGCAACTACCTTGAAAATGGGAAACAGCGACCTGGGTTAAACAAATCAAAACCCTTGAGTTATTCTGATAAACACCAACAGCATTTTGTAGAAGATTACCTCCTATCAATAGACCCAGGAGATGGTGTTTAAAGCATGGCTGGTTCTGGAAGGAACGAGTCGGCAATATATTACTTAGGAACGTTGCTGTTTCTAAACCGTGCCTTCCTAGGTGTGTTGCTCATCCTAAAGCTAACAGACAAGAATGAAGTTGACTCTTGGGCAGATGAACGGTACAAGTCCTGCATCTCAGAGTAGGGCAAGAGAACAGGAGACCTACTTTACAGAAGGATTTCAAGCTCAGTGAACCACCAAAACCCAATCATCGAAATTGGGGGTAAGCTTTAGTTAACTTCCCAATCTTACTACTTCTTGAGTCTTAAAATCACTTCTTCTCCCTTCTGAAAACAATTGGGCTGGTTTTAGGATTTGTGCCTTTGCCTCAGCAAGCAGACTCCTGGCTTATGCACCAGAGGTTGTTCGAATATGGAGAAGAATTGTTGGGGATGAGGGTTTGCCCAGAGTTCTGGAATGGGTTTGTGGTCTTATTCAACCTGCTGCCTGCGGTGTGCAGCTTTCCCTTGCTTCAGCAAAACCCCATAGCCCTCAAGTTACTAAGCACAATACTCAGATTTCTGTCAGATACTGTCCACATCAGGCATTTAACAGGATGCGAAGTTGAACAGGATGTGTGGCGGATTAATGAAGATTTACAGAATTAAAGGAATAAAAGATTAAAAGGAAGTGCAAGAGTGCTGGAAGACGTGTGAATAATCACGCTTTGGGATCTAAAACAGTGTCACAAGGCTCGGAAAAAAAGAGGTGGTATGTTACCGTTATTGGGACCATCCTTTCAGTTTCCCAGTACCGGTCACTGTCAGGAACAGGAGCCTGAACCAGATGTGACCCTTCACGTCCTGTCTCCCTCTGTTAGAACAACAACTCCAGGTAAAAAAACTTACGGGTTCTTTTATTTCTTTGAGTAGCTAAATATGCCTCGTAATCTTCATCTCCTGGTAGAGTCTGAGACCTGTGTGTAACCAGCACCCTACTCTTTTTTTCATGCTTCGTTTGTAGGCATGCATGCCTCATAAAAATAAAACTTCATTCATCCTTAGGAAAAACATGGGCGTTTGGGTGAAAAGAGCGCATACGTGTTTTTTGTCTTTCAGCTTCAGCAGAAACCCTCCATATGAACCCCGTTCTCTCCTAGCCATGAACTTTCTCTGAATGTCCGTGATTTTCCAAAAAGCACAGAACCAGGTAAGAAATACAAAAAGAGGGCGAATCCCTGTTAAATCAAGCTGAGGGATGAAGAGAAGGGTAGGGGAAGACAGGATGATGGGTGATGGAAAAAGCCTAGCGACGGCAGGGAGGAGAGCAGGACCGGTGGTTGCGTGAGCCCGTGTTACGCTCAGCAGGTGTGGCTGGTGCTAGAAGGTACCTCATGCTTTCTCGTTATGCCTGAAGCACTAACAACCTTTGAGCTTGTGCTGGCAAGTCCACCAACAGCCTAGCCCTTCCCACAGGAAAGCTCAGGGGCTGACTGGTGTTCCGCAAAAGCCTTTTTGTTCTGGGCTTTGGGCACCACTACTGTCTGGTACTGTTACCAAACAGGATTATTACTGAAGAGCGCTTTGTAGAATTACACAGTTTGCGATGAGATAAAATCTAGCAACGGAAAAAAATAGCTGGGGGCTCTCAAAGTGGCCACCTCAATCCCCTCTGCCCCTTGCCCTCGCACCTTCATCAGCTCTGGAAGGAGAAAGCACTGGCCAAAGGCAAGGTGAGGATGTCTGGAGGGAAGGTAGAAGGTTACATCAAGTCATCAAGCTACTGTAATTCTGAAAATCCCACTCAGGCAAAAGAAGTAGAGATGAAACAGAGATGGGTGACGTGTCTGCCTGGCACTTTGTTCTCAGTCGTGAGAAATGCATTCTTTGCGGTGGTTTTCCTCCCCTCAGGCACCTGTTACCCATAAAAAGGCCGATGCACCTGATTCTGCTGACTCTTTAATTTGGTTTTACCTGAAAAATGAGAAATGGCTTTACAAAACGCTGTTTGTGTACGTACATGTAGTAGTTTACATGCAGTCCAGCTTCCTACTGGTCCTTTGTAGCAACGTGGACATAAAGAGTTAGATGATAAAGCTTTCTATAGTTAGTAAATAAATTCACAAGGCCCAGTTAGACCTTTTGAGATGTTCTTCAAGAGTCTCCATTCACACCACTGTTCAAGTACGGTTCTTTAATGGTGCCACTTACAGACACTTCTAGAAAAAGCGTCACTTCACTTTTCAGTCGCATTTCCCAGAATTTCTTTGGCCTAGAGATGGGGATTAAGTGCTTTTTTTAAAGAGATGTCTGCTTTTAGAAGGACATCAGGAACAGGCAATTTTGATTTCATTGATTTTCCTTTGCCAGTATCACCCATGCTGTCACCTTCAGTGCTGTGCTAAGGTTCCTTGCGGATGCTTGGTGTTTTATTTGGGTTACTTCATGGAGAGAATGGTCTCAGATATTATTTCCAGTAACACCTCATGATCCCTAACACAACAGTCTTTGAATTGTTCTTTTTTCTCAGCATTTTTTCCTTGGCTTTAAGATCCAGTTGCAGTTTCAGTTCACCACAGAGCAAGCTTCCTGGACAAGGAGAGACAACAACTGAACAAACCTTTGTGTTTGCCCTGCTCTTGGAAGGAGAAAGAGGGAGCAGAGACGGTTTCTGGGGCCATGGTTGCTCTGTAGCAGGCTTTCTTCTTTCACTGGGCACAGTTTACCGTGAATGAGTTTGAACAGTCCCAAGGCACCACTGAGATTTCAGGTGTGTGGGAGACTAAATGATACCGGCTGATGTTTTCATGATACCTTGGTATCTATTAAGTTTCTCATGCGCTTCAGTTCTGTTGCACGTTCCTGCTGTGCTTCTTCCCCCCTTGAAGTCCATGGACCTAAAATTCAGCAATGAGAGGAGAAAGGGATTCATAGATTCATAGATTGGTCCAGGCCGGAAGGGACCTCCAAAGGTCATCTAGTCCGACCTCTCTGCAGTCAGCAGGGACACCCCCAACTAGACCAGGTTGCCCAGGGCCTCGTCGAGCTTCACCTTGAATATCTCAAGGGAAGGGGCCTCAACCACCTCCCTGGGCAACCTGTTCCAGTGTTCCACCACCCTCAGAGTAAAGAACTTTTTCCTAATATCCAATCTAAATCTCCCCTTCTCCAACTTAAAACCATTGCCCCTCGTCCTGTCACTGCAGGCCTTTGTAAACAGACCCTCCCCAGCCTTCCTGTAGGCCCCCCTCAGGTACTGGAAGGCCGCTATGAGGTCTCCCCGGAGCCTCCTTTTCTCCAGGCTGAACAGCCCCAGCTCCCTCAGCCTGTCCTCATAGGAGAGGTGCTCCAGCCCCCTGATCATTTTGGTGGCCCTCCTCTGGACCCGCTCCAACAGGTCCATGTCCTTTCTATATTGAGGGCTCCAGACCTGCACACAGTACTCCAGGTGAGGTCTCACCAGAGCAAAGTGGCAGAATCACCTCTCTGGATCTGCTGGCAACTCTTCTTTTGATGCAGCCCAGGATGTGATTGGCCTTCTGGGCTGCGAGAGCACATTGCCTGCTCATGTCCAGCTTCTCATCAATCAGCACCCCCAAGTCCCTTTCCTCAGGGCTGCTTTCTAATACCTCATTCCCCAGTCTGTATTTATACTGAGGATTGTTTCTTCCCAGGTGCAGAACCCTGCACTTGCTTTTGTTGAACCTCATGAGGTTTCATGATACCTTGGCATCTATTAAGTTTCTCATGCGCTTCAATTCTGTTGCACGTTCCTGCTGTGCTTCTTCCCCCCTTGAAGTCCATGGACCTAAAATTCAGCAATGAGAGGAGAAAGGGATCCTGGAGAAGAGAGGAAAGTTCCCCACCCTTCCACTGAAGTCCTCTTGCCCACAAAGTGCCACTGTTTCGTGTGGTTCCTGGCCGCGATATGATGCTCCTCTTGGTATCAGCACCAAAGCGGATGCAAATGATGCTACTGTCTATGACGGAGCGTGGTAGAGCTCTGTGGTGAGGGGAAGCACTGCAAGGACATAATCTGTCAGACCCATGGGCACTTGCCATTTTGCAGCTCCCTGGGGACCGTTGCAGGAAAGAACTATGAGGATGACACCTGCAGTTTATTCAGTCTGTGACCCTGAGCATGACCCTCGGAATGGAGTTAGAATATTTGGTATGAGCAGCAGTAAGTGAGCGGTAAAGGGTAATTTACCAAATATCTTTTCCCCTAATACCTTGCAGCCAGGATCACAAATATTTCCTAGCAAGACCGAACTGCTAGACCAGTGGGTTTCCATTGCTTTTAGGTTGCAGAAGAAGTTTCCCAGTAGAGGTCACAATCTCTTCATGGTCAGTTTAGTCCTACTAAGGCTTTGGTTTTTCCTTATCGTCTTTCACAGAACTTTCCTGCTTCGGCAGGGGGGTTGGACTAGATGATCTTTATGGTCCCTTCCAACTCTAAAAAATTCAGTGAAATTCAGTGAAATTCGTGGTTGTGGTGCACGAAACAGGCAGGAAGCTGCAATCTCTGAGGCTGAAAATCACAGGGGGTAGCGGCACACGCACATTTTCAAACACAGCTAGTATCATTTATTTACTCCTTCGGGAGTCCTTTGGGAACGGGAGGCTTGAAAAGACAATGCAAAATCCACCATTTGGAGAGAAGGAAAAGTTTATTGGAACTTTTATAAAAGGAAACGGTCTCTATAATACATTGTTATAAATATTTATAAATATTCTGTAGGACTTAAGACCCACTCAAATAAATAAATAAATACTGCAATATAAATAAGTAATGCTTTCTTACTAGCTGATAACGGTCAGCATCTCCTTTGAAGAATTAATTCTTCTGACGCTTCAATGCAGTTCTCTATATTTAGAAATACATTTTTTTAATGCAAAATCCATTGTCCGTTCACTCTTAGCTTAGAGGTTAAATCCCCTGGCTATTGGTGGAGTGAGCAACCCTTCTTACTTTCTTCTAATGTATGAATATAGAGATCATATAGAGATTTTACCCCACCGACATTTCTCATCAAAATTTGGTAGAGATCGAGACAGAACTTCTCATTATTCAAATTGTTGTAGGGCTGTTGACTCAGAGTCCTGGAGAGCTCTGTGGGGCTTACAACAACTTACGCAAAATGAAAACTTTGCTGGCATAATTGCTTTCCAGAGTTCTCAAGGAGCAAATGGCAAGAAGAATGGTATAGGAATCAAGTAAAATTATTAAACTAGAACACATAAATAAAATCACGCCTCTCCACTGCATAGGCAGCAAGGTAAAAAGTCGTGCTGTATTTTGAATAAGCAAGAAAATACACAACTATCTGCCCACCCTGCAATTCTCTTAAATCCATTAGAATCACTCCTTTCTTTTTGAAACTAATCAAAACCATGATCAGTTTAGAGGATGAAAACCAATAAATTATGAGGCAGAACTCTTGGTCTAATCCTGATCGTTTGGCTTGTCCTGCCCTTTAAGAACTTATATGAATTAGGAATCACTCCACGTAGGAAAACTATTATCGCAGCAGAATCGGGTTCTGTGACTGTTCTAATGCAACTTCTTGGATGTTGAAGATAAAGAGATGTCATGTCTATACACATAAATGGCTGGGGGGGAGATTATTTTAAATGCTGTCAGTAGGACAGACCATGTGCTAAATCCAGAAGAATTTCAATGAAAGCAAGAAACGCAGGGGGCCTTATTTTGATTTTGTAACACTGCTGTATCTCCGGTGGCTTCCGTGAGTTACTTCACAAGACAGAAGGAGGATCAGACTCTAGCCTAACGTCCTTTGCGTTACTGCTGTGAGCACACTTGGGACACATGTACCATTTTCAGACTGTTGCCACGCTGTTAAATATACTAAATAAATAAACCAGAAAAATCTGCATATTGACATGCAGAAAATGCACACACACCAAACTAAACAATTCCTCTCTAGTATCTACCACACTGAATTTTTCTGCAGCTCGTTGGTGCCTTGCTATGGATTTCTGCAGAGTACATCAAGGATAGCTTTTTAAAAACTACACAACCTTAAGATTACAGGAAGATCAAGTCAAAACGAAAATAAATAAGGGAGAAAAATAGCTAAGCATAGACACGATTTTCAGAATCCTTGTGGAAATTCATAGAGCTCCAGTAAAACCAATCAAACCATTCTGAATTCTACCACTTAACAATTTGACACCTGCATTTCAGTGAAAAACTCTGCTCCGCAGGTATCGCATCTTCACTAAGGATTTTTAAACTTCAGATGTATATATGGAGGTTGGAGTCTAAGAAGTGAACTTACCGATAACATTACGCCAATCTAGGGAAAAGGGTTTGTCAACATTAGTGATCTCCTGATTAATACTGAAGTAATTTCCCTTTGACAAGTATAAAGCATCTGATACCTGCTCAGAACTAAATAGAAACGCGGATGCTAAGCTTAGATTCTCCTTTTCTAAGTACAAACCTAATTTTCACTTGTTAGATGAGAGTCTTCGTGAGCTATTAGTAGTTTTATGCTGGTGTAGCTCAGCAGTGTGCCAAACAAGCCGTGCTGCTTAACACACTATTGATTATTAGTAACCCTGGTACTTCTCTCTGGCTTGGAATGATGCAAACCTAGTGAATGGCTCTACATTATATTTCCATATTGTGATGGTAGAATTTAGTGAATATAGAGGTATGATAGAGAAGCACTTGAGAGACGATGAGTCTCTCCTCTTTCTTTCCCAAACCTCAGCTTGGATTCAGTGAGTGTCAGAAATGACTCTTTCTACACAAGACAATTCGATTCTCTCCCGTTCTCCTCTCATTTACTCCAGTTTTCCATGCGTGCTGCTCGTATGACAGCAAAGAGGTTACTTTTTGACTCGTACGGGCATGAAAAGAGACTGAAGCTTCATCAACTTAACAGCTAAAAACGTATATAGTAAATTTTATATAATAATACAACACGCCGTCAGTCGGTTTGTCTGTTGTGCTTGCACAGCCAGGGATGGTGCTAGTCGAAGGATGCCCTGTCTCTGTTGGAATCTCAGATGCTCCAGGTCTCTTCCCAGTTACATCGGCAACGTGACATCGGTTTCTTGTTTCATTCAAGTGAATTCTTTCTTTCACTGATGCGTACTTACGGCGATTCAGACCCTAAAATGTTTGGTCGGTATTATTCTTTTCAAAAGTGTATCTTCCTTCCAGTAAAACAGAGCCCCACCTGGAAAATGTCCAGCTTGTTTTTTCAGTATACTGTCGCCTCTAAGTACAACATTTGAAATTAAGGTGTTTTTTTCCCAATGTCTTTCAGGTTTTTAATAGCCATTTTGACATTCAAACTGAGTGTGCTAGACAGTTCCTGTTGCCTGTTATATTAGCCCATGTCTTCACTTTGTAAGAGGTGGGCCCACAGTTATCTTGTAATATAAAAGCGAGGACTTGCGTACCTCCTGGCATCCATCATAGCGTGTGGGTCATCTGGGTTGACCACATCATTCTGGTTGATTCTCATGGGTTCTCTGGGCATGTGGGAAAAGTCAGCTTGCTGCTGCAACTGAGATCCGAACGCGGAGATCTTTCTCTGCGGGACCAGGATCTGGTGAGGATCCACTGGATCAACATCTGCACTTCTAGTATTTCTGTGGGGCTCAGGTGTGTTGAATCGAAACAAGGGGATTTCATTTCTCCTGGACAAAAACTGGGAGTAGGGTGGTGGATTCATACCAGGCATGAAAGCTTGTTTGACTCTGCCTAAGCTAACCAGGAAGTTGTGTTTGGGAGACTGGTACACATCATATCCATTTTCCAGCGTCCTGTGGTTGAACACGCAGTCCTCTTGACTGAAGTAATGCTTAGGGGAAAAAATATGACACCAGTGAGCAGAGGGATTTGGTGAATGACAAGTGCCGATTAAAGACGGAAAGAGGAATAAGATCTTGCAGCGGGTGTTTTTCCTGATCTGCAAGCTCTGTAACTCAGGCAACTCAGTCTTAGTCAAATGCCCATAGAGATGCATGCCCATATTTTCAGCAAAAGTATTATAATGATAACTCATTATAGTGAACCTCATTATTATAATGAGGGGGAGCGTAGGGTAACACTCTACAATAACAAGGGCAAGTGTAGGGTCCTGCACCTGAGGAGGAAGAACCCCAGGCACCAATATAGGTTAGGGGTGGACCTGCTGGAAAGCACTACTGAGGAGAAGCATCTGGCAGTCCTGGTGGATAGTGAACTATCCATGAGCCAGCGATGTGCCCTTGTTGCCAAGAGGCCAATGGGATCCTGGGCTGCGTAGGGAAGAGTGTGGCCAGTAGGTGGAGGGAGGTCATTCTCCCCCTCTACTCTGCACTGGTGAGGCCACAACTGGAATATACTGCATCCAGTTCTGGGCTCCCCAGTTCAAGAGAGACAGGGAACTACTGGAGAGAGTCCAGCGTAGGGCAACTAAGATGATTAAGGGATTGGAGCATCTCCCTGATGAGGAAAGGCTGAGAGAGCTGGGACTCTTTAGCCTGGAGAAGAGAAGGCTGAGGGGAGACCTTATCTATGTTTACAAGTACCTAAAGGGTGGGTTGAAGGAGGATGGAGCCGGACTCTTTTCAGTGGTTCCCAGTGACAGGACGAGGGGCAACGGGCACAAGCTGGAACATAGGAAGTTCCATTCAAATATGAGGAAGAACTTCTTTCTGGTGAGGGTGGCAGAACCCTGGAAGAGGCTGCCCAGGGAGGGTGTGGAGTCCCCTTCTCTGGAGATCTTCAAGCCCCGCCTGGATGCAGTCCTGAGTGATGTGCTCTGGGCAACCCTGCTTTGGCAGGGGAGTTGGACTGGATGATCTCTAGAAGGTCCCTTCCAACTCCAACAATTACAAGATTCCATGATAACATTGTTTTATTTCAGAAGGCTGCATTTTTTGAGCTACTCCCAACCCACGGCTCTGTGCTACAGCAGGAATTCAGATTGGGCCTTCACTGGATCTCATTCTGCCCTCGTTTACCTGAGCAGGAACTGCTTTTGGTTTTTTGTCAGCTCTACAACTCAATGCAATCAAGGAAGAGAGGAAAGTTTAACCTAAGTGGCAGGTCCTCAGCTCAGTTAAACCGGCATGCTCCTACTGTAGCTGCACAGATTTGCCCTAGCTGAGGGAGCAGACACCGCAGTAGCAGACCACACCTGCCTTGGGTCTTGAGTCTTAGTAAAGTTCACTCACCGAGCCAAAAATGTTTCCTCTCGTGTCCATACACAGGTAGCGTCCACTCTTCACGCCCGTGATTATTACTGAGCCAGCACCCTCGGACTTGATCATTAGGGCACCTGTTTGGAAAAACAAAGATATCAAACCCAGGAACCAGTTTGACACTGCACCGTTGCCTTACAGACTCACAGATGCTCTGGCTGGAAGGGTCCTCTGGGGGTCTGAACCAACCTCCCACGTGAACTGGGACTATTGACCACCCTAGACCAGGTTAGCTGTGGTTTTGTCTGCCTGAGCCTTGGAAAGCTCCCAGGATGGAGATGCCACCACCTTTCCAGGTGCCCTGTTGCGGTGCTGCACTAACCTCCCAAAGACAACATTTTTTCCCTCACTTCCACTCTGAAGTCCCTGACCACAGCCTGGGGACACTGCTCTTAGTTTTCCATCGGCTGCTACCAAGGGGAGTTTGTCTCCCTCATCTTTGTGACCACCCTGTGATATTAGATTATCCTTACCCTCCTTTTTGATATATTAAACAAACCCAAGTCCCTCAGCCTTTCCTACAGATCATGCTCAGGGCCACTGACCATCCTGAAAACCCTCTGCCAGACCAGTTTGGGTTTCTCCACATCCATCTGGAACTGGTGTACCCCAAGAGCAGTTTCGCTGGTGCCGAGTAAAGTGGGAATAACAACTTTCCTTGGTCCGGTGACCACAGCGGGCGGTTTGCCTTCCTCTCAAAGTGAGTGTGCTGTTGACTTATGTTTGACTCGGTGCCTGCTGTAACCCTCAGGTCCTACCCAGGAGGACTTTACACATCCAGCCTCCTCCCAGCCTGTGCAGCTGCAGGGGGTTACGATGGCAGATCTGGTGCAGAACTTTGCACTGCTCATTTATCTGGCGTCTCAGTGGTACCGTGGTGACCTGGCAGACGTTCAGTCACCCTTCTTCTCGTGATCCCTTTCATTGTCTCATTTCCACCCTTCCTGCTCCACCATGCCAAATACTGGTGCGTTTGCTTCAGCTATGGGCAAAACACGGTATTTTGCTGGCTGTTGTTCTCTAAAACGTCACGCTGCTTCGTGACCAACATACCTAAAATGAGTTTTATAAAACCTTTAAATACGCAGGAAGAATAACAACAAGACAGTGCAAGAGTCCCTGCAAGTGTTTAATTAGTAATTCCCCCCCAAAAAAACCCATAAAAAAATAGCAGAACTTGATCCTTTTTCCTCCTTGATTAAATTATAACTAATAAAAACATCCTTTGCTCCTTATGTACTTACATAAAATCATCATTACATATGCTTACATTTTTAATTGAGTGGGTGAAGAAGACTCTATGCAACAATAATAATAAACATGACTTTATGATGCCTAGCTACTTGTAATTTGAGTGCTGCTAAAAGAGACGTACTTTTGAAATGTTATGAAAGAACCCTAAATCTTAAAAAAAAAATAAATTTTCTACTAAATATAAGGTTTGAGACAGAAATATAGGGTTTGAGACAGATATTCAGCAAAGGAAGAATACCTTAGTTTTCCATGAATAAAAACTATTATGAGACAATTTGAGAACCTTTTAGTTACAGTGGGGAATAGCTACTTCTCATGAACCCCAAAGGCTTAGCACTTCTTTTATGACAGCCTGGCATTTTGTAGCGTCCCCCTTTTTAGTCGACCTTTGCACACCCATGTTCTATGCACATTAGAGTTGGTTTTAGTAGTTATCGTCCCTCTACCCCAAAATAAAGATTTTAAGGATGCTATCCTTTTTTCTCCACTGCTGCGGTGAGTTCCCTCAGCGCGGTCCCTTTGGTTGTCACTGCAACGGAGAATAGCTATTTGGGGAATGTCACCTCCAACCTCTAGTAGGAGCTTCCACAAGAGGCTGTGGGCAAAATCATGAAGTGAAGGATAATTTTGGTAGGTTTTGCTTGCAGAGTATCACTTCAACCATAGGACTTTACTTCTCTTATGTGAGGAACGAAATTCCCCATCCACTACATTTCTTTGGAGCAAATTTGTTATGTAGGTTTTCCATCCCAAAGCTATACTCCTCTCTCTGCCTGCCTAATGAGAGGAGGGAATTTTTTAGAGGTAGTGAGAAAGCAAAAGTCTTGCTCTCCCTCCCCTGATCCCATGAAGACTGAGGGTCCATAGTGAGCTACTTACTGTAAATGGTTTGGTGAGGGACACCATCGACGTAGCCATCAGCGTTGATTTGGAGGTGGAAGCTGTTCCTCTCTGTATCTGTGTAGAGGTGCATCAAGTGGTCTCCATTCCCCCAGCTGGGATTCAGGAGCGGAGAGGAGTTGGGAAAGGCGAGGGTAGCCTTCAGGCTGCAGAGTACCAGCAGCGTGTAGCCCAGGCAGCTGTAGGGACCGGTCTGCGGCATGGCTTGCCCTTGGGTCGGTATCTGCAACTTGATATGCCGCTGCTCTTCTCTCTTGCCCTTGGTCGCCTGTGTCTGGGGTGTGAATCCTCACATAGGTTCCCTTCTTTTCTGCAGAGGCTTATAAAGGGCAGCAAAGTGACATCACACAGGAAAAACCTCTCCACATCCTTGATTTTTGTCAAAGCAACATTTTAAGTGTCCCGAAACCTCAAGGGAAGGATCTCTGGCTAAGGTGCGGGGGGGAAAAATGTAAGGTTTCTAAAGACAGCTCACGAAAGCTAATCATATGTTCAAATGTTATCTACAACCCTGTGACATCTGAAAGCTTCCCACGCCCCTACTGTTAGATCCAGGAAGAGCAATCCACTGCACTTTGCCTTTACTGAAGGGAATGACCCTTCAGACCCGAATTATCTTTTTTTTTTCTTTTTTTTTTTTTTTTTCTCAGATATGTTTATTCAGATTCCCACGTTCCCTCTCAGTGTCCAAAATACATTCTGGTTTAGTGAAAGCATCAAATACTGCTAAAATATTTTGCAAATGTATCAAAAGCTGATATTAGGTTGTCCTGGGCCGGATTCCCCCTTCATTATGGTGCGGTGATAATTCCATCACTCCACTGAAGCAAAGGAAACTTGGTATGAGCACAACCCACTTCAAATAAGCCGTCCCCTTTTATTTCTCCTGTTTCATTTGGAGTCACCTTAATAATTTAAAGTTGGCCAAGCAGCTGAACGTTACCTGTAAAATGCTTTAAAACTGCACGTCTTTTCCTGCGTTGCACATCTAGTTGGCAGTCTTTTACAGAGGCACAGCCAGTAGATGAAGGATCTGAATCAAACCTGAAATCACTCATATTGGCACATTTTTACCAATTCAGGTACAGCAAGCAAACTGGGAAGAACTACAAAAGGTCTTGACCGAGCCGAAAAGTAATAAATGGACAGCGATGTTAAAATGTGTTCCGAGACACAACACCTGCTTTTCAGTTGTCCTGCCAATGTTCTGCGGCTTTACAAACAAATTTTCCCATTTTAAAAAAATATGTTTCCATTTATTGCATGAAAATACTGTGCGAATGGGATACTGTGTATATGGGTAAAATGGCGATAGGAATAGCAGGTTATCAAACTAGACTGAGTCAGAGTTTCTTTCAAAAATTAATACAAAACTGAAAATAGCACCAAATAATAAATTAGTAATTTTTTTTTTTAAAAAAAAGAAACCTGAGGATTTTAATTGTAGCAGTCTTAGGTCCGGTGAGAGTCTCTAGCTGGACACAGTATGCAAAATTCTCAGTTTCATTAACAAGCTGTGGAGCAGTGCCATCAGCACCAAACGTATTATGGGTTGATACAACTGTAACCAACAGCAAAAGCTGATCTGATTTTTTTTTTTTCTTTTTTTTTTTAAAATTGTTTAGAATAAGCAAAACTCTGCCAAATTCTTCTGTCACACCTGTGTAAATCTAGAGACTTGCGTCAGTGTATTTACACCTGTGTAAATGACAGCAATTTTTAGCCAAAGCGTATAAGGGTCACATCTTAAACTGAGCCGACTGACAAAGCTGTCTTCACTGAGACACAATGTAGGTTCCAGATGTTTTACTGGCCATATCATCTGAAATGCTTTCATTAAAATAAGGAAAGGAGTGTTATCTTTTTTTTCTTTTTTAAAGCAATGTATCTATTTACTGTTGAAATTATCCACCGATATTTTTCACTCTGGTTTTAAAATAAAAATTGGGGGGGGCTGTCGTTTATATTGTTTTTCTTTTGCCCCCTTTCATTAGGCTACTGTGGAAATGCGGGTATGTATACCTCAGAAACAGTTGTAAAAGTTCTCCCGAGAGGCACTTATAGGATACTGTGTCCTCTTGGAATTTTTTTTTTTGTGATTCTTTTGTGAATGCAGTTTTTCTGCCTTCATATTTCATATTCATCACGACGTTTTCCTGTGCTTGCCATTATGCACTGATCTGATCTCTCTCCGGTATCTCAGCTGTAGAGAAATGGTTCTCAGATGTTTGAAAAATTTATTTAAACCCCATTTTAGCACACGCCAGTTGCGCGCAGCTGTTTCATTTTGTTGTACGACAGAGAAGCAAAGACTACTTTCGCATGCTTAAATTGCTTGGCATTTTCGGCAGTTTCCCATAGGGCAGACTATGCTCTGTTCTCCAGACTTCACTGAGTTCTGTTTAAGCTGCTGGGGTGAAGTGAATTTAAGTCTCTTCTTGTGAGGATGATGATGCAAATTTTGCCTTTTCATAGACTTTTTAGGGTTTGTTTTAAACCTATAAATGCCCGCTGCATGTGGGGCTTTTTTAACAGTCCATTTTCCTTTTTATTTTAGGCTTATCCTTTTATTCCTTGTTGGTACGCCACCTACCTTCTCCTACCCCTTCAGCTGTTGATGAAGTAACCAGGAGAACGAAAGCTTCCTTACTTTTTCAGCTCTGTTAGTCTAATAGAAGTGATGGCAATCTTTCTTCTCTTGTATTGTCACGCTCCTGCATCAATAGTGACAATATTTCTGTGACTTTTACCACATACGTTGATATCGCTTTTTTAGATCTCTCTGTTGTCCTGAGCTGTTTGACCAATCGAGCTTTTCTCAGTGAAGAATTAGCTGCAGAGTCTTACAGATTTTGCTCAGTTTAGAGGGAAGAAAAAAATGGAACTGAATTTGAAGACCAAAAAAAATTTCGGCAAACTCAGAACGGCTGTTCCTCTTTAACTGCTACCTTAGTCCAAATGAAGAATTCAGCTAGTGCTAAGTTTTGTTCAAACACGAGAATAGGTTGATTTCTCCTCTGGAGGAGCCTGCACTCTTAAGCAGATAGGAGGGAAGGTGGGTGCCGTGAAAATAGCAGCGTGGGCACGTGTGGGGCTGTAGGCAGGCTGGTGGGGAAGGACCGGGCTGACCTATGCCTTAGGACTGAATGCGGGCATTTCTACGGGCAGGATGGCCACATCGCCACATTTTCTACTTCCCATTGCAGGGATGCTACACAGCCTGTGTCAGGTGCCACGGTGGTGCAGGGCTTTCCTTGGAAGCATCCTGCAAATCCTATACACAGGAAGAACTGAGTTAGGGTCATAGGAGCGACCTGGGGATCTGACTTTCCCCTGTTTTGACTGCTTTGAGTTTCTGCTTTAGGTCATTTTTTGACCAAAACTTACCATTTCAAATCTGCAAACCCCTGATCTTGGCAACTCTATGTCAGCCCTTGTCCAGCTGCTGGCAAAGTAACGCCTTTCTGCAGAGGACTTACAAGGGAAAGTTTTATATAAACGAGTTTAAGTCTCTACAAGTGATTTGCCCTCAGGTACGTTTTGTTACGTAAAGTTACGTTTACCCCTTGAAAGTGCTTTACGCACCATCAAAAATTTGCAAGTTAAAAAAAAAAATAATGAGTTTCCTACTCATTATAACGGGGTTCCCTTCCGGGATTAACCCACGAGTGAAAACGCACGTTGCCTCACAGTGCTGGACTACCTTTCATCACGTAAGAGCATCTGTAGCAGTGTTGCTTAATAAAGCATATTGACTTCTATTTAAACAGGTGTGTGGCTTGTCCTTTTGCAGAACTCTTGTGCCATCTGGTTTTCTGGGATGGCCTCAGGAAGCCTCTTGCTCTCGGCTGTTTCAAAGCCCACAAGGGAGTTTGCATGGACAGACTCGAAACCGCTTCTGCTTTTAGCAGTTTTCTTTGCGCTGCGTCTCTTCAAAGAGGTCAGAGAAATCAGAGGCCTTTCTCTCTCCCTCCTCTGAAAATCACTGTAATAACTGGCTCGGGGACAATCAGCGTTGGAAATGCAAGGGTGGAGTGCCTCTCCAGAAGTTATTCTAGGAATAATGACGCACCAAGTCCATGGTATGTACAGTGGATGCTCTGTGTGTATGTGTGTGCATGAGACTTTGCCACAGACTTCACCCGGTCTTGTTAAACACATCCTGAGTGACCTTATTTGGATGTCCCATTCTTGTCACACTGCCCACGGCTAAAGAAAACATCCTGGCTAGGTTCACCTACGTGAAACAAATGAGGTAAGCACAGCCCACTGGCTCTGGGACCGCAGCATGTACCAGCAGTTTCTGCAGCGTGCTTGCCAAATATATTGTTTTGGGTCTTCTATTTCCACACACACCCCCCCCTCCTCACCCTTCTTCTACACAGTAGACATTTTGGAAATCCATGTCCAATTTCAGAAGCGCTAAGTCACCTGCACAGGCAGCTCAGACCATGAAATTGCTAAAGTAGCTTCCTCAGTGCCTTGCTCTCCGGGATGCGGGATGCACGGTCTCCCTGAGAAATGCCTGTCTTTTCCTCTTGGCACTTTTCTTTCGTGTCCGACAGAAGACTGGCATAAGCCTTCAGCTCAGGTTCACAAGTCCAAAAGGGAGGCCTTTGGAGGCTATAGGCGTTCAAAATTCAAGGCAACAAAGACAGGCAGAAAGAGAAAGCCTTGATATTTCACTGTGTTCTGAGGAGGTAGATAAGAAATCAGACTTCCCTGCCTGTGTATGTCCCAGCCGGGCATTTGTGATGCTGTTTGTGTTGTTTTGCTCGAACTGAAATGAAGGGCCTCATTCCTCCTCCAGCTGAAATCCTTGGCAGAGCTCCCAGCCAAAGCAGAACCAGTCCCTAGAAGGTTGTGTTTTCTGTACAGAGAGTGTTTCTGTCATTTTAAAGGGTCTGAATTTTCTTAGGTATTGTGGAATAGAAAATGGTCACAATTTGTGATGAGAGCTGCTGATACCCTCTATTTCCAAGGAGGCACTTCTAGTTTATTGCAATGGAGCCTCCCAGGTTTGTGGCAACCGTTTCTCTGGGAATGGGAAGCCCCTTTCCCATGTGGGCACCTGCTTCTCCTGCAGCTCAGGTCAGCACCTGGAAACAGCCAGCCCCATAGATCATCTAATAGGCTTGGTGGTAGGTAGCTGAGAGGATGTCCTTGCCCTAGGGTGAGACAAGTAAGAGAAGTTGGTGGGGATCTGAGGGTGGGTCTCAGCATTAGAGTAATTTGGGGAGAAAGTGGTCAAGGTAGGAGGTAGAGGTGTGAAGGGCTACACAAAGAAAGTGAAGGAAGAGGGCATGAAGATGGACCTCTTTTCACTTTTGGCTGTGGTAGCTGCTGGTCTTTGTATATGAGCAAGCTCTGAGGTAATCTTGAGCGATGCAGGCGGTTGAACCAAATGCCCTTTCTCAGTGTCTTGTGGTATCTAGTTGTCCTGATAATCTGTGGCTTAAAATACGTATATATATTTAAAACCACATAATTTCATCTCTTGGCATGCAACTTGTAATTTCATCTGAGGTCCCGTAAGAGTGAGTTTCAAGTTATTTCTGCTCCTACACATGTATCAACTCTCAGGTGTTTTTTCTCCTCAAAACTAGATAGACCAACTCAATCTGAGGTCTCACATGGAGACCTCTGTGTGCTTTCTCTAAGCATTCTTTGACTGTTGCTCTGGCTGCTCAGGTCCCAACCTGAACACCTTGATTCTCTTCAGTCCGTCCTCTATAATAAATAAAATGCACATGCCCAGCAGTAAAAACCTGCAGCACTTGCCCATCCCTTGTTTCACTGCATGACCCTTCTTTCTTCCCGGGATACATCTCCATTGTTTCCTACGTTCGCTAATGTGATATAACCAAATGCTCTTTAACCTGTCAGACCTGAGATCAGAAGGACATTAAACGTGTGTCAAGCGGCTTTTGCCCGGCAGGTTGACCGCAGGTTGGGCCACAGCTCCCAGGGTGGTGGAGCCAGCAGAGGCCACCCGCGGCCAGCAGAACCCTGGCAGGCGTCCCCAGGGGCAAGCAGCAGCTGAACCAGCAGCTGAAGCATCTCGAGAGCTGATGGCACTGAAAGAGTCAATAAGATGTTGCTGCTTCTTTTTCTTTTTCTTTTTCTTTTTCTTTTTCTTTTTCTTTTTCTTTTTCTTTTTCTTTTTCTTTTTCTTTTTCTTTTTCTTTTTCTTTTTCTCTTTTTCTTTTCCTTTTTCTCTTTTTCTTTTCCTTTTTCTTTTTCTCTTTTTCTTTTCCTTTTTCCTTTTCTTTTTCTTTTTCTTTTTCTTTTTCTTTTTCTTTTTCTTTTTCTTTTTCTTTTTCTTTTTCTTTTTCTTTTTCTTTTTCTTTTTCTTTTTCTTTTTCTTTTTCTTTTTCTCTTTTTCTTTTCCTTTTTCTCTTTTTCTTTTCCTTTTTCTTTTTCTCTTTTCCTTTTTCTTTTTCTCTTTTTCTTTTCCTTTTTCCTTTTCTTTTTCTTTTTCTTTTTCTTTTTCTTTTTCTTTTTCTTTTTCTTTTTCTTTTTCTTTTTCTTTTTCTTTTTCTTTTTCTTTTTCTTTTTCTTTTTCTTTTTCTTTTTCTTTTTCTCTTTTTCTTTTCCTTTTTCTCTTTTTCTTTTCCTTTTTCTTTTTCTCTTTTTCTTTTCCTTTTTCCTTTTCTTTTTCTTTTTCTTTTTCTTTTTCTTTTTCTTTTTCTTTTTCTTTTTCTTTTTCTTTTTCTTTTTCTTTTTCTTTTTCTTTTTCTTCTTCTTCTTCTTCTTCTTCTTCTTCTTCTTCTTCTTCTTCTTTCTTTTTTTAACCAGTAACATAACTATAATATCTTCCCTTTTATCTGCAGGGGAGGGGAGCAGAAAGATAAGAAGCAGCCTCTGAAAGACTCCTTTTGGATACACTCTAGTTTAAAGGCTGACGCTCAGCTGTTTGTGAAGCACCCTGCTCACAGCGGCTCTGTTGCCTTTCAATTCAGCTCAATGCTTCTTAGTACTGAAAACAAAGTCAGTATAAATAGAGGTGTGCCATTTGGGAATCCTTCTCCTGTGCCTTTTTTCAGACTCGAAAAAGAATATTTGGGTGCTCAAGGTTGAGGGGAATTGAAATTTCTGGATGCTACTGAAATCGTGTTGCTATGGAACTAGTCAAGGAGTTCTTTTTAATCCTCCACATCAACACGCAAAAAGTAGAGAACTCAGCTTTATAGATATTTCTTTACATGTGTGAACTCCTTGTCTCTTGTGAAAACCTGTGGGGGTCGGTGGTACTTAGGTTGGAGTCTGGTGTTGTCAAATGTAGTTTGCTAGCACAGTAAACTACTCGCAGTCTTTGAAGGACATTTGGTTTCTCAAATGCAATGAGTTAACTCTTGAGAAATGCACACCCTTACACAAGGGGCTAGGAGGGATGGAGATGGCAGCCTTATAAGCAGAAGCAAAAGTTTTAAAAGGCACTTTTTCGTTTGATGATAATTTTCTTATTTTATGTTTCCGAACCTGTTTTGGGGAGGAAAAATTCAGTACGGTATTCAGAACCCTTACGTTTTCAACTTTACAGCAAGATAATGTCTAGGTGGTCTAATCTCACCAGTCTACCACTACAGCTTTGCACTTGAATTTTAGTGATTATGCAAGTTCTAATTTTTTTTTTTTTCTGAAGAAGAGATGACATTTTTTAAATGGACCTCTCTAGCATCAGTTTGGTTTCAGACGTAAAGAAACATGGAACAGCCTTTCAAGATTTAAAAGATACACTGATATTACAAAAGATTTTGACAAACAGATTTGAAATGCAACTATAAAGCATTTCTGAGTAGTGTTTGCAAACCAAACAGAGTGACACTAGGTTAATAAACGGCACTGAAAAAGGGAGGAATTGAAACTAGTAAAGCAAGAGCAGAATACGGAAAGTACTTTTTATCTTGGCCAGAAAAGAAAAAAAAAAGTGAGTGAATTGGTTCCCAGTCATCTCCATGGATAGTGCTTTGTTTCAAACTGTCTGCTCTAACAGCCCTCTGTAATGTATAATTTCTGTACAAAACCTGGACATTAAAGTCCATTAAGAGTGAGAGTAATTATCAGCAATTTAGGGTAAAACATGCTATGGTCACAACTTGAAACAAAGGAAATTTTGGTTGGAGAGAAGTTAAAAATTCTTCCCCTGAGAGTGATGCAGCACTCAAGCAGATGCCCAGAGGGGTTGTAGCCCACAGCCCTGGAGATATTAAAAACTTGAGTGGGCAAGGTCCTGAGTGAGCTGATCCAGCTTGGGAGTTGGCGTTGCTGTTACCTTGCCTTGGACTAGAAACCTCCAGGGGCCCCTTCCCACCTAAATCATTCCTTGGGCATGGTAATGTATGCCACTGCATTTGCTGATGGTTTCCAGTAAATAATAGGGTAGTTTCCCCTTGTTAGATAGAAGATGAGAATGGATTTGTTCTAACCTAGTTTTAAACTTCCTCCAGTCTCTTGGAGTTCATGTTTCTCTCGACTCTGCACACTGGAAGAAGAGATGGAAAGGTTTAGGTTAAAGAAACGAAGAACAGCAAATGCAAAGAGGGAGGTGGGGGAATGCTGTGAAACTGTCAAAAGACAAAATACGCAGATAACCTCATCACCAGCCAAGCGCCCGCTTGCTGTGGGGCGGTAATAGCACAGCATGTGACTGACATGTTACGATTGCTTCAGTACAATTGCATGTGTTGCTCTTCAGCTCTGAGACATATTTTTTAGCGGGATCTCTTTGAACCTAAAACTTGATTCGAGCAACATTTGCTCTATAAGGTCTAAGAGAAATTTTTTAATCTGAAAACCTAAGCCATAAATGAAGAAATCCATGATTGAAGCAAGCATTGCTCTTGTACCCAGTACTTCTAATGCAAGGCAAGTAGAAAGGTTTCCCAAGCTACTGCAAGACTAATAGATGATTCTGGACTCCTTTAGAGTAACATGGAGATTAAACTTTGCAAGGAGCAGGGCAAGATGAGTAACAGTGACTTCATTTTTTCACCTAAAACCGTTAGCTGAGCTTTGCTCAGAAGCTGGGTTGGTTTGTTTGTTGAGGTGTTTCTGGGATGGGGGCACCCAGAGCCCATACACAAGGAATGATTAGATTGGATGGAAATCTGGCAAAGATATGTCTTGAACTCTGCCCCTGATTCAGGTTTGCCGTCACATAATGGCTTTTCAGGCAGATTTACAGCTTCAATATTCCTTCGTGTATTGCGGTGACAATAGTTCTTCGTGTTGCCTTCTTAGCCTGTCACCCTGCTGGCAAGGAGGAGCTTGAGTGACATATTGCACCCTGGATGCACAGGTTCAACCACTGCTGGGACACTGATCCTGCACCTGGAGCCTACTGATCTTTGGTCATTTTCACAGCTGGCAGAAGCTGGTGTCATGCCAGGACAGGTTGGGAAATGCATTCTATTTCAAAGAAGACAAGCAGGCTGTTTTGGACTCTCATCAAACTGCTTGGTTTTCCAAAAACAGGTTTGCTGGCTCACATTTTTTTTTAAAACTTAGTATTACGACCTAACACCTTTTTTTAATTAAAAAAAAAAGTCTTCTTCACTATCCTTTCCATAACCCTGATGGACCTTCCCACCTGCCTGGCCTAATCATGACTATGTCTCTTTGACACTGATGTCGCTTCAAGACCCCTTGCTCCATGGTTCATTCACGCCTCAGTCTCCACTTCTGGGGAAAGAATGGAAACGAATTCATAAACTGAGGTTGTGCAGAACACAAACGTACGTCAGAAATTTCATACAGAAGAGATTTCACAGTCACCCAAGTGGCTCGTGGATCTGTATGTTAATTGTTATAGGGGTGTAGCAAATAGATTCTATTTGATATTATCCTTGTCTTCTTTTGAAACCTGCAAGTTTCTCTTTAAAAACTGTAACACAACGTCTGCAGATTTGCTCAAGGTTTACAGAACATGGCACCCATACGTGTCCCCTTCCCTTTCCCACATTTTCTGTTGCTCTCGTTGTCGCTTTTGCAAAGTGTTGCTTTCTGGTGAGCTGGCAGGGAAGGGATGCAGCTTATCTGTCTAGATTCTGAAATCTGCCCTGTGCTACAATTTGTCCGTCACTGGTATACCCAGTTCTGCTGAGCCAGGTAGTGTGTCTTGTTTAAAGAAGTGTATTCTTTCTCCTGGTGTGCTTGCTTCTAGGCCCTTCGGAATACTGAGGATCCAGATATACAGCCTTAACAAGAAAATGGGTTCATGCATCCATCTTCTGTTGTATTTACACTGCAAGGTGGCAGAAAGCAGGCTGGCTGACTGTTTTATTTGGGGAAAACACTTCGCTTTGTATAAAAGTTCCTATTTCACAACATTGCTGTTAGTCTAGCACTGGGATTTAGTGCTTTTGCATATGGGTTAGCTACATGGTTATGCTGAAGTGCAGAAGCAGCTAACATATTTTCACTAAGGGATTGTGGATCAAACCAGAGGTCTAATTATGATTAGAGATTAGAGACAAATAAGTTGGTTGGGCTACTTGCTGTTTCCATCAGCTCAGCCTGAGATCTGAATGCCTGGGTGCATGGAATCATTGCCAAGAGTCAAAGAAGGGTAAGGATTTGTCATATGGCCACTGCTTTGCGGTAAGGGCTTCTGTTTTGGCTCTGTGGTAAATGTAAGCTAGCTTGCCCCTCACTGGATAACTGAGGAAAAGGTGATGATCTCACTGAATGGCTGGTTATCATAACTACCTTCCTTATGTTTTAGCAGCAAATCTATTGCCTCTTCAAGAGACTGGAAAATTTCTGTTGGCCCTGTGAGCCTTGGGCCCAGATCACAGACAGAGTAACCCCAGGAAAAAAACGGGCTCCAGTCACCTGGAATGACTTAGTGTGGATCAGTTCTCATAACAAATATTTTAGAAAAGAATAGATGCGCTTCTCCAGACAGCCCTGAAACAAATACAATTGCAAACAACTCTGTTGCTTTATACATTATCGCTAATGATTTCTCATTTGACGTAAGTCGGTATGGTCACATTGTCCTTGGAGGAGCTATTCTAGTGCTGCAAGCTCCGGTCCATGAAATCAAAAGCACACAATAAAATTGTGAATTGTAAACAGTTAATTTAGGGGACAGAAATTTAGTCCCAATCAAGGAATTTTGGTCCACACCCTATAACAAAAAATAACCAGCAATAATATGCATGCAGGCAATACGGGATTGAATAATATGTTCACATCTCATGATCCAAGGACACAGCTTGTTCAGCTCATCTGGGCTTATTGGCCCCTTGGATTTTGGCCAAACACTTTTCAGCAGACTGCGGCTTCCAAAACAAACATGCTTTTGGGTTGAGCTGGATGCAGAGCTTGGCTGGAGAGAAAAAAGAAATCTCCGCTTGTGGCTGCATACTTGGTTGTTTGTTTTCAGGATTTTTTTCCAGTGACAGCTGTTTCATCAGCCAGGATTGGTCACTGCAGTTAACTGTAATTCCAGTTTACATTATATATATTAAACCTAGAGATTACCACACTGTTTGTCTTAGCCTCGGTCTCTCCCTCAGTTACCCAACAGCTGGAAGAGGTTCTTACTTCCTCCTTCACTCTTGCGTTCTGACAAGGAAACCAAATGTCCTCTTGGCTTCTGCTGAGTCATTTGTGATTCCAAACGTGAGGTGCAAGAGCTTGCGGTCGGGTCGTTTTTTCAAGGAACAAAGTCATCTGTAGTTAAACACCTGGGATCTAATTGTGTCCTCCATCGCTTAAACTGATGCAGAGCAGGGTGGCTGCAGTAAATGCCAAAAGTAAATCCAACCAAACAGAATGCAAAAGAGATTTGGGGCTGTTTATTTCCTTTTGTGGGTATATCTTAAGTTATACGGCCAATACTGACTGACCGGCACCCTGAAGTCACCGAGACACCTTTAGATCGTGACCTGCAAACGGCTGTCAAAGATGCTGAATATCCTCTGCTTTCCTTAGCAACAGTGGGAATGGAACTGAGCACTGCGGAGCTCTGTAGGGACCGGATTGTTTCACAACAGTTTAATTTGTTTGCAAATCACTTTATGAAATCCAGACAACAACCTCACCCCATTGTCATGCTCTTACACAAAACTGTCTTAAATGAATGTCTGGCAGTTCCCTTGAGAGGCTGGAGGGGGAATCCCCAGGTTATAGACTCTCTGCCTTTGCCACTCCTTACCCTCTGAGACTCCTCAGTGTAAGAAAGACTATCAATGCGACCATAAAAAACCAACACAATGGCACATTGGGTTGCATTAGCAAAAGCACTGCCAACAGATCGAAGGAAGTGTTTATTTCCCTTTTGTGAGGCCACATCTGATGCTGCGTCTAGTTTTGAGCTCCACGTTGCAATGTTGAGTGATGTTGACAAGCTGGAGGAGGTTCAGAGAAGAGGCACTGGGATGTGTGCGGACTGCAGCGCACGATGTACAAGGAGACGCTGTTGGCGCGGGGTTTGTTCAGCCTGGAGAAGACAAGGAGGGGGGAAATCCAGCTGGAGCTTCACTACATGAAAGGCAACATAGAGAAGATAGAAGTGAAAAATACATTGCTGAGGTATATGTCCACTCCCCGTTTATCAGAGGTGTCCCAATCCAGTACATATGGCTAACTTGGCTTTATACGCGGTTGGTTTTGCAGCATTCCCTGCACACAAGACACAGGGCAGAGGCAGAGGGCATTGCCCACGGTCACATAGGAAGCCTGTGGCAGAGCAGAGGACTGAGCCTGTGGGTCCCAAATGCTTGTCCGGCACCCTGTAAACTGTCCCTTGCTGCCTCTCCAATTACAGACCCCCAGTGTGAACCGTTTCCCAGAGGTGCCTTTCTCCTCCAGTTCCAGAATCGGAAAGATTGTACAGAATTGTGAACATTGATGCTAATCTCTCTCTAATACTGCCAGTTCAGAGAAACGTGTTGATCAAGGGAATGGAGCACCTCTCTTAGGAGGAAAGGCTGAGAGACCTGGGTCTGTTTAGGCTGGAGGAGAGAAGACCGAGAGGGGACCTCATCAGTGCTTATAAATATCTCAAGTGCGGGCGTCAAGAGGATGGGGCCAGACTCTTTTCAGTGGTGCCCAGCGACAGGACAAGGGGCAACGGACACAAACCGGAATACAGGAAATTCCATCTCAACATGAGGAAAGCTTCACTTTGAGGGTGACAGAGCACTGGAAGAGGCTGCCCAGGGAGGTGGTGGAGTCTCCTTCTCTGGAGATATTCAAGACCCGCCTGGACATGTTCCTGTCCAACCTGCTCTAGAGGTGGACCTGCTTTGGTGGGGGGGGTTGGACTAGATGATCTCCAGGACCAACCCCTACCATTCTGTGATTCTGTGATTCAGCTCTAGAGTTCTGGTGATGTCTCTCAATCCAGGAGGTCCCAGGTGAGGCTGGTCAGGGACATCAGGGCCAATTAAGGCCAAGCTTAAGGGCTTTTCACTGCGGGGATGCCAGAACATGGGGGAAGGCTGGTCTCTTGGGAGGGCTTGTAGGGCCAAGGCCCTGCATGACCAGAGAGCATCTCCCTGGTGCTCACCTCAGGGCTCGGGAAGCTCTGAGCTGGCCCTCAAGGAGCAGCGTGGGGGGATCCTGTGGCCCACGGCTCTCCTGCTATGGCTGGCAGGAACCTGGTTGGGCCTGGTTGGCCTCCCTAGGCCGTGGGGCACTTGGGCAGGCAGGCACACAGCTCAGCAAGGGGGGCTATGGCAGCATGGCCACTGTTCGGATAGTGCCTGCTCTGCGGCGCATTCTTTTTCATAGAATCATTCAGGTTGGAAAAGACCCTTGGGATCATCGAGTCCAACCATCAACCCTACTGTACAAAGTTCTCCCCTACACCATATCCCCCAACACCACATCTAAGCGACTCTTAAACTCATCCAAGGATGGTGACTCAACCACCTCCCTGGGCAGCCTGTTCCAGTGTCTGAATAGGCTGTCAGATGGTTTTCTTCATAGTCATAGGAATTAGAAAAAAAGTCTTATACTTTCATTTGTGGTTTTTTTGCCTGTTATTTTGCCTGTCTTCCCTTTTTTCCTTTCGTTTTTTTTTTTTCCTTTCGTTTTGTTTTTTTTTTTCCCCTTTGCATTCTCCAGTCCCATCTCCCTGGATGTTTTTTTTTCTGGGGCATCTCCTTTTCTCTCTTTCCAAAAAGAAATGCTGCTTGAGCTTACCCTGCTTCATTGCTGCTGACCCTGCCTGTGCTGTTAAAAAGCTCTGATGTCCCTACTTGGCTCTGTCCTGATCCAGGCTGGTTGAGACAATACTGGGCCCTGGAGGTACCTTTGGTCGTGGCTGTTGGCCTGGCCGTCTGCATCCCAACCCCTTCTCCCATTCCTAGGATCAGCTTTGGGATCCTGCGCAGAAATTCTCAGGGGCTGGACTGGAGGCTTAAATTAAATACACTGGTCAAGCCTGAACCTGCTTCCTACCTTCCTTATAGCAGCATAAATGTTAGGTGACATTTATGTACATCAATGTCCAGGCTGGCCCTTTGGTCTCAGGCTGTGTCAGCCTGTTACTTCCCTGTAGATTCACTCTTAAAAGAAAGAAAAATGCATTAACACTAAGATGTCTCACTTATTGCTTAAGCTAGAGAGAATTTTTTTCTTTTCCTACAACACAGAAAATAATGACTTGAAACAACATAGAAAATAAAACTTGATATCTTCTGCCACAAACTTTCTTGATCTAAAAGACATGGGTGAAAACTGCTGAAAAGCAAAATGTTTTCAGTTATCCCTTTTCTGATGTACTCCTTTGCGTGTTCGAAGGAAAGTAAACAACTTATCTGAAAGTCAGGGTTTTTTCTGAAGTGAATTGGAAGCTTATTTTTTCCTTTGAGGAAAGTGCCGGCTACATTTTTTCATGGAACTCTAGAACAGTAACTGCTGCTCTGCTAGAAAAACTGCTTAGCTCACTAGTTGAGGGAGAAGCGGCTATTTGTATGATGCTCTAGATTTTGCTGGTGAACTAAATCACTGTTCAGTAGATTTCTTAACAATACGCTTGTTTCTAAGTGTGTGAGTGACCCCTCCTGTGGTGGTGGTTTTTTTTTTTTCCTTCTGATTTCTTTTCGAGTTATGGTTTCTGCAGGTGGCACACTGCCCCCTGGCAGCCAGAGAGCACCAACATCTCCCCCCAGGCTCCTGCTCCCGCAAAGACCACCTCTGGTAATCGATGAATTGGAGGCGGTATCAGTTGTGGTCACTTATGGTGCCACAGCACTATTTGTAATAACGCGCTCAGTGAAGTAACAGGGGACAAAAAGGGATTTCTTAACATCCTTTAAAATTGCCGTCTTCAGTATAATTTGGAAAAGGCTTCTACTTTTCCTTCTTTCTGCTTTTCCACTCAAGGTGCTTCAGTATTTTTTTATAATAGTATATTTATAAAATATATATATATAAAGTATATTATATATATTATTATATATATTTTTTTATATATATATATAAAAAGTATATAATAAAATAGTATATTTTCCACTCAAGGTGCACAGTATTTCCTGCCCTAGGTGTCACAAGGAACGGCAGGGGGATTCAACAAGCCTTGTCGTTTTATGTCCTTTAGGGTGTGCTGTGTGGCGCTGCCTTTGATGTGTAGGCTCAGGCTTTATGTGTGAGCCTGAGAAGAGCCTGTGTGCCAAGAACCTTGGCAAATCTTCAGGTTGGGAAATTTGGAGTACAACCAAAGTAGTTTTCATGATCAATTTACCTGCCTGGTGTTAGGAAAAGCTGCTCATCAAGATGATACCTGAATTCCAAATACTGTGTTGTGAGGCTCCCCGGTTAAAATCGTGACTTTCCTGTATAAGGGTGCAACAGATACTAACGCAGGGAGGGACCTGAAGCCTAAATCAGATCACAGCCATGAGGTGGTAGCCTCCTTTTCCCCTTGTGCCCAGGCCTATGGCATCTGACCCATGTTTGGTCTCTGACATCTTAACTGCTAAAAAACAAAATAGCCACCAGAGGGCAATAATAATAACAGCCAATTAGGAAAAAAAAAAAAAAAAGTGCAGTAATCAGCCTCAGGAGGTCAGGCTCTTTCTACCTGTCTCTGGCATCATAAGCATTAGGTGGCTTTCTGATTTTGAACAGCGCTGCTGCTGCTCATTTCCCTGAAAGTGGTCTGGAGCTGCACTGAAGCCACGCAATTCTTGTACCTGTGTTTCCCCCTGGATCTCGTGTACCTACAACTAAGGTATTCTTGCAGCCCTGAGCTGTCAAAAAGCCTTTTTTTTTTTTTTTTTTTTCTTCTTCAGGGGACTGAATCCTTCGGGTGACTTCTGCAGTCATTTGTGTTGGTGGGAGTTAGTTCCAGTAGGAAAGCCGGTTTCTGCTCGGTGCACAGGCCAGATGTGGCTTTGTGTGAAGGCCTGACAGGAAGATGCTGTCACCTCTTAGACTGTCTTCCAGCAAAGCATGAGCTACGCCGGTGACCCCTTTGAGACATTTGTCTGTGATTGGGTACCCCTTTTGAGTTGCTATATGGAGTTCCACCCAGAGTTTAACGAATCACGAGGCTACCACAGGGCTGCTGGAGGAGGTGGATAGAGGGGATTCTTCCTGATGCACCCTCCCCTATCTTTGAGGTTGGTCCTGCACTGAGCTGGAGGTTGGACTCAAGCCCTCCAGCAGTCCCTTCCAGTCTAAATATTTCTGATTCCATGACCAGGATGTTCCCAGGGCAACACCTATTTATCCCTTAGCTTTCTTTGAGTACGAAGGGTTTCCTGCTCTTTCATGCGTATTTACATTTATATTTATTTATTTAATCGATTTTGCTGCCATTGCTGAGCAGTTTTTGCTGGCTTCAGGAGGGTGTAGCGCTGCCTGCTTTCACCTGCGCTGCCCGCACCGGAACCTCCAGCCAGCTCAGGGCTGGCAGGTCTATCAGGAGCGATTGACAACCCGGGCTTACCGAGCTAATGAAAACAGCACCTGCTGCCTCATATAGATGGTGGGTCATCAGAGAAGCCAGAGCCTGAGTAAGTGAACAGATTACGGTTCCCTGCCAATGGCTTCAGGCCAGGGGACACAGAGGGCAACGTGACTTGGGGGAGGGGGGAAGAGGAGGGACATGCTGGGATACTCCTCTGCTCTGTTCTGGGTGCAGGGAGACACTTTTCAGAGGAGGTCCCCTTTTAATCCATTTGATTAATTTCTTTTTAAATTCCATTTTCCCTTGTCTATTAAGGCTTCTCCTCCCCTGAGAAGCATCCCACAGCTTTACAGCCTTGGGAACGGAGCCTAGGGTGAGCAGCAGAGACCTTGCTGAGCCAGGAACCCAAGTCAAAGTGGTCTGAGGAGAAGGATGGGGTCACTGTGGCGCAGCTGTATCTGTACAAACAGGTACACCATTAAGTTTCAAATGACCTGGGAGGAAACAGAAAATGATGTAAACCGAGCAAAGTTCAGCCAAAATTTTTTCCTGCTGTTAATAGAGGTGCGGGGCTTAGTCACCATCTCTTCTGCCCAAATTCCCCGAAGATTTTTCATGCCCTGAGCTGAGAGCACGGAGCGGGAAGGGAGCATGGGAACCATCTGCGCTTCTCAGGGCACCTGGGCGCTTGCCTCGGTGTGTCTGGCCAGCATCACCTTTCAAAGGGCACGCTGCAATACAGGGAGCAGAAGCTAGCCTGTGACTTGAGGGGGTGTTCCTGTGGGCTGGCCGCATGTAGCCTTTTCCTAGCCTCTGCAGCTGACTCCTTACCAGGTCATTTATGTTTCTGTTTTGCTGGAGCTAGGTTTAGCTGGTTTGCATCAGCTGCCGGTTTGTCCTGTTGTTTCCAGTCATTGCGTGTGGGCTGTGTATCTTCTGTTCCCACTTCTGCCCACAGCGACCAGCCTTCAGAGCTGTAAACAAGGCACTTCTACAGCAGACAGAAAGATTGCTTAACCCGCCAGTGAAGCGTAGTCCTCTCCCAGGTGAAACGTGGCACGTAAGCAAAGCAATAAGACAACAAGAACGAATGACAACTTGCAAGCAAAGGGAGTTATTACGGGGGAGCCTAGACAGCCAAAACACAAATGCAGGGAATGGCATTTAGCCAGCATGGTGATGCTGATGATGTTCTTAAGCTCCTGAGATGGGCCACCAGCAATCAGAGCTTTGGAGACTTGTCCACCCTGCGATACCACGCTGGTATGCATTAAACAGCTCACTTGAACCAAAAAAACCAGGGGCAGATTCCCAGCTCTTGGCTTCTAATACCTTAGTTCGTGTCCTCGGACTGGGGGATGTCTGTAATCATTCAACTGACTGAAGGACTGACTGAATGACGACTTGGGAGTGGAGGAAGGGAGAACAAAACTTAATAAATAGCTGAAATTTAGAGTGTTTCCAAAATACCCAACTTTGAGGCATAGTGAGGCAAAAGCTTTCAGAGATGGCTGCAGGAAGTTGCCCTCCCAAGTTGGTCCCAGGCAAGAAGAAAATGCCATTTTAAAAAAGAGCCTTTCTTATTTAATGAATTAAGGGATATCCGTGGGCAGCTACACACTGAAGAGGACGAGCAGCACCAGAACCTCCCAAGGTAAAAAGCATTGGAATTTCGACAGGTGACTATGACGGCTCATCTTTAACCATATTGCACTTTTATCTTCCTTCTCTTCTGTGAAACTCACAGATTCTCTACAACAAGCACGACTCTCTCGTGACTTCCCAGGCAAGAAGTCTGAAGAACACAAAAGTCTACCACAATTTTAAGCGTACCAATGCGTCCTCTGGTTCTAGAGGTGAATAAAAAGTCTCTGTGTGTGTAGAGTTGATATAGCAGCTCTGAAGCAAGGGAGAAAGCAAATGTTAAGAGTGATTTGGAGTCAAAACACTACCAAAAATGTATAAAAGTTTATTTTATGAATACATTAAACTATTGTGCACAGCACTTACATATAAAAATAGAAGCAATTTCACAAACAATTGATTGGACAGTTTTGTGTTTCTTGCAAATTTACAGTCTCAATTGTGAGTCCATATTGAGTCAGAATATGAGGTATATTTTAGTGAAAAAAAAAAAAGTGAGAACTTTGGCACCATTTTACTGTGCAAAATAAAATCTTGGAATCGAAATACTTAGTGAGGTATAAAAAAATTACTCTGCTTTTCCATTGTGTGTGTCTGCATCTCTGCATGTTTGGGGAAAATTCGATTATTTGAAAGCATTATTTAATTCCAGTCAAGACTTTTTTCTAACAGAGGTGGATTAGGTCTTAAATTGTTATGAGATTTGCCTATGGAAGAAGAAACCTTGAAAATAAATATCAACTCCACGGGAGAATCCCATGTGCAAAATATGGGCAAGACAGGCTAGTGTGGGGCATCCACAGCAATGCTTGTAGCCCATTTCATGAGATACACTTCAAAAGTGACCACTTCAAGAACTGTCAATAATAAGATCCTAATTTGGCCCTGATTTGGGAAACTTCTTTACTTTCGTGAGTTTTCTTTACGTAGTCACATACCTATGGAACTATTCTTTTGAATAAAGTTTTGCTTGAGAGTTTGCCAGACTTGGCCCATAATCTCTCCATAGTCTCCGTATCATGTATATTCAGTCTACAAATGGTTTTGGTTTTGGTTTGGTGGGTTTTTTTTCCCTCTGTGCCAGCTCAACAAATTTATCCTGAGGTGTGTAAAATGAGTAGTGGTCTTCCTCAGTCCTCCTTCTCCCATGCGGGTGATAACAGCCTGAGAAGTAGGAGGTGGAATTCAGCTAATCGAGCATGAGGCAGAACAGGATCGGGCCAATTCCCAGGCAAGTTGTGTAACTTCTTGAACACTGCCACAGTTCATTCTGCTACCGTGAGTTGCCCCTGGGCTGCTCGCACATCCGCAGCAATGTGTCAACACGTGCCGTAACTCCTCTCTTGAATATAGCCATGCATTGGCTTAAGAGGCACGTCTGTCAAAGTACTGTATCCAACTAGTCTGAAACTCCACAAAGGTGCGGCGCTTCACTGGTTGTGCTGGAGGGGTTTCTTGCCAGAAGCTATGGCTCCTGGCAATGGCATCTTTCAATGTCACTTCTGAAGACGACATCATTCACTCAACGTGTGAATCGGGACTCCTGGCACGCGGAGACCTTTTTCGATTTCAGCCTTGACTTCAGCGTTGAGCTGGCTGATGTTGATGTGTAATACAGAAAAAGCAGTGGTATGAAGAGTAACTCAGCAGAGTGACTGGTGGGGCTTTCCATACGCCCACCAGAACTGCATCCCCAGGGGTCTGCGGTTCTTAAGAACAAGCTCAGCCCAGCTGGCTGCATCCAAACAGACTCCTTGTGACCTGGTCTACGATTTGTTCTTGCTGTTGACCAGCATGTGCAAAATGGAATCAAGGAGTCTGATTCTCACCTTTTATGCCAGCTATCCCATTATTTACCAGTACTGGCAACAATAAATTACTCTAGACTGGACTGGTTTAGGAGGGAACAGACTTCATCCCGTCCTAAGGACACTGGTTTAAGCTGTAATCAGAAACAAACTTGTGTGTCAGCATTCAAACTATGATTTCTTCTACGTCCATGTACTCTTCCATCCTTCTTCAAACTTTTTTCCGAAGACAATTAGGAATATAACGCAAGTATATGGGTTGCCAGCTAATGTATTTCAGCACAGCTGTAGTCTTCCTATCTGTACCTCTAGGGACTCTAGGTCGACGTAACTGTCTGATATCCTCCAAACTTTTCTCTGACCCACTCAAAACATCCTGCTTTTTCTCTTAAAATGCACATTTTTCCAAAGCAAACTGCTGCACACATTGTGGATGAACAAAGTGTGCCAACTGGGCTTCTCTTTGTGTACTGCAAGGCCAGCAAATGAAGACTAGCTCCTTTCCCTTGCCATATCCAAAGTGTCCTGTTCGTGTACTGTAAGCAGTATTCCACTCTTTTTTTCCTCTTCGTTTACACTGTGATCACCACTTACATTTGAGCAAAATAAATTCAAGTATAAATCACACAAAAGCAGCTGGAAAACTGTGTCTTGTTCACAAAACAGTTGTCTTGAACATTTTTCAGAAAGCGTGGCTGTAGATACATTGTTGTAGGAGGGCTCTTTGGGCCAAATCTTCTGCAGCTATAAAATAATGGTCTTACTAAGCTGGTTTACTCCAACTGATGATCTGGCCCTGACAGTGTTTCTCATGCATGTCAGAAGGCTCAAGTTCATCATGAATAGACACCCCCTGCAAATAGAATGGCATGTCAAGGCTGGACATAGTCACATTTTGGCTGGACGTGGGAGATTATCTTGCACTCAGATGTTCACTTCTGCAGCAGCATGGTCCATCTATGCTGAAAATGCTCATGCTCTGACATTGCATTGAATCTAGTTTCAAATTTAGGAGCACGCCGTCAATGCAGGAATCCCAAGGCTTCTGGTAACTGACATTTATAGTGACTATTGACTTAGGGCCTCTTAAAATACTCTTTCAAAGGCACAGAAAATGTAGCTTCATTGGTGATCTGGAAAAAGGTTGTCAGAATAGTTAGGCAAGGTTATGCACTATTTGTATGGCTTCTAGGAGAGTATTTCATACAGCTTGCTGTGTTGTCTTTGAAACTGATGCTTTGCAAGTGACAGAAATTGGAATTATGGCACAAATTCCTCTGCTCCAACCCAGGAAGTCACACTTGTATAACCTCCTTCTTCCTCTATCCTTCATACCTCAGTGAGGTATGACAGAGAAGAACCAAATATACTTAAAGCAGTAGATAGAAGAGAATTCAAATTTTAAAAAAAAAAAAAAAAAAAGAGAGGTTTTCTAAAATAACCCTTTGCTGGAAGCTTTCATGGATTTCTTAAATTCTATAAAATGCATCCTGCAGAGCACTTCTAGTTCTTAGAGATTAACAAGGTTCAGCCTAAGTGAAATACAGTGCCTTTAAGTAGCTATACTCGTTTAGGTGTGTATACATGAAACAGCACCTGGACATCTGGACACTGGGATGATTGATTTATGTAATTACATAGATACACACTCACACATCCCATGTCTATATATATACACGTGTATTTATATTAAAGATGTACACGTCTATATTTGAGGTGGGTCTAAACTAAGCTCAAAAAATGCCAAGGGGGAGGCATTCAAAATCCTCAGCTCCAAATATATTTTGTATTTGGGACCCGTCTGTGATTTATCCTGTGGTCTTTCCGAAGGGAAACAGATTGTAGGTCTTCATTTTGCCAACACGTCCGTGTGAGGAGACCCTGGAGAATCCCTTCAGAGACAGAGAGTCTCTGGGGGTGTACAGTTTGCATGTGTAGAAACACTTGTGGAATTGGCACCCTAATGATCAAAATAGATTGAGGACTTCACGAGACAGGACACTGTAGAAGAGGAGGTGCAGGCAGATATTCAGATGGAGTGAACTGCTTGAAGCTCTGGTGAAGCAAAGTCATCTGATGATTTGGCCCATGATACCTAAACAGCTCATTATGAAAGGTTATTATCTGAGGTAATTAATATTAATTAGTAAATAACCTGTGATTGATTAGATTGTTATCCACAGCCGTTCTGTATCTTCGAAATATTTTTTTTCCTTTAGTCTCCAGCTTGCATTTTTCTCTGTTCAGCACCAAAGGAGGCACACAGCCGTGTAAAAATCATACAGAGTAAAAGAGAAGCAGCATCATATGACATATGCTATGTGAAGAATCTAGTACAAATATTTTTATCCGAATATACACATACATATATATATATATATATATATATTTTTTTTTTTTCAATGAACAGTATAAATACTTTACCTGGGAGGTTATTCCCATGTGCAAAATGAAACAGTTTTTTTCCTGGGATTTAATCTTCTGCTTTGCTCGTGTTCATATTCTGGGTAAAAAGTGGGTCACTGTCATAGCAGGAGAAACCTTGTTTCCTCTCTTCACTCTTCCATGTTTGCTGAGCGCTACGTATGCACCACAGTAAGCATTTGATTCATATGCGTTGTAGTTATTGGGCAGCAAGATTTCTTTGAATTTGCACTCATCTTGGAAAACAGCCTAAAGAAGAGGAAGGGGGCGGGGGGGGGGAAGAACAAAGCAGTACAATAAATATTTCACAGAGGCTCAAGTCATTTTTCTTTCTAGCGTTTTTACAGGAGGGCTTGTTGCAGTGTGCAACAGGTGGTGCTGGGGTGATCGCATCCAACAATAAATCTCCCTCCTCAGTGCTAATTTGGTGTCAGATGAACCCAGATACCACCTGTCCAGATAATGGACTGTGTACTTCCTCTGACAGATCAAGTTAATTCATCATAAATCATGGGTTTCTTCATTTTATTTGCAAGCAGTAATTTGTGCCAGAAACACGCACTTTTGCCCGAATGGCGTAGCTTCATTTCACACCTCTCCTCTGCAAGAGGTCCTGTAACTTATAGGAGAATGATATGCTGGCCATCAAAATCTTCAGTTTTTTTAAAAACAACCACGTCCAGGGAGAACTGTTTGCTTGAATAAGGCGTTTGAATAAGACCTCAGGTTAGCACTAAATCTTGTCTTTTATTAAATCATTAGTTACATCTAACCTGTAGTGAGATATGCAGCAGGTTCTAAGCTGGGAAAACAGTTTTATTTTGCTTCATGTTGCAACACGTAAATCCAAGGAGAGGGAGCTATCTGGGAGAGGAGGTGCAAGCACAAAGAGGAGACAACGCGGAGCACGGAGGAAATTAAAAGAGAAAGCAGAGTAATTCCCTGACATCAAATGTCTGGCACACGAGACCCCACCAGTGCTGTTCTCTTTGGACATCTTTGTAATAACACCATTCAAAGCTTGTAAGAGTTTAACCTAGGGCACTACATTGTGCAAGAGAAAATGCACGTCTCTTACAGCTTTTAAAAATGTCTTTGAAAATAAGTGACCGAATTGAAACTGGGGAAAAAAAAAATCAAAGGGAGCTCTGAAGCTGCTCATTTCTTTAGAAAGACCTAGTCAAGCCAAGCACTTGGGCTTGTGGCATTTTTTGGGTGCTTGAAATAAGACATGAACCTTAAAATGTCCCACTCATTATCTGTGTGAGAAGGAATCTGTCAGAATAGTAACCGCTACGAGTCCTTCACAACATTCGGTATATTATTAAGCAACTGAAATGCTTTGTTGAAATTACAGCTGTTTCAAAGGAAATTACTTTATTGTTTCTTGACAAAAAGATGAATGCAATCAGTACCATTCATTACTGTGAGATGGACTGCTTTTGCCTATTTGCCTATTGCCTAGAGCCAGCCTTTTTCAAACGCGCTTCCTAACGAGCGCTTTTTCTACTGAATGTTGAGACTGGAGACGCCTTGCTCAGGCCTCAGAGGTTAAATCGCGTTTAGGCAGCATAGCTAGCACTTTCTAGATGAGGATGATGGTGTTGATGTTTCAGTATGACTTGCATACCATTGTTAATAGCTTTTTTTTTTTTTTTTTTTTTTTTTTTCACCTTTTGGGACTGGTCTCACAAAACTGGTCCTTAAAATAACCCCAGGCACATATGTTGACTTTGTAGGGTAGACGTCCTATTTATTCATCATGGCGTGGCTGTTTTTGGTAGGGGGAGGCGTGCGGTCATGATTTTACTCATGGCAGCTAGCGTGGATAACTCTAATTGTACCTCTCCTACACACACCTGTAAGCACACACACGCGATCACGGAGACACACACACGCTCATGGACGTACACCAGCATTGCACCTCGTAGGGTTTTCCCCAGAGCACACGCTTTTGCTTTACGTACAACGCAATGCAAAAGGACATGGACAGGGTTCAGTCTCACTAGGATGTGTTTGCAGCGCTGAGCCCTTAGGAGAAGCTATCTGATTAAGCCGCACCATTTGTAGAATACATTAATTTCCCTAGGGTGGTCCCTGTACTATCTTACCGGAAAACTTTAAAATAAGAGACCTCTGATAGCCATGCTGCTTGCTGCACTAAATAACACTGATGACAGTGGGTTGGGCAGGCTCCCTGTAAATGAAACGCTGCTTTCTTTGGTTGCAATCAGAGATTTCCAGCATGAAAAAATAACCAAAACCTTTGCAGCCTTTGCTTAAGCCTTGAAAATCTATTTGCATTTGTACTCACTGTTCCATATAGCTTCCCCTTGCTGTTCATTGCGATGAAGAGAGCGCTTTTCACACCAAACAGGCTAACAACACCTCTCTCTACAGTGGATATTTCAAAGAGACCTAAAAAATGAGGAGTTCAGTAGAAGCGTTATCACAGAATTCATAGCTAATCAAAGGCAATTCAGATATAATTGATTTATTTTAAAACATTCATGAACTTCTTATATTTTCTCCATTAAAATTATCTCCCTAGTCCAGCATAATAAGAACACACAGAGAAGATCTTGGTTTTTACTACGTTCCATAGGATTTTAAAATAATTATTCTGGAATCATAGTCACACGTTGTATAATCTTTTTTGCTCTGTCAAACTCTTTTGATCTGTCAAACTCTTGGCCTTTCTAATAAGTAAATTATTTTTATCTAATATGCTATAATTACAGAGTGTTTGTTATTCAGCTCTAGAGCAGTGTGGCTTGCATTTTGAAGCCCCCTCCATGATATCTTGGCTGCAAAAGACTTTAGCACCCACCAATTACAGGAAATTCAAATCCCTAGGGCTAATGCTTTTCTTTCAATCTTACAGTTACAGAACAGCACCCGTAAGAACAAGCAAACCAGCAACATCAAACCCCCTTCCATGACTGAGTGTCCCAAAAGTTCTAGTCGGCTAGGACTCAAAAATCACGCCTTGGCACTCTGAGCTGAGTGACAACCTCCCAAACTCAAAAGGCAAATGAGAAGGGGAGGGGTGAGAAAATGCAGCAGAGAGAGAGTTTTCAACCTGGTTTGTCTTTTCTCATCTCTGCGGTAAAGCCGTAAGGAGTAAAAATAAATTGCATCTAAATTAGTCTAAGCATTTGTGACATGTTTCAGCCTGGAGGGTTCCAACGTTTATTGATCCCAGAGACTTTTAAAAGGCAACAGATGTAGCACAGATTAATAATATCAAGTAATAACATTTGCATTCTATGAAGGGTAATTACTAGAGTTCACAGCAATTAAGTGACATCTATTCTATTTCATTTCTGGATGCAACTCACTGTATTGGTTTTCATTGTGAACTCCGCTTATCCTTCCGTCTGGGAGGATTTGAAGGTGGAACCCGATGCCCACGTTGCAGTAAAGCCTCCGCTGCCTCTTGATTCCTAGCAAATAGTCACTCTCCCAGTTCACATCTGACTTCTCCCCTGACATCCCAGCAATGGACCTGGACAACAGAGATTGCCATCCTCTTTCCAGCAATGTGCCATTAGTTCTGCTTACAACTGGATGCGCTGAAGCAATCCCAGCTAGAAAACCCAGGAGAACAAAAGCAGGCAACGTCCGGTGAACGCTGGCTTCGCAGGACATAGTGATGAGAAGTCTTTGTGCAGTGGCCATCCGGTTCATCTCCTGGGCACGTGGTCAGAATTAATGACCCTAAAAATACCGCCCTTCTTGTTTTTCTCCCTTCAGCATGGTGGCAGAGGCTTATTTTTGGAAAGCAAATAGAGATTGCTGACATGAAACTAAAGCCCGATAGCAGTTGGGTTGGGAGCAGAGACAGGCCAGCAGGACTCAAACTGGTGGGGACCATGTTTTGTAGATCCTGCTCTCCGGTGGGCAGCCCCGGTTATATTTGATTGACCCATCTTTATAGTGCAGAGGCTGTCCCTCCCCACATCATCACTCTGACATCAACAGCTTGCCAAAGGTAAGCCTGCCACGGCTGTAACACTAACCTGCCGTCCTCCCAGGCTGGCTGAGGTTTGATGAATGCTGTCACCCAAGACCGGAGGCAGGAGTGGGGTTTCATTGGCTGGTGAATGCAAGGGAGTTAAATCGGTCGGGCAGTCGGAGGCCCCACAGGCGGCTTCCTTATTTAGAGAAGAAGGTGTAAAAACAGTCGTGGACCTCATCAGCCAGCAATGAAAACTTTGCGGTCACTTCCTTGGTGGCACGGTCGCTGGGTGTACCTCAGGGCAGCTCAATATCTGGGGAGAATTGGCTTGAAGCGACCATTGCTCTTTTTTGTACATACCTAGCAAATCCAAGGCACCTCTTACCGTAGCGGCCCGGGCGCTAACAACCTGTCTGCACCTCTGAAAGGAGTGCTCCTGGCTTGGTTTAAAACAGAGGTGAGCCGTGCTAAAGGGAGAGGAAGCCCCGGGGCTTGCTCCTACTGGTTTTGTGCAAACACATCTCTGCTGCTTGCAGCAGCGGTTCGGCTGAGCAGGACGTGCAGGGTGGAACGTTGATCTTGCAGTTACACGGGGCTGGGGACGTGGGCACGTTCTTAAGCGTTCATGTTTTTCACATTGATATACTTCCAAATGATCCCAGATACCTGGGGAGAACGCGTCCCTCCCACAGTGATCCCTGCTCTTTCAGGAGACTGGTCTTTTGAACACTCTTGCTGGGGTGCCATTGTGTTTGTGTTTGCAAGACAAAGGCTTAGGTAATGAATTAAAGAAGGGGGAAAGGGAAATGGCCACACCTCCCTACCGATTTCACTGTCTTTTTTCCTCCAGCCCAGATGCTCTTTTCTTGTGCGATAGCGCACGAGCATCTTAATTTTCCTCTCCTTCCCTTTGCCCAGACTGTCTTACATGTTTCCTCTCATTTCGGACTGATGCTGTTTCAGCTTCTTTGGAGCCGGACAGATTAGAACTTCATCTTAATCAGTTTCGCGGGACTTATTAACGCGTCAGTGGCAGGAAAATGGCTGAGATTGTTGCAAACGTTTTTTGCCAAGGTGTCTGTCAGCTCTTCACAGCACAGAACCTGCCTCGTCTATGTCATTTGAGATGCCTGCGCGTTAAGAAGGGGAGTACCTGGAGGTGTAATCGAACTGAGCGCCCCCGGCGTGATGTACAGGTTCACATGAACAGGAGTGCAACGTGAGGATACTGCAGACACTCCAGCAGGAGCACCATGAGCAAAGCGGGGGGTGACAGCAGCCCTGGGGCAGGTGAGCAGCCGGAGTCAGTGACGGATGAAACACTGATTATTCCCTTGAGAGAGGGTCAGCTATAAAAAGATTGGGAACCACTGGACAAGACCCTGGTTTGTGCCAGGTGACATTTCAAAGCCTCCCTGCGTTTGTTGAAGCAGCACTTGGAATATCTTCTGCCTTTTGCTATCACTGAAAATCTTCAGACCCTTTTCTCTCCTGCTTTCTACTTAGTCTCGTGATTTTTCAGCTACGCAAAGAGAATATATAATTTTTAGCAGCGAATAATACCACTATTTTACACCCCATAGCATAGCTGCAGTTTTTATGAGAGGCCAGCGTTGGTGGGAAACAAAGCCCCGGGTGACTGTTATAGGGATGCAGCATTGATTTCCTAGGTTGTCCCATGCTACAGTCTGACGACCTGCCCATTCCCAATCTGTGTGACTCCTAGAAACAATGCCTAACCTCAAAGCCATCACTGTCCGTAAAATACTGTGTCCAGCTCTGGAGTCCTCAGCACAGGAAGGACATGGACCTGTCGGAACGGGTCCAGCGGAGGGCCACGAAGATGCTCAGAGGGATGGAGCACCTCCCCTATGAAGACAGGCTGAGAGAGCTGGGGTTGTTCAGCCTGGAGAAGAGAAGGCTCCGGGGAGACCTCATAGCAGCCTTCCAATATCTGAAGGGAGCCTACAGGAGAGCCGGAGAGGGACTCTTTGTCAGGAAGTGTAGTGACAGGACAAGGGGTAATGGTTTGAAATTGGAAGAGGGGAGATTTAGATTAGATATTAGGAGGAAATTCTTTCCTGTGAGGGTGGTGAGGCGCTGGAACAGGTTGCCCAGGGAAGCTGTGGCTGCCCCATCCCTGGAGGTGTTCAAGGCCAGGCTGGATGGGGCTTTGAGCAACCTGCTCTAGTGGAGGTGTCCCTGCCCATGGCAGGGGGGTTGGAACTCGATGATCTTTAAGGTCCCTTCCAACTCTAACCATTCTGTGATTCCATGATTCTATGATTCTATACGCATTGTAATATTTTCTTTCCAGTTGATTTTCTTTTTTTCCCCTACAGAATGTTTCCAGTGTAATTTTGCAATTTGCTCATGATCAGTGTCCTAGGAGGGAAGTCAGAGCACAGCCGCCAATCAGCAGGCAAAACAGCATTTGGTGGTTTTGTGGATTGAGGGTGCAGAGCTGACTTTCCATCACTGGCTCTTGATCACCTCTCCATCCTTGCGTCTCCTTTGTCAGGTTTCTCACAGCAAAGCCAAGGCATGGGCTAAAAGAGCTTCTCTTAACTTGTGCTGGCACGTCTGCCGCTGCAAATTCCCAACAAGCTATTCTGATGGCTGAAGCCAAAGGAACACTTTGTGGGATGTACCCTGTTGTATCCCAGTACTCTTGATCCTAGCATGAATACTAGATGACAGTACAAAAAAATGGGGCAAATTCTGCCAAGTCTATGGGATGCATTTCTTTGTTTTTCAGTCAGCCGAGCTGGAAAGTGACTGCTGAGAGCCCTGGTGGACCAGGGTAGCTATACCAGGGAACAGCCTCCCACCTGCAGTTTCTTGCTGAGCCAGCATACTGTATGGAAAGGGTGGGCAGACTGCTTGCTTGCAAAAATCAGGACTTCTCTTGCTTGATCTGAAAACCAAAACAAATAGCTAAATTCACTGGGACATCTGGCCCTCATAAGACCAAAAGTCTTGGTATCTGACCTAAGACTAAATGGTGTGCGGTTGGGAGGTGAAGCGTGTACTGTAGTCTTGTACGGCTCACCACTTCTCCATTGGAGCTGAAATGAGTCTTGAACCATTCTGTCGCCTGCTCCGCAGCCAGCAGGTTGCTGAGTTTCTGTGTATTGACAAAGAGATGTGAAGACGAACTGCCATGTAAATTCTGGAGCTTCTGATTCAATTAGGTAAGCTTTGTCTCCTCTAAAAGATGTCTCGTTTTGGTTAAACTTGTCGTCTTGGCCCATGAAGTAACTGTCTCCAGAAAACACACCTTTTGATTTTCAGATAGCACGTTGTCATGGCTTTGGAAGACATCAAGAGAGTGATGGTGAAGGAAGTTATCAAGGGAGACACCAATAGCATTTTCAGCAAAATAAATCCTGTGAACTCCAGAATGGTGAAAATTTACTTCAGCAACCAACCTCACTCAAAAAGTTAAGACCCAGGATGACAGTGCTTACTGCCTAATTAAAGTAACAAGTTTTCATTGTCAGTATTTTAGTACAATATTAAAATAACCCCCCTTTGGACCACAGCAGTGCAGATCCACTTTCAGATAGTCTAGGAAAAGCCGTGCAGCTGAGCAGTAACATGATACGGATGCAGAGCACATCTTTCAAAAATGCTTGATGACTAGGGTCCTAAGCTCCATTTTCAAATCTCTTAAAAGTCTCTCCCTATTTTAAGGCCTGGAAAGAGCAATGCCTTATTCAAGCACAGAAGGACAGATTAAAATTGTTCACCTTGCCTGTTTCGAAGACCCAGGCTGGTGGTGAAACAGAGGAGAAGGGAGATTTGGTGACAAATCTGACTGTTGTGGCAGGGCAAGTATTGCAGGTTCTGGATAACGTGCATAAAACTGCTAGCCCAAATATGACCATGGAGCCCCATCAGACCATCTTTAGGCTAATGGGGTGTGTTGGCCAGCATGTAGAGGTTTGTAACACAAATGCTAGGACTATTATGAATGAAATACGAATCATAGCATGAAAGTAGCAGAAAAAAGTAATAGAGCAAGGGCTGCAGGGGTGGCCTGTATTGATATCCAAGGACCCGACTAATAAACATTAAACTGGTAAGCACTGGGGAGTGCGTTGTTGGCATCAAGACTAGATTGGATTAGGGCCACAGCAGAGGTGATTAATCAGCAGAAGACATGAGCTCTGGTAGCGGGAGGATGACAAAAAGGGTTATAGCACACTGCATTTGTTATTCTTCTTTCTGTTATCCACCGGAGAGGCAGATTTGTAGCCATACAGATACCCAAAATGAATAAAGGAGACAGTGGACCGCAACCTTGCCTAAGACTCTTGGAGGCTGAAGCAACCCAAGCTTCTGAAGCAAAAGTATCATCTCATTATAATTGACAATTCCTAAAGCAAATGAAAGACCTGTTTGAACCCAGTGTGTCACCACCAGTCAAAAGGAACCTAAGATACGTAGTGAAGGCCTAACAGATGTCCTCCCTCATCCTCCATGTCCACACAGGCTGCTTGGGCACATGCACATGTGGGTAAGAGAGTGGGTAAGTTAAACAACTTAGAAAGTCATTTAAAATAATTATCTTCCCATTCTGCCACAAGGGCGGCCACTGAGTCGTCACATGCTGCTTTCCTACAGGCAGGCACAAATGACAGAACATATTCCTGCTATTTTTTTGGAGGGAAGAGGGGGGAAAAAAAAATAAAAATGCTAGGTTGCTTGGAAAAAGTCTGGGTTTACTGCTTATTCATGCTAAATTCATATTCCAAAGAGGGTAACTCAAGCACAAATCTATCAAGCATACCCATCTTTTTCTCCTGAGGAGTTACCACCAAAGCTAGTTCATAGGGACACGAAGTCACTTTGCTGTGTTTGCACACAAGACAGGGTTATGGGCAAATCTTTCTCTTAATGACACGACCACAAATTCCGTCTCACAGCAGAGCTGTTCTCCATCTACCACGATGGAACAGAGCCAAGCTTGCATCCTTTATTTCTTCTGTTTCCCGCACAGGAGCTGTCCTAAGTTTATGTCTGTTTAAAGCTTGGCATGGAGACCCAAAGGTAGGAAGCCTTCTAGGAAAGGAAATTGTGTTTCAACTTCTCTTCTAAGGTCTGGGAGAAGGTGGTCCCCATAGCCTGCAGAGGCAGTTGGAGTTGGGTCAGAAGGGGAACAGCCAAAGCTGTTGGTGATTGCACTGACTCCCCTGTGGAGCTTTTGCCAGTGCAGGTGGAAGGAGCTCTCTAGAAGTGTAGAAAAATTCTTCTGTGGTGCAGAGCTGTCAGTGAGAGATGTATTTTAATGCAGTTGGCTTTCTGGTCCTTCTCCACTCATAGCACAGTAGAATCTCACCAAGAACAGTTCTGAGGTGGTGGTGTCTGCCTCCGAATATCTCATAAAGGTTGAGATGACTGTCATAAGGCAGAGCGGTGACTCCATGGTGAACCTGTGGGTTCCCAAGCTGGTGTTCTGCAGCCCACACTGCCTCTCTCATCACCTCCTCAGCTGTTCCCACTCTGCAAGGACAGGCAGTCCGAGGGCAAAATGCTGAGCTTAAAAAAAAAGAAGTGGCAGCCGCCAGCCCCCACAGAGATCTGTTCAGTGTTATTTATTAGAAGAGTGGCATGACATGGAACATGTTTAATTTGGTTTTAGCTTGTTACGTGTATGGTTTTCTCATTACAGCAGGAGCAGGGAGACTGCAGGAACAGGGATGCTAAATGCCCCATTTAGGTAGCATTATTAATAGGAAAGCAAAAATAACTTGTTTTTTTTGGTAGTGATGATGAGATTTTGTCAAAGAGGCCAACTGGCCAGGTTTCTTGGTGATTCCTGACTGTGGAAGCCATTCAGATTATTTGCTGCAATCCAGTATAGAAGGTTAAAGGCAATTTCTGCCATTTGCCAGGCTACTTTGTCCTCTTTGTATTGTGTACCATTAGCTCAGTTGAGGACTCTCATGTCAGTTCTTCATCTGTTGGTCTGGATCCCTCCTCAAATTTCAAAGAAGTTGGAATCCTGGGCCTTTTGAGCAGTCATCTGAACTCTTTCCTGGATTTGTGAAGTTTTTTTCTTGCAGGACGGGTGACACTGAGGGTCTAAAGCTTGTAATCCAGACCATTGTGATTTGTTTGTTTTGTAGTAAGAGTCCTGTCTTTGACATCTCCTCCTGTCCCCTTCCCCCACCCTCTTCCCATTTCCCCTGCTGTGTTGGTGGTGGAAGAGAAGGTAGGAAGATGCTGGGTCGATAGATACTGCATCCGTAAGTCCTAACCACAGCTACCTGAGGGGTGAAACTCCTCAGATCCCTGCTATTTAGGGAGTATGGTTTAGTCTTTAAATGGAATACAAGACTTGAATCAAAGCAAAACAGATGTTTCTAGCACACAACTGGATTTCCCACTGGTTCCCAGGAGGTGAGGGAAAGTAACACGACTTCATGGTCTGGCTGCACTGGATCCAGCAGCATCTGCAGTGGCAGTCCACTGCTCGGAAACCTGTTGCACCTCTCTCCCAATGGCACAGACACGTTTCTCAATCAAAGTCTGAAAAGCAATCTCAAGACAATAATCTGAAGCCCTGCAGACTCCTCACATATACTGGTATCAGGTGGGAGTCTCAGGATCCTGGCTGCAGTATCCTGGATGGTTTTGGGGGTGAGGGGGTCTGTTCAAAGACCATGTGCTAGAGCATTTGAACATTTCCAGTATATAAGGTGGGTGGAGAGTGACTGCACAACGTGTCTCATCCTCCCTCTGCTTGCCCACTGCAGAAATACCTTGTTTCTTCCTTGGCTGTTTCATTTATTTGGTTTCAACATTGTTCTGCAATGTGCCCATCACGGTATTACACGTACAAAAAGAGCAACCATGTAATAGCTCATAAAGGGAGGAAATTTCGACTGTCAATGATATTACTGAAGAACCCATCGTGTCTTCTCCTGCCCTTCCCCATTAATCTTCTCTCCAATTCCTTAACTCTCTGAGTCAGAGTCACAGAAAGATTTGCATTAGAAGGGGCCTGGGGAGTTCATCAAGTTCAGCTTCCTGCTCCAAGCAGTGCTAACTCCAAGGCAAGAGCAGGTTGCCCAGTCAAATCTTTAACCTCATCAGGCAGCAGCAGCAAATGGAAATGGTTAAAGTACAGAGAAAAGACAAAAATAAGTATATGGGGAATAGACAGCTAGTAAGTATTGTGGCTTATATCATCAGGGACCAAAGATACATGGCAGGTGGCTGGGATCAACCAGTACCTAATTTTTAGCAAGTCGCACTTTTGGAGTCTGTGATCATTGGCTCCTGTGGAACCTGGGACTGTTCACACACTCAAAATTAGTCACATGCTGCTGCAGACTGCTGAGCTGGTCTGACTTAGAGCAGCAAAGATAGGCACATGTAGAATTAGTTTTAAAATTAGAGCATTAAGGAGCAGAGGGTGTAAAAAAGCAGAGTTCGTGCACATTTTTGGTTTCAGCATTAGAGAAGAGGTGACAAGAGACAAGTGCAATCTCAGTGCAATAACAGGGTTAGTAAAGAGGTTATAAAAAGAAACATGGAAAAGCTAAAATATGGAGTTAAAAAAGTGGAACTGATCCATAATATGAGTTCTGGTCATTCTATGAGATATGTACAGTCCCTGCAGAATGCTGTTAGAGTTGTGCTCTGTTGGTGTCTTCTGCACTTGAAGAAGGGATACATTTATGACATATCCACGGCATTCAAATTGTGTGAATTTTCCCCATAAGGATGACAGAATAATTTCCCTGATGATATCCAGGACCTCATTCCAAAGGCATTTTTCTGAGACAAATGAAAATATTTTATCTTTACTAGGAGGCTAAAGCGCTAAACCGCTACAGTTCAGCAATACCTTGATCCTTGTAAATTGCCCAGAGCACCTTCAGCCTTTCCTTGAACATCTTCAATGTCCTTCAGACCCTGTGCATCCTAGTGTCTCTCCACTGGACTCTCTCTGATTTGTTGACCTCTCTCTTGTGCGGGGACGCCCAAAACTGGACATAGCACACCAGATGTGGCCTCACCAGTGCTAGCTACGGGGAAATAGTTGCTTCCCACAACCCTCGACCTCTTGGCTACATTCTTGTTAATGCAGTCCAGCATGTGGTTGGCCTTCCTCACCACAACTACGGCTTTAGGTTAAGCTCGCTCTCCACCAGGATCCCCAGCCTCTTCTGAAAGCAAAGCTACTACCCCACCAGTCAGTGCCCAGCCTGTGCTATTGCCGGGAATAATGACTTCCCAGGGCCAGGGCTTAGCATTTGTTAATGCCAGACTGCATGAGAGTCCCATCAACCCATTCCTCCAGCTTTTCAGGGTCCAGCTGAATGCCAGCTCTATCCTCATATTGTATCAGCTTTTCCTATAATTCGTTGTTGCCAACTGCAAACTTGCTGAGTCAGTGAAAATAAACTAATCACAGAATCACAGAATGATACAGGGTTGGAAAGGACCTCCAGAGGTCATCTAGTCCAACCCACCTGCCAGAGCAGGTCCACCCAGAGCAGGTTGCACGGGAACGTGTCCAGACGGGTTTGGAATGTCTCCAGAGAAGGAGACTCCACCACCTCCCTGGGCAGCCTCTTCCAGGGCACTGCCACCCTCAAAGTGAAGAAGTTCCTCCTCATGTTTAGACGGAACTTCCTATGTTCAAGTTTGTGCCCGTTCCCTCTTGTCCTGTCCCTGGGCACCACTGAAAAAAGACCGGCCCCATCCTCTTGACACCCATCCTTTAAGTATTTATAGGCGTTGATCAGATCCCCCCTCAGCCTTCTCTTCTCCAGACTAAAAAGGCCCAAGTCCTTCAGCCTCTCCTCATAAGAGAGATGTTCTAGTCCCCTAATCATCTTTGTAGCCCTTTGATGATTAATGTGGTGCTAGTGACGGATTCTTCCTCAAATGCCTACTACATTTAAATGGCATGTTGTTTCCACTCTCCAAATTATTATTCATTGTGATTCTGTAAGTTGTGGCCATCCCGTGTAGTATCCCTAGTAAAAAACAATATAAAAAAAAAAGTGGTTTGAGTTTTTGCCATAGAAGACTTTGTTCTTTAAACCTCATATTTTTATCACCCTCTTTTTAATCTGTGTATGGTTCTAGATGTTTTGCTACTAATCCATGACTGTACAATACAGTTAAACTGACCAAAGCTTGCCCCCAAGCCACAACCCAAAGAGAAGGTGAGATCAGTAAACCTAGTTTTAACCTCGTTGATTACAATGACCATTGGGTAATATTTTTAAAGCCTGCAAGTCTCATTTTCAGAAAGGAACCCACCTCTCTGTGTCAAAATATCCTCTCCTCCCAGTGCATCGAGGGGTCCTCAACACTAGTGCCATTTTTCACGCTGGAGTCTGGGTGCTGTTGAAGAGCCGGCTGTGAGTGACTAGAGCATCGGTGCCCTCTCTCCAAGCATCAGGCAGGTTTGCAAATTTCTGTGGTTCAAGACTTGCCTCCTTCCTTGGCTGGAAATGATAATTTTTAATACTTACTCTAATATTAAAGTAGCGAATCTGAGCACAAAATAAATGCTTTGTATTTGAGGCTGCAGCCACCTTGTTATTTCTCAGTCAGGAACTGCAATGTAAGGTATTTGTTGTGATGGCTTTTAACATATGGAAGATCAAGATCAGATTCCTAAAATATTCTGAAAACCAGTTATAGCTTTAACAGTTACTGCGGTTAAATATAAAACCTAAGTAATTTGTTCTATTAAAAAGTCAGAGTCTTATTTTTATCAAGTGATGTTATGAGGGCATGTTCTAAATCAGCCAAAAGTTCTTGTAGTTGTAAGAGCTTCGTTTCTGCAATTTTTAACAGCGAGTGTGGCTTCTTTGTGCATTTTCTTAGGGCAGCATTCTTCCTCTGACACTGACCAGATCAGGTAGACTCTAGAAGATTAAACATTTGAAGAAGACACAAGCAAGGAAAATGCAAGAGCTGAATAATAACATTGAGTTTATTTTTCCCCTGCATTCGGAGGGTCATTGGGAAGAGTCAGGCTGCGATGGCTGCACAGGACTAAGAAATAAAACCACACATTTCATGCGTTCGTGTAAGACACCTCCTCTTGACATCCCTCTCCACACTGTCGTGCGCTGCTTCATACGCATGGGCCGGTTTAAGATTACGCTGCTAATGATGATACGCAACTATTCCAACCATCCTTTAACCAGAACGCATTTTCTGTGCAGGATTAAAGAATAGTTTGTCTGATGCCCACTAGACAGGCGGTATGGAGCAGGGTCAAGGCAAGCATGTAGCAGAGCTCTGAAATTTCCTTTTTGATCAAGCAAGCAGTGAGCATATGTTCGCAGCTGGAATGTGTGCTCAGCTTACTTTAGTGGAGTTTCAGGACTGACCTTTTGCTGCATTCCTCCAGCAGCAGTAAAATGGTCCTGCTTAAGTAAACTGACATATACCACGTGCAAACCCAGCTGTCTTCTCCAGCCCACCATTTCTCCTACTGTTACAAAAAGCCTGAAGGCATGAGAATGCTGTAATTTAATGTGTAATAACCTACCATGAAAATAACGTTGTGGAAAATAACGTTGTGAAAAATAACACTGCTCATGGCACAATAAAATCTACCTTGAGAAACCGGTTTAAGAACTGGCCACAGGAGTGCACGTCACCAGGTCCTGGACTGTTGTACTTTATTACTGTCTGGTTGACACAAACGCAAGAGGTTAAAGCCTCTTACACCATCTGCTGAACCCTGTTGCCACCTCCAACTTGACCCATCCTTACCTCTCTTCGGTTGCTTTGTGTTTGCCACCTTTGTTCTTGCTCTGCGTTGTTTTTCTAAGCGTCCGGTGGGTCTGGCCTGTGTATTACTCCACGGTAAAAACAAGCACGGTTTATGCAGCCAGTAGTTAGTTGATCTGGCAGGTGGTTACTACCGGGCAAAATGCTTCTTCAAAGAGCTACTCGCGAGAGCCGGGTGTGAGCAGACCACAGGGGAACAGAGAGACTGTGCCCCCACGCTGTGCCGTTGCACCCCCCAAAGCAGACCAAGGCTCGTGATTCCAAGTTACCCCTATTTATGAGATGCATTAAACTTCATACGTGTGGGCTCGGCACTCAGAAAGCACTGAGCATCTCCCGTCTGAGAGATAACACACTTGGGCTGCCTTAGCTGCGATACTCAAAAATGAATACGTTGCTTGGTGTTTGGACAGAGAGGACAGAGCTTTCCTTTACGCGCATGGCCTGAGCTCCCCAAAAGTCACAGCTGAACGCATCTTTCCCCATAAAAAAAGCGGAAAGTACACAAATGACATGGATCCAGCGTGTACTGTATACAGCCTGCGCTGCCACATTCTTGATGCCTTTTTGAGGGGGCAAAGCTGAAAACCCTGGTGACCGGGAAGGGCATTCAGGAAACATCCAAAGGCTTTTTTTTTTTTTTTTTTAATCCTCTCACAGGAATTAGGATGCTGTCTCCACTGCCCTGCTCAGATAAATACCTCAGCCGTGATCGAGTTTTCTTCCCCCTGACATGACATCAGCTGAAAGATTATCACCTACTACCGCTCCTCGTTGCTGCTGCCTTTCGCTCAGAGGTGGGTCAGTTTGTGCGGGGCAACCGAGGAGCTCTTCTGACCCACCTCATTTCGCCTACAGAGGCTCAAGGAGCCTTTTGGGGAACGTTTCACCCAGTGGGGGTGGCAACCTTCAGCAGAGGGGAAGGCAGCCAGGGTGACCCGCTGCAGAGTTACCCTCTCCACGGGCAGAGCTGCAGCTGGAGAAGAAGGAGGGTTCAGAGCTCCCCCCAGTTTTCCAGCCTCCCTAGGTAAAGCTCCCCGTGGTTTTGCTCCCACACGGATGCTCAGCACCGTAGCACTTGGCTTGTCCTGAGCTGAATCCAGAGCCCCCCTCGCTCAGGCTCTCGGAGAGCAGCAGAGGAGCGACAGTCACCCGGGAATGACAGCCGGCAGACTACGGAAGAACAGCCTACTGTTCTTCTATAAGGGGACACTAAAAGGTGTCTGCAAAGGCCACCGGATTCAGGCCCTTCTCTCAGGTCTGGATGTGTAGCCCCAAACCCTTTGTTGAGGTTGGGCATCAAAGAAGAAGGAAGGTCAGCCTCCTCTTTTCTGCCACGGCAGGGACACCCTACGTCTGTCTGTATTTGCCAGTAGGTAAGACTACATCAGTCTCTTGGAAGCAGGAAACTCAGTTTACTGGCTCACTTTGGCCTGAAGATGTTCAAATCCAGCTCTCCCCTGAGAATGGCTTTGCCATCAAAGGAAGGGAGTGTGTCAAGAAGGCAGGCCTGGCCAGGAATAAGGGATAAATGAGAAGAAACCACCACCCTTAGCGCGTGTCCCAGAAGCTAGGGAACATGTGGATGGGGCATGTGTCCTCACCGCAGGGCAGGTGTGCTACCAGTCTATCTGAAAGTCTTGCGTGAAGCTTAGTCCACACACCCAAAAAGACACCCAACCTGGGCTGGAAGAGCTGATAAATGCTGAGGCTGTTGTGGATAGTAGTAGAGTTAGGAACAGCAGCCCTGACTGTCAACTCAGCCATGAAAACGACTCCCTGTTGTCACTAGAACCCTATTAACGAGGTGCTTAAACATGAGCATAACTTTAAGTCTGGGTAGACTTTATATGGCTGCAGTTAGACAAATACTTGTTTTCTGAATTAGGGCCCTACACGCTTCTGCAGAGTTGTAGTCAGAAGTAAACTGTTTCTCCACCTTGACCTCGCATTTTGTGTATACAGCGGGTCTGATTTATTTTAGCCATAAGACAGACGGGCTCTAAGCTCTCCAACAGCACGAAAAAGAAGTCAGAACTTTTGGGAGTCAGAGGATTCCAGAGCGCTGGGTGTTGCCGAATCCAGCCCGAATTCAGCCCAAATCCAGCCGAGGCTGCTGCAGCTCCGTTTCCTCAGGTCCCTCCAGCCACACGTGCACACAATATGGACATACGTAGCTACAGTCCTTCAGATCAACACAGGTAGACAACACAGCGCTCAGCCAAACCCAAACAGCACCAATGGCCTCATCCTGTCACCTTCCCTGACTGGTGAGGATGAAACCCCATCAGTGGAAAATATATGTGTGCGTATGTGTGTGTACATACATACACACATATACATATACGTACACACACTATCCCGCCAGTAGCTGATGTGCATTTAGACAGTCTATTCAGTAACTTCACCTGAGCCTTGATCTCCCCTGCTGCTGGCACTTGGACATATGAGCCCCTGAGTCCTGCAAACCTTGTTGCTGGCGCTCAGACCTACTTCTATACCTACACAGACACACACATGCCCTATGGATCCTCCCCCATAACTAGACGGAGCTGTTGGGTCTCTCCAGTATCTGGCCCCCGCGTCCCTGGCCTCCCTGTCGCCACAAACAGGTCTCTCTACCAGCCTTCCCAGCAGCCCACTCCCAGATGCCACAGTCCCTGCAGTAGCCAGGTCTCAGACCCTCTGGTTGGTTGGAAGCCACTCCAAGATCTGGCTGCCAAGCTTCTTATCCCACTTGTGTCCAGTGGGTATTCACTAGCAGGTGAATTCACTAGTCCACTAGTCCAGAGGGTATTCACTAGTCCAGTGGGTATTCACTAGCGGGTGAATTCACTAGTCCACTAGTCCAGAGGGTATTCACTAGTCCAGTGGGTATTCACTAGTGGGTGAATTCACTAGTCCACTAGTCCAGAGGGTATTCACTAGTCCAGTGGGTATTCACTAGTGGGTGAATTCACTAGTCCACTAGTCCAGCGGGTATTCACTAGTCCAGTGGGTATTCACTAGTGGGTATTCACTAGTCCAGTGTGATATTCACTAGCAAGTACACCCACTCAACAGGCATGCTTCTCCCCCTCCCTGACTGCTGGCTTCTCAGCCTCATGGCCCCTTCTGACCCATGGACCCCCCCTCGCCAGGGGCTGGCGCTCAGACCTTCATACACACCTGTGGACACAGACTAGAGAGCCCCTCATCTGTGAAAACAGTCAGGAACAAGAGTTTAATAAACCAGAAGAGCCTGTGGTGACCAGGTGCAGGGCATGGCCAGACAAGTGCACTGACCACCAACCTGTTTACATGTAACTGTCCCCTTTTGAGCCCCTTATCGCTCTGTTTTCCCACACTTGTTCCTCCCCAGTCCTCCTTGATCCCTCCTCACATCTGATCCTTTCCTAAACGTGCCATAATATGTCTGGTGCAACCCCAAAATCCCTTTTTCCCCAGCATGCCTTACTTAGTCCCATACCCCTGTAGGCGGTAATCCCCTCAGTGACACGGGGAGAGCCTCGCCAGCTGACTCACCTGGTGGGTCTCACACCCAGACAGCGGGGCTGATAATCCTTGCCAATAAATACGTACTTACTGTAAAATAAATCTGAGGAGAAGAAAAACTAGAAAATGTTGTTGTCCGCTTAAGATAAAGAATCCACGTGACTGAAACCCCCTTCCTTTAAACCATATATGAATAACCTTAATGTGCTCTGCACATCCCAAAGATTTTTTTTTTTTAAAATTGACATGGTCCCTTTAATTGCAATATAGGCGTGCCATCATGCTATCATAGAAATGTTGGTTGGAAGGGACCTCTGGAAGTCATCTAGTCTAACCTCCCACTTGAAGTGGGACTCTTGCCAACTCTAGAAAAGATCAAGCTGTGGCTGACCTTCATGCTGTATTTCCAGCCGTAGAGAGATATCCATCTAACTTAACATATGATGATTACTATAGGGCTAAGAATAATTCTCTGACTAGGGTGATCTTTGGAATACACTGGATGGTATCTGCTTCAATTTATTGCAAAGACCTTTTGCAATGTATTCTTTCTTTCTTTGTCTTTCTTTCTTTTCTTCCTTTCTTTCTTTTTTATTTCTTTTCTTTCTTTCTTTCCTTCTTTCTTCCTTTCTTCCTTTCTTTCTTTCTTTCTTTCTTTCTTTCTTTCTTTCTTTCTTTTTCTTTCTTTTCTTTCTTTCTTTTTTATTTCTTTTCTTTCTTTCTTTCTTTCTTTCTTTCTTTCTTTCTTTCTTTCTTTCTTTCTCTTTCTTTCTTCCTTCCTTTCTTTCTTTTCTTTGTTTATTTCTTTTTTCTTTTCCTTCCTTCCTTCCTTTCTTTCTTCCTTCCTCTCTTTTCTTTCTTTCTTTCTTTTCCTTCCTCCCTTCCTTTTCTTTCTTTCTTTCTTTCTTTCTTTCTTTCTCTCTTTCTCTCTTTCTCTCTTTCTCTCTTTCTCTCTTTCTTTTTTTTTTCTTTCTTTCTCTTTCTTTCCATCTTTCTATCTCTACTTTTTTTTTAATCTGCAAGTTAAATGTTCAGGGCTTTCCCTTTTTCTCAAGAGACCAGATCTTGTGAAAACAAAAGCACCTGAATAGCGTTACCAACGTGAATGAAACGTGGAAGGGTCTATTAATTCGTTTCCTTTTTAATGAGATTTGCATTACCTACACTGATGCATTGCTAACAAGGGGACTTTGGGAAGTGCACGTTTGAATGGTGGGGAGCTGTATACATTATTACTGGAAAACCATCTGCCCACTGGTGGTTCAAGTACACTGTGACACCTATCCAGCCCTCTTGTACTGTATATCTCAATTTTGCAAGGGCGAGTTTCATAACCCATGGTTTTCAAATGCAGTAGTTGAAAGGGAATATCTTGGCTAACGATGCCATGAGGCATTGGCGACACTGAGGAAGCGAGGCTTATTCTTCTGATGCCCAGCTTGGATTTTGAGCCTTTAGATCTGGCTGCTAGACAATCTTTTGTTTAGAAGAGTTGCAAACATTTGATGTCTTGCATACATCTTCTTATTTAACCTTGGCATACTGCTGGAGATATGCTGGGAAGTCAAATCTTGAGCCCACTGCAGCCAATAGCAAAACTCCCACGGAGTTCTGTAGGGTCAGAATTTAACATTTAACATATAACATTGTCATAAAAAGCCCTGAATTTGGCTCAGGCATGCAACTGAGTGGAGGAGACTGACTGTAAAGTTGGCCTGTATTATGGCATCCAGCAAAGATACATCATATGAAGGTTTTATGCTTTATCTTCACAACTTCTGTAGTTTCAGTGTAAGCAGCCTTGATGGTGCTCTTTACAGAGCAAAGAAGTTTAAAAAGATGGGCAGAGCTTTCCTAGGAAATGTCTGGAAAGCTTCATCTCCGGCTTCATCACTCGCATCACACTAATTAAAAATTACTTGAAAGCACTGTCTTAGTGTTGGTTTGAGTCATCCTCTTGAACATAGCATTTTATCTGCATTATTCGGTCGATCAGCAGAGAATTTTCTTGTCTTCACTGTGTTTTTATACCTTTCCAATGGGGGAAAGCCTGCTAAATTCCCCTAGCTAATATTTTATGTATGTGAGAATTAAGACAGGCTCATGAACTGAACTGCAGTTAATCTGATAGCTCAGAGATAACGGTCATGGCAGAAGAACCGAGCCATCCCAGTTCAAACCCTGCTGTTTTCAGGGGGGGCTGCTTACATACATTGGTCTGCCTGGAAGACCCTTGTAATGGTCTTTTTTTCTGGTATGGGACTGCAATTATAAGTAATTAGCTTCAATTGACCTGTGGGTGCTGGTATGTTTTTTCTGAGGTCTTATCAGAACTTGGACACGTTACTCACCCCACCGCAGACCACAATGGTCTGAACACTGATGGTTGCTGGTGCTTTTGGCTGAAGAGACATAAAAGGCCAAGGTCGTGAGGAAAATCTGGCCAGACAGAAATCCACTTAATAATAAAGGGATCGAATCTCCTAGGATTTGATGTGGAGATCTCCACTCGTACTGAACATCCAGAGTTTTCACGCTACTCGTGTTGAGTGCCGCATCCCTCACTTAGCTTTGCCTGCACATCGTCATCTCTGGTGATAACTGCCAGCCACCAAGTGATTCAGAAACACAAGTAGGAAGTGTGTGATGGAAAAACTTACTCCAGAGCACATCCATTATTAAAGGTAGAACTGAGAAAGCAGTGGCCCAACGTACACAGCAAATTCCATCTACTGAAACAGCAGAAACTGGCACTAGTAAAAGCATCTGCACCAAGGAAAACACAATATCCCTCATGGTTAGGCAGCACTTCCCTGAATTATTTTGAAGGTTTAGAAATCTTGCGAACCTCAGAAAGATGCAGCAACTGCCAACAGCCTATTTTTGTCTGCAGTTAGTATTTCTTAACAGGAAGGCTCCATAAAGAGAGCTGAGCAGGACCAGCTACGGATGCAAGAGTGGTGTGTACCATTTCGCATGTAGTAACACCAGCTTGCAAGACTTGCCCATAATTTATGGAGCACTTGAAGGAAAGAACCACTTCCATGGGCAGGGAGAATTGCCCTAAATGGCTAAAAACGTATCCAAGATAACAACTGGTGGTCAGGCAGCGGTTTCCAAACAGCTACTCGACAGAAGCACTCACATCCTATTGTGTAGCTGGTCAAGCTTGAGGCCAAGCTCTTGTCACCGACCCACTGCAATTTCCACCTTTTATTGATGAGCAAGAAAAGATTCATTTCTCAAAAAAAAAGGAGGTTTGGCTGGCTTGTGCTGGTAGGATTTCCGCTGCGGAAATAGGCATGCAGGAGACTGATAACGTGGATGCTGCACACATGAGGAGCGGCGGAAGGAAGCAGGCCCCTGTTTATGGAGCGATGCTATTTCTGCCGGGATTTAAAAGTGTTCTTTGGAACAAAGTTGAAACAGTCACTATAAATTACTTGCATGAGTGAGCGCAGAGCATTTTGGAGGATTATAATTTATGCTGGGCAGGAGCTGTTATGGTTCAGTTTAAGGCACTTAAAATAAGACTTTTGGGAGACAACCAAACCAGCTTCAGCTCTGGTAACTTCCCAGTTCAAGACACTCCAAAATTTACATGTACAGGGTCCATTCCTGCATGGGGACAAGGGCCTTGAACCCCTGTTGAAAACACAAGGTCTCAAAGATGCTCTGATGGTATTTGGCACTGTTATGAAAGAACCAAAGCCCATGAGGGAAGAGATGACAATGTTGTGTAGCATATGACTCTCTATACCCCCTGTCCAAACCGGAATTAATTCAACAACAGGATTTCTTCCCACCAAGGTTTTGACTTTCACAGGAAGTGTGTCTTGAAGGAATGGAGAGTTTTTCTCCATGGAATGCTCCTTTGTGCAGATTTGAAACCTATCAACATATCTTCTGGAAAGCACTACTGAGGAGAAGGCTCTGGGGGTCCTGGTGGATAGTGAACTATCCATGAGCCAGCAATGCGCCCTTGTCGCCAAGAGGGCCAATGGGATCCTGGGCTGCGTAGGGAAGAGTGTGGCCAGTAGGTGGAGGGAGGTCATTCTCCCCCTCTACTCTGCACTGGTGAGGCCACAACTGGAATATACTGCATCCAGTTCTGGGCTCCCCAGTTCAAGAGAGACAGGGAACTACCGGAGAGAGTCCAGCGTAGGGCAACTAAGATGATTAAGGGATTGGAGCATCTCCCTGATGAGGAAAGGCTGAGAGAGCTGGGGCTCTTTAGCCTGGAGAAGAGAGGGCTGAGGGGAGACCTTATCAATGCTTACAAGTACCTAAAGGGTGGGTTGAAGGAGGATGGAGCCGGACTCTTTTCAGTGGTTCCCAGTGACAGGACGAGGGGCAACGGGCACAAGCTGGAACATAGGAAGTTCCATGCAAATATGAGGAAGAACTTCTTTCCGGTGAGGGTGGCAGAGCCCTGGAACAGGCTGCCCAGGGAGGGTGTGGAGTCCCCTTCTCTGGAGATCTTCAAGACCCGCCTGGATGCAGTCCTGAGTGATGTGCTCTGGGCAACCCTGCTTTGGCAGGGGAGTTGGACTGGATGATCTCTAGAGGTCCCTTCCAACCCTAAAAATTCTGTGATTCCGTGATATGAAGCCAACTGGGAACAAACCATGTCTGCCTGGACCCAGCTGGTCATGCACGTGCCTCCCAAAGATGGAATAGAAGGAGGGAGAAATCAATCCATTTCAGCTGAGCAATCAGAAAGGCAGACACGAAGCCCTGCCTTGCCATCTCCCAGGCAACTTAAGAGTACTTTATAACACAAAGGCATAGCTGTATCCTCCTGTCATTTTGCACATTACACAGCGGATGTCTCTCCCTTCTCAGAGAAGTTTTTGTACATTGTGAGATTTACTTCTTAGTCTTTAGAAATATCGCTTCTCTAATTCTTACATATTTCCCTTTGCTCAGTTTTATCCCTGTTAGTTAAGTTAAAACTCCTTCTTGGAACCCGCAGTACAAACCCGCCTCCTCTTTAATCTTTGCACCCTTTAAATATTTACAGATGGTTTTCATATTCCCCTTCAGTTGTCATTTAGCCAGTGCTACTCTGCATCTCTTCAAACTTAGCACCCTTGGAAGGGCACACAAGGCCAAATTCTGCTCTCAGTTACATCTGCGTAATTTTGGAGTAAGTCAGTGAACTTTAGTAGACTTTGAATTCACATCAGCAAAACGCAGAGCAAAAGGGGACTCCTAAATAAAAACTAGGAGGACAATCAAAACCAACATCGCATTCTCCGGGCCCTGGACTGCACAGGGTTGGTGGCTTTTCTACGGTGGTATCTTTTGCTGTATTTCTAATGACTGGAGTGAAGATTTAGGAGACGTTGTGAACTGCAACAGCCCTCTGAAACGTGCCAGCATCTTTCGTGGCTCTTCTGAGAAGTGCAGATATAGCACATCATTACGTGCTAGTCCATGCTGATCTCTTCCATGATTTAACACTGTTAGCTTTGGGGGTTTTTCTACGTCACATAGAATATTGGATACTAGGTACTTCGTATTTATACATCTGGGTTACAAACGTGACACAAGCACCTTGTTTTGTTGGGTGAATTTTTCTTCCTTACGGGTATTGATAAATATCCCCACTAGGGAAAATTCTTCTGCCTCGTCTCAGCCCTGCCTGGGGCTGGTTGAAAGCACCGTTCCATGTCACTTCTGAAAGCAGAGAAACTGGGCGGTGAGAGGAGAACATCATGTACCGAAGCCTATAGTGCATTTTCCAATGAAAAAACAAAAACTTTATGGGAGAAGAAAGTACCCAAAGGAAGCTTTGCTTACTAATGTCTCATCTTCCCCAAGCTGCACTTGCCAGCCCACTCTTGATACTGCCTTCTACCACCTCTGCAGTCTTTTTGGTGGCCGCCTCAGCCCGTTCTGCTATATTCTACTAGCCATACAGCGAACGTTTCACGGTCTGCAAAATCAGCCCAGCCACTTCCCAGCCATATCCCTTGCCCTTGTCTAAACTGCGTTGCTGTTCGGGGCAGACCCCCTTGTACCCTCGCTCTTCCTTCTGCCACAGCCACGTCGCAGATTGTTAATGTGGTCAGGGCTTTTCTGGTTGAAAGGCATTATTGAATTTAGCAAAATAGAGCTGACCAGTCACTGACGAGAAAGTTTCTCTGGGCTGTTTTACAGCACGTTCTTCCACTCGATTTATTTTCCTTATGCTTTTGCCTTCTAATACCTGTAATTAGATAGGATTAGTGGACACCCTCCATTTCTCATCCACTCAGCCCAGCTATTTCAGGTATGATGCCCGTTCCAGCGGTATGAACTGCTGTCACCTCTGCAGGTCATCCACTTTCCCAGCCTTCTCACAGGCCAAACGACAGACGCCGCCTCCCAGGAAACCGGTAGAGGTTCTCTCCTCCTCCACAGACAGCAGCCACCTTCCTTGTGCTTGTTCAATGGGACACAGGCAACGGACTCAACATCTTTTTCCTTACCCAGGGTACGCTGATGGGTGGCTCGCTCCTGTTGTATTCTACTCCTGCTGTACACAGCATCCTTTACAACGATACTGTTGGTAGGTCCTCCTCAGGACACTTTGTCCATATAAGTTGTCCTGGGGTATCTTATGAAACAAGGCAGAGCTTGTGAGACTTTACATTGACTAGTTTCAATGATTTTTCTCTTTTGGAGCCTTTATTATAATAAATAAGGTGAAGGCTGTTTTTCTCCCTCTGCAAGTTATACTGACAATTGTGGGAATGGAAATAAAGAGCCACGAATGACATTTATTTTCCCATATTCTGGCCTAATCTCCAAGAAATAATCTTAAAAAGAACCTTGCAGGCTTCTTATTAGAAGAAGAATATTAGAATCCTCCTCTATAGCCTAAAATCACCAGGATAGCCTGGATCATGTGCAAAGAAAGAAGCTACCACATTCCAAAGGGGAATTAAGATGCAATTTATCTGCCAACTTCAGACGCTGTGAGGCTGCCACCCGTGCTTAGCTGGTACCTATGGAAGGGTTAGCCTATGGAAGGGCTTGGTATAGCAGCCTATGGAAGGGCTTGGTATAGCAGCCTATGGAAGGGCTTGGTATAGCAGCCTATAGAAGGGCTTGGTATAGCAGCATGGGAATGAAAATTTTCCCAGGAATTGAAACGCTCTGCTTCTTGAGTGTTCATAAATTCATCTCCAGAACAACGAGCACATCGGCAACGGGCTTTGTCCGAGCTCATTCAGATTATCAGTTAGGTTGTCTTCACTCCACATTCTCTCCCTGACTCAGCCTGGAGACGTGCACCCCAGTAAACACCGCCATCGTATGAAGCTCCACGCTTAATATAAAAGCCCACCCATTGGAGCACTCGCTCAGCACGTTCAACACCATGGTTCAATTTGCTTTATTATCATGCGAGGGGCCTTAAAGCCACATTTTCTCTCAAGCGACAGACTTTGCCGGTGGAGGGGCATCACCCTATTCTGCCACCAAGCACAAGCAGGAGCACAGCTTGCTACAGACAAACAGGTCCCATCTGCTGACCACGCCACCTGGAAGGGCTAGACTTCTTTGCCTCCTGGGGTTACTCCAGCTTTCCAAAGTAATTTCCCTAACAAATAGCTAAAGTTCTTCTAAGGAGTCCTTCACGTACAGAATACCTCCCTGGTGGTGGAGGTAGTCTCTTCCTTCTCTCAAGCAGGACGAGTTTCACCAGGGGACTCAGCTCATCACTATCTTCCTTCGGGTGACTGTTGTGGCTGGTCTCTGAAGTGCTGATCCTTGAGGTGTGCGTTTGCTTTGCTCCACTTGCTTCTGCACTTCAGGCTTAGATTAAAACTTAAGTGTTTAAACACTATTACAGCATAAAGTCGAGCCCTTGAACTTGAACGACCAAAAATAAGGTTGGTTGTACTTGTGCATAATAATATATTCTTTTAATTCTGTAGTCCCGTGGGACCGTAATTCTGTGGTTGCTACTGACTTCTACCACATCCAGTAGAATAACTGTATGAAGTAATACAGTTATTTTTATGCAGCGCTGATGGTCTGCCCTGATACCTCAGTGAGGCAAAGATACAAGAAGAGGATAGGCATCTCTTTACACTTCTGACCTGGTGTGAATACCAGGGAAGAGCAACGTATTTTTGGACGCAGTACAGGCAAGAAATAAGAGTAAAAGCGGCATGCAAGACTAATGCTCAAAATACTACACAAGCACAAATTAAACTTTCCTCTAATGAGGAGAAAACGAGGTACAGATCAAATGACCTGATCAACTTTTAAGCTCCCAGCAATAACAGAACTGGGTTAGAACGCATAAACGCAGTCATAATTTCCTCCTTTAAATTATAACCCCTCTCCATAATCACCTTCACTCATCTCTCATACAACAGCAAAAGACGTAAAATACCATCTTTCAGCTATGCTTCGTTAACTTAGATTCTGCTATCCAGAGTGTATTCTTGCAGAGGGAAAGACCTGAGATGCGACTCTTACCTCTCCGGGCAGTGAAATTTCTGGAATTACAAAAGGGTAAAAGCCCGGTCAGGCCGAGGGCTGTAAATCTGTTTCTCGACTGCCTGTATTCTCCTCCTCCTGTTCGTCATCAGTCAGCACGTAAGCAAATGGAGACAGATCATATAGCTGAAGACAATAGGCTGAAGGTCAGTTAGCTATGTCCTTGACAAATTGAGACTCTCACCATTATTTTTTTTTTTTTCTTGTAATCACCCCAGTTCAGACCCTGTAAAGGGCACCTGCAGTTTACACTGGTCACCACAAGCAGGTTAAAAAAGCTAAACAGTGACATTCGCTCCTCATTTCTCTTAGTGGCAATAACAATTTGTTCCACACAAGCCACACATACAATTTTACGCAACATTTTCAAGGCATTAAATACTGTCATCCTTCCAAGGAACGCTGCACTGTCTATACAAATAGAAAAACCTCACGCCTATTGAGTCATTTTCCTCTTAATCTCAAATAGCTTCTCATGACCCAAACAAGACTTCTCACATGGCTTTACTCCATAAATTGCGGCCTGTAGGCTACGCTTGCCAGGTACAGATCAAACAGAAAGTACAGTCGAGGTCATCCCATCTCTATAGTCTGTTTTTCCACAAAGACGGCTAAAAATCCACCGTTAGCGCTACCTCCTCGGGAATAGATATGAAAAACAGGGAAACGATAGACGTTGTGTTGTCTCGTCCTTTAGACGAGCGTTCAGTGTGGCAGGGCTTTTACAAGGGCCAGGCTTCAGTACAATTTTAAGCAGAAATAATAGTTTTCCCGTACCATTCCTACCACTTTGACTTTCCCAAACCTCACCGCTAGAGCTCGCTTGTTCTTTTTAGTATCAAAGACCAATGGGTTATTATGCTGAAAAGTTCATATGCAATCCACTGAGGACTGAAAACGCACATTCAAAAAACGAATCGTCATTTCTCTTAGAAATTACTGGCAGTTTTCCACGGGTGGTACTTAATTAAATGGTGTCTTTGTGTTTTGGCAAAATAACAGGTGAATTTGGACGTTATTTTTATTAAGAGAGAGTCTAAAAGTATAAGGCAGATGAATTGCTCAAGACTTTTTGGTGTTTCACAGGCTACTTGTCAGTAAATGTCCTGACTGAAGAAAAAAAAAAACCAAACCCAGAAAACTAAGTATGTAACACAGACCTCTCTTATAACACAGATAAGTCTTAAGCCTTATAAAAAGGAATACTTTTGCTGCCGCACCTTTCGCAAACAGAATAGTGGTCAGAGCACTTGCTTTTCTGGGACCAGAGTTTGATTTCAGCTTAAGGCCAGCACTGTAAAACGAGCTCTAACAAGATTAATCCAGCTCCTTCTAGATGAATTTACATCCTTCTTTTCTAGAACACCAAATTAGGCCACATTACTTGCATGATTCTTCTTTAGAAGTTGCTGGCAGAGGAAAAGAAAAGCATTTGACAGTTCAGCAATAGATGTTTGCTGGGTCACTTACATAGCTTCTGTACCGCATGCAGGACTCGATAAAAATACTAAGCTAGGAGTCCGATAATTACACAGTGACTTTATAAACACCATGAACTGGTTAATATTCCTTTAATTCTCCGTGAGAATTTTGAATTATGCAGTTTCCCCTGAAAAAAGAATTGCAATTCTCACATTTATCAAACTAAGTAATATTTAAAAAAAAAAAACAAACATACTGAAAATAGAAAATAATTTGATTTTTAGTTGGCTAAACTCCAGTTTTCAAGTGCAGAATTTCAGCAATACATAGAAAGGGATTTCAGAATCAGAGCCCGAGCTACTCCAGAAAGCTACCTGGAACCTTCACCACCCCAGCTGCTTCCCTGTGAGCCTGACTCTTCTGGCAGCCCCGAGAATCCCAGTTTCAGACCGGGCTTTCCCCACGGCCAGTTTCTGCATTGAAGGATTGCTCCCAGCCTCCTGCTGGGTCCACAGCTGAGTTTAAAAAGCCTGACTGTCCGACATAGGGGAAAACTAGTTCCCAACCTCCCCCTCCTACCCACCATCATGGGGAGGCAGAGGCTTTTTCTTTTTTTTTTTTTTTTTTTTTTGACTGGATTTAAGTTTGTCCCAAGAAATTTCAGAGCTGCATCTTGAGCTGTCTCCCCAGCATTTCTGATTAGATTGTTTAGTCATAAAACAATATTAAACAGCAAAATACACCTGTACAAGAGTCTAGAACACTCTAGTGTTCCTATTAAATTGTTCATGTGACAGACTTATCCATGTGAAATCTTGAAATAAAGCAAATAGTTAACATACGAAAAAAAATGGATTAAATAAAACATAAGAAAGGAAAACAAAAAATTAAATTTTAACACTTCCATGATTTACAAAAGGGCAGCAGGTTAAGTGCTTGTTTCATGTCTTTCATTGTGTATCAGTAAAATGAGGCAGTAATACATTCTGTTTTGTGGTCACTGTGACCCTGGAATGCCAACTGTGACAAATTACGTCAAAGTTATTCTAAGGAAACACCTGACATTGTTCATAGTTTTTTAAGTGTCACCAAGTAAATTCAGAAAATGTTTTTAAAACTCAACAACCTGAAGCCCATCTACTTGGGTAGAAGATACTACTCCTACCATAAGCTTTTATTCCTACTACTGAAGCATGGGAATCACTTCTATTTCTGTAGATCACATACAACAAGTTACGTTGAATGTCTTTCAGATAAAGGTGAGGAATTCAACATGAATACTCTGCTGAAACAGAAAGCAAGAGGCAAAAATCAACTCCTAACATCCAAGTCCAGCCAGCTTTTATTTTTTTATTATGACAACATGATTCTTGAAGTTGCAGCAAATACCACTTCAGGGTTATCATCCCTCAGAAAAGAGACATGCCAATCCAGAATCTCTGTAACCTCATCCTTTGTCAACAGGATACATCTTACTTATGCACAAAATTCAGTGCTTAGAGGTCAAAGTCAATGTAGAGGACACTCTGAAGATTTGTGGAAGCATATTACTCAGTTGGTAAAACATTTCCTCAGAAATTGTCTGGAAAAAAGAAATTAAAAAAATTACACTAGTAAACTTTGGCTTTTTGCTGTAGTTTGGAAGAATTAAGTCTCTCTCAACTTGTTTCTTGACATTTATGAGAATTGCTGTTTTTCAGAAGACCACAAAGACCATTTGCAAACTATGTGTCATAATTGTATTTAATTCAATCAAAAGAAAAAGATTGGCCTAAAAATACTGTTTGGGTGTTTGTGTGACATACCTGTTTCCAGTGGATTTCTCACTCCAGTAATTGATTATTTCTGCCTAGCACAAGCAGGACAGTGCTGTCCGTTATCTATGGGACTCCTGCTCTCCAAATTCCAGAATTAAATTCAACTTCAGTACTTGGTTTATTCTTGGCTTCCTCCTTGCTCAACGCTTTACTATTTTGTCAAGAAATGCATGTTATTTCTTTCCTAACATAACTCCGATTTTTATATTACTTCCACTACCACTCTTTTAGAACAAATAAAACAGTGCCAGCCACCTTTGGAAAACTTTGTTTCTCAAGATCAGCTAGAACTCCAAATTAAATCATTTCAGAATCTTAATTTCAATTAACTTCAAATACCTAGAGTCATCAATGAGTTTGTGGAAGCATGACTAAACTCAGCGCATCACAACTTTCCAAATTGTTAGACAATATAACTAGTACACGCCTAAACTTACATAATGCAAGGTTAGCCCATCTCTTCAGAGTAAATAATAGCAAAAAAGTATCTTTTTTAAAGGTGATATATTCACCATTTTTAAAGATGAACTTCCTAGTTTGAAATTTTAGCATCCTCAGAAGATACTACAAGATATCCAAAAATATAAACCCCCTCGTATTCCTATTCTTTAGGCAAGGGACCCAAACTACAGTGATTATTTAAGCTCACACAAGAAGAGCAGAGCATAGCAAAGAAGTCAAAACTGCGGACATTTATCTTCTTGTTCCAGTAGTCTCCTAGGTTCGATATGAACTTGATTTAAACCTACCTGTGGTACCAGAAATTGTACAGTTCGAGAAACTCCTCCATCCCACGAGGCCATTTCCATCATGAAACCTAAAAAATAGCATTCACACTGTATGCATTACCTGTGCAGTCTTCCCCATCAATTACACCGTTATCAAGCAGTGAGGAAGTTTTTGCATACAATTTGGATTTTAACTGCCTTAGCTAGGGATGTCATTAATCGCATTTAAGTCAGACTTGGCCCATCTCCTGACTGAAGTCTGCTTTAAGTGGAAAGTCTTATGATTTATGGAGAAAATCAATATAACCATTCCTACTGCATAACACAGTGCTAGCCAGCAGAAGAGAGAGGTTTCTCCAAATATGACGGTTATGAGCTCTTTCAAATGGCTTGCTTTCATTGAGAAATAGCTCTTTCCTGTAGCTCTCACATGATCACATCCTCATGAATGAGTACAAGCCACTTGCCAGAAGTACACTGATAATCTGGCAGCAACAGAAACTACCTGAACTTACTTGTATGTAAAAAGCTCAGCATTCATTTATTGCTCAAGTTACCATACAGCATTTTTATGCTAGCATTTCCTAACTATAACAAATGAACTACAAGGTCCACAGGAATACACTCGTGGCAAATAAAGATACTCAGAAAAACACTTGTTTAATGAAAGTGGCTCTATGGATGATATTCCATCGTGAATTACCAGAGGTCACGATGGGAAGAGGTTCCTTGAGTAGGCTGCAGAAAGAACTTTAACACTACTAACATTTTAAATACTTGACTGGTTCAAGTATTTAAGTGCAGCACACAAAAACACAGTAAGTAATAACACCGCTTGGAAAGACAGAAAACCAAGTTCAGTCATGGGGACTTTCCAACGAAGAGATTAATTAGCATACAAACTTGTCTTTGAGAAGTGTGCGGAGTCCTCATCGTTTGAGCTAAACAAAATGTAAGACACTGGAAATTATACTGTAGAGAGCCACCAGCTTTTGCCCTCCTTGAGATTGCTCAAAGCAGCAGTAAGGGCTTTTTCTTCTACTATCTATGTTTAAGTTGCAAAGATACTTTTGAAACATTTTTAGTCTCCATTATAAGTGTCTGAGACTATTTCCTGGTAGGACAGGTATTAATTTTAAAGAGAAAAACTAAGTGTATACTTTAATAAACCATAAATTGTTGATAAACACCTTTTTTGGGAGGGAAATATACAGCCTGAGCAAGGCTGGGTGCCACCAGATGCAACACAAACAGCTGAAGAATTCATGAACATACCTTTGACGCACTTGAACACAAGCTCTGCCCTCTTCAAGCACCATGGAATAGTCATTTCCTAAAAATAAAAATAAGTAGCCTTAATGCCCAACGGATCTAACCAACAAGAGTAGCAGAGATATTATTAAAAATAATACTCTTTTGCCATAGAACCACATTTTCCCATCAGGTATTCAAGCAGCATTACAGGCTATGAAGAGGGATTCAGTTTTCCAGAGTATTGTAGGCAGGTGGTATATACCTTACAGGTGACCATAAAAGCACTGCCACTACTTATTGGTAGGAGAGCCCGGCGTCAGAACACTCTATACCTTTTTAAGCTGAGATCTTGAATAAAAATACTGTTGACAACCCTATTAATGTCACTGGAAATGGGTCTATTTAATTCCCCTGGGGAACTTCAGAAAACGTATGATATCCAATGGATAACTGTCAGATTCACGCTTCAGCTAGCCAAAGATAGGCTCCTGACCACATCTTAACAGCAGTAACTAAAGATTCCTAGCTGTTCTTGATGATTCCAGTTAAGGTTTATTGGCACACCCACCGCCTTCAGTAAAAACATTCTCTCTAATACTGAAACTGGAAGAAGCCCTTCTCCCTTAAAGATGCGTTTAGGTTAAAACAAACAAAACCTATCTTCATCTGACGGAGGAATTTCAGATATAAACAGGTAACAAATTCTTACTTAAATACCAAGATTGGGTACAAAACCCACACCGGTTTAAGGTATCTTAAGATGTGGCTACAAGCACTGGTCTAAATAATTTAAGTAACAGTTTAAATGCTTCAGAGCATCAAACATTCTTTGGTTGTGCACTACAAAGTGAATATTCCTAGTCAGAGACAGAATGACTGTCACTGTAAACACTTCTCAGAAAGAAAATAATATCTATTTGTAGTCTTCAACGTCAAAGTGAGAACTTTCTAGTCTGAATACAAGAATATAGACGTGGAAACAAGTTTATCATTCTATGTACCTTTTCAAATTTACACTTTACGAAATTTTATATTCAGACTTTATTTGGCAACGCCAAACACTGTGCAACCTGTCATTTCCAAAGAGCTTAATTTCCTGATGAAAAAAAGTTATTTGAGAAGCAAGGTTACCTAAGAATGCCCACTGATAACACTGAAACACTACACTGAACGTGGCTGCATTAAACAACTGCTGAAAGCCGAAGTTCCTACTTAGGAGGGAGCATCTCCTGCCATGCCCAAAATATGCAATACCTTAAAACCAGCATAAGCTACAAATTTCTTTTCAGAAACCCTCCTTCATGATGTAAAACACTGCATAAACAGATGCTGCTTTTAGCGTATACAACACAATAATCAGACAGAAAAATGCTGGACAACATTTTTTTTTTTTCCATTTCTAAGCTTTCTGGAAGAAATATTTGGTCTTTGTTGTAATTTATTTGCCTAGGTGTGCTTTCTGTCACAAGTAATGCAGGCATTAGTTTTGATCACTGTTGTGGCTTAGGTAAAAAACAAGTGTCTAAAAAGAAACCTCCTGTTGTTCTGAAGGCAACTCAGGAGTACCTTGCGTAATAATAAAGGGAACTGAGCCTTAAAAGGACTGATTGAAACAGCAGGATATGACACTATTCCTTGGACTATTTCAGAGAAACATAGATGTTAAATCTTGTGGGCACTCAGGGAAATAACAGGTTGAATCCAGAACGTCACTGCGTGCAAGCCACAAGAACTGAAAAAATGATGCAGTAGTGATTCAATTATAACCCGTCTTTAAAAACATAAGTTCTCACAATTTTGCCATGTTATCAGGATTTTTCTCTATATGCAAACTAAGTAACAGTTGTGGAAATGATGAAGAATTGGCTAAGTACCAATTCAAAATACAGTGCTGGGGACAGGAAAAAAAAAAAAAGCAAACACTCACTCTCCTATGGTGAGTTTTGGTTAATAACATCCAAGCAAGTCACAAAACACCTGGGACTTCTGGTTTTGTTCACTAGCAGAGACCACACCTCACTCCTTTTTAGGATGTAAACTGTTGTCAAATTAAGATTTCTTTTGCTTATTAAAAGAAAAGGCAACTTCATTGATTAGAAAGAGACGCTGCAAACCTTTTTGTTCAAACAGATTTGTGACAGACTCACTACATGGGGCTGCCACTTTTATAAAGCTCAGGGCTCGTGCCTTTCCAGAACCATGTCATAACCAGGTAATGAAAACACTAAAGTTCATAAATGTCTTGCGGGAAACAGATTTCAAACCAAATTTCAATGGTTAATTTTAGTAAGTTAAGGATTAGCAAGATGTTTACTCAAAGTATATCTATGCAAATCCTAAACACTGTATGAGCAGGAAACTCAGATAAGAAATATTTGAGGTTAATACACCCATCAATAGCCTCTCTACAGAAACCATGTTCACAAACATTTGTTACAGAGTTTATACTCCCTTCATTTCTACTATTTTTGCAAACATTTTTGTCTTAACTTATGGCGATAGAGACAGCTGACTCATATCCCTGAAGAGTCAAATTTTTCTCTGTGTTGCTGTGTGGACAGCAGCAATGGCTCCTATATTGCAACTACCAAGGAAGCGTGCCAGCTCTAGCATTTTTAGGGATGCCATGCTGTTTGAGCCATTTCGATCCTCAGTTTATACGTCACTTTATAGCAGGTTGAGAAGAGCGATCAGACAGTAATGCTTCAGTTGTCCTGAATTTGAACTTGTCTGCTTTTGCCTTTCTCAAGTATCAAAGCCAGCTTCTTTCGTTCATTTAAGTTAACAATCAGAACAGAAAAATCCAGTTTTGCTGTTCTTGTCATAAGAAAGGAAAACAGAATTCCTTCTTTTTTCCCTAGAAAAAAAATAATTAGCTTTATGCAAGGGTCCAATAACAATGAAATGTAATGGCTTCATTGAGATTGTTACTTGTTACTTCTGTGAGGTTATAAACACCACTCTTCCATCCATAAAAGAAAACCTTTGGGAAAAACACAGAGAAAAGTCATGATGAATGCCTGTCACGGTGTAGCATGTAATCCTCTCTGCAGCTGTGCTCCTGGTTAACCACTTTACAAAAATGTTTTTATGTAGGTGGTAAACGCAGATTCAAAACCGGGGCTGCTGAAGGCACCAAGTTCAGGTTAACTTTCAGAAATCTGTTATTATTCACTTTTCCCTCAACAACACGTTACATATTTGTGTGTTTCAAATGAGGTCAGCCAGCTGCAAAGCACTGTAATAAGTAATGCTGTTAATGCAATTCACACAATGCAGTTTTGGCTAAACATACACTTATCATCCAGGTCACTTTCTGCTTACTCTGCAAAGACTTAAAACTTAATATAAAAAGTAAATTGTTTTACCAGAACCTTTTAAGAATCCAGCGCTAGACAAGATAATTCTTCAGTTTCACACATCCAAGCAACAACACGCTCTCAAAGCACACTGAACACCTGGTCTTGTGCTTTATTTGTATTTTAATATATAGATATGCAAATGAAAGCCAAAACTATCCAGGTTTAAGAGAAAAAAAAAAAAAAGAAAAACAATATAGTCAGATGGCAACTTGATTAAGAAAAAATGTCAGTTTATGAAACACAGTAACTAGGCCCCATCAGTAACCCAGGCTGCTGTCCTGCAAGTCGATTAATTGCATTTGTGCCCCCCCCCAAAAAAAATCAATAGCAGAGATGAAAAATTTCATAAATAATATAATCTGTTCCTAAGTCTACTTTTATGTATGGAAGTATATCCTTTAGAAGTTTCATTATTGGACATTTTAAACTTTTGCATCGCTCGCACTTTCACAATAATAGACCCTGATCTTGCAAAAGGGGTTCACTTCTACACTGTGTTCCAATCAAATTCTGTTAAAAAAAGAAGTCACTGTTAAAGTTAATCCGCTGGTGAGCCTTTATCTTGCTATGAGTCAGACATTTCCAAAGAAGGAAAGGCATTACTGAAATTTACAACTGAAAAATCAAAGAGTTCTTTAAACACCACCACCCCCAACAGACTGTAACTATCTGTGCAAAGGTATCAATAATGGCAGCATTATCTTATTTTTCTCATTTCTTTAAGTTTATAGACTTCTCACCTCCTAGGGAGGCGAGACATATGGATGTACTGCCTGTACACTGCACCCCTCTCTGCCTCCCCACCCCTTTTTTCTTCTCTGCTAGTATCTTGTAAGCCAGATGTGACAGAGGAAAAGAGGCTGTCAACGGTATTAAATTACTATGCTCGGTAAAAAGTTACAGTTGAGTAAGAGACAAGCTCTACATTAGTGTCCCATCGAAGAAAACAATACAAAAGCTCAGCACAATAAGTAAGCACACCTGTATCTACAAAGATCCTCAGCAATACGCTGGTTCTTTCCCAGCTAGTATTTGGGGGACTTAGAGAGGAAAAAGGGACAGAAAATAAGGATGCAAGTGATTAGGTAGTGAAGGAGACAGTTCAGAGCAAAGGTGAACTCTGGTTGCTGCTGTGTAGGGCTGAGGTGGTGTTAGGGATACAGAACTCTAAGCCAAGCTTTGCTAGGTCTGCTCATAAAACTTAGTTTTAAGGTTTTCTAAATAGCAACAATTAAAACTGGGAATCTATTATCACTATCACATCAGCGACTCTGAAGATATAGTTTCTAAGCATTAGCTGTTGCTGGAAGACTTCCAGGCACGTAGTCCCATCTTTCATTAACGCTTACGCAACTGTGCAATGAGCTGGATCAAGGAAGTGAAGTGTCCAAAATGAGAGGTGGGAATAAAAAACTGAAGTGATTCAGCTGGCTGCAACATTTTAAACCAGTTCAGTTCCTTCATTTGGGTCACCCTATAGATGATTGCCCGCACAATGATGTGGCAGGAACACGTGACTGGGATAAACTGTCCCATTTGGCTTAAACAAACCCATTGCAAAAATCCCTTTTGTTCCATCGGAGAAAATAAAAACCAAACCAAATCTTTACATTTACTTACTTCTGACATATCATGCACCAATAAGAGAGGAATACTAATGGTAGTAATGTCGTGTGTGCAGCAAACTTTGAGAATGTTTCTGAGTCCCATGATCGCAGGATCCCGAGCAGTTATGTTACCAGATCTTACATTATCATCCACGCAGAGGTGAAAAGCGACGTGAATTTCAGAAAGATTTGAATGGCGTGTGATGTAGAATTCTCCTACAGAATAATATAAACCAAGAAGGCAAGGTATCATGGTAGTGATCTGTACTGAAACACAGCTGTTACGCAATGTAAGGACAGGGTCAGTTAAGACAAAAGGCAAATACAAATACACAACAGAGATCAGAACACATACGTAACGAGATAAAAAAGAGTTAGAAACCAACTGATCTAAAATCTCTTGGAATATCATTGTTTTACATTTATCCTACACTCACTTCCCTGCTTTGATGGGTTTCACTGGGATCACGGACACCTGGTGTAATAAGACGTAACAGTGCCAGTACAGGCGGATATGATCTATATATAGCACGAAACAGAAAAACAAACACAGAGGAGGTGAAATACTCAAAATATACAATGTAAGCACTGAATTGCAGACAGATGTGGGAGGCGGAAATACCAAAAATGGATAGGTTAAAATAAAGGATGCGAAAAGTCTGTGGAAAAAGATAGTGGGTTACCTAACAACCGAGATATGCAAGATGACTAAAGGTATCAGCGATCATTAGATTTTAAAATAATTCATAGTAATGGGAAGATTAGTTACGGAGTTGTTTTCAAAAAGTTACCAAGACACCTTACTGGGGTTATTTTTAGACTTGGTATTCATTTATCGAAAGTAAAGAAAGGAGGATAAAGGGCATTATATGAAGGTGTCTCCATTTTACCTTTCTGCTCGAGATAAAAAGTCTATACGAGAGTCAACAGAAAAGCAGGTATGCAATACTCTTACTGTTTCAGTCAAGAGACAAACATCTTTCTTGAAACCTATTGTCACTGGTCATTTAAGTTAAGATACTACCTTTGTACTGGGACAGCTGAAGAACGGGTATGTACTTCTTTCTGATGACTGCTAAGGAGGTAGTAATCCCCAGCAATGATCATCTAAGGGTAATAATACACAAGCCACTGCAGCAAGATTCACCCGGATTTATCTGTTAAGGACCCGAGTTGATTTATAATCCACTTATACTAACAAGATCTAAGACAATCATGAAAGCAATTTTAAGAAGCCCTCTTATTCAACCACAGGCTGTACGAATTTAACTCCTCCCTCCTCCAACTGTGTATTCAACCTTCAAATTCCACAGAAGCTTTCCTTACTAAAATTCGTAATACATACAGAAGATACTTCCCCTGGAAATAGGATTTATGCATTCTCAAAGCTAAAAAATACATTCTAAAATGCTTTACTGTATTACAACGGTGACATACATATAATTATTTTCAAAAATAAAATTAGTTGCTAGTATTGAAGTTTCACCTTTTCCCAAGATGCTCAGAGATCTTTTTTTCACCCTCAAATTCTGAAAAGAAATTTTAGGCCTAGAGAAGTTAAGTGATTTGCCCCAAGTCACATGATGCAGTGGCAAAGCTGGGAATAGAAACCAGATGTCCTGACACCCAGTTCTCTGCCTTAGCCACAAGAACATCCTTCTCCTCTGATTGAGGTCAACTGGGTTTAGTTTATAATTTATGTTCTGACTTTAGAGCTAAAAATGTGCATCTATATAACACAAATTGCTTTAAGAGGAGGGGGAGAATAGAGCAGAACTCACCCGGCAAAATATTTGACTGGTTTCGTTCAATATTCTTTAATTTATCTTCATTTCCACTACTTTTGTTTTCTGTATATAAATACATAGCACAAATATTACACATATCGTCTATTAATTACACTTTTGAAGTTTGATGTACTAAGATGGTATCTGGCTTGAATTTTTACCATAAAGTTACCATAAAGTCCCCCAAATGCAGGGGGCTGGACAGGAAGAGGTTTTGCTGCCTTCAACAGCCACTGAACTGAATCCTATCACAAACCATCAGCCTTCTTATTTAATCATCTTATAATACCTCTTTGTTTGGACAAAAGAAAATATAGTCTTCTCAAACATAATAATAAACTTTCCAAATTGCCCCCACACCTACACATACATTATTTAAAAAACAATAGCAAGGTAGTAACTATTTAATACGAATTTGCTTCTAGTATTGCAAGAAAAGAGATTTCCATAAATCAGCAGTACAAAACCAGCTTTCATTATTTTTCTCAAGACTACAGCAATACGCAGATTACTATGAAAACTTGTTTCTCTATGTACTGTTATGAATCTATTCATGTTACTGATATATTTAAACCACATAAGCAGTTATCTGGAAGAAAACCAAAGTTTCACGATGTACAAGTACTGCCTTCACACCATGTGGTCAGAAAATTTCACAGCCATTTGTAAATATAACTGTAAAGTAAACCATTCACAAGGATTTGGTCAGCACGAAAAAGTACACACTTTTAGTCAATTTATTATTCAGCTTTTAGTGTTCACTTTCAAGGAAGAGAAAAAGTCATAACTCCTCTTATGAAATTTTTAAAGCTTTACAATTAAATAGAAATAAAAAGAGTCAAGTAAGATAAAGTCTGTGTGGCAGCAGGCAGTTTCAAACTGCAAAGGAAAGCACAATGACCCTACACACTTCTCATGCTGCTGAAGAGCGATCAGAACCTAAGGACTCATACATTTATTATTTTTTTTGGTAATGTACATCTGTTTTAGCAGCAAAGACATCACGTGAACATGTTGTCTGTGAGGAAAGAATTTCATGCAGACTTCTCAGAGTTTATCGATAAACTCGAACATTCCATTTTATAGATCAGGTAACTGAAGAAGAGTGAAATCAACTTTCCCGTAACCATAAACATTCAGCTGACCACTATTCTATTTCAAGGAAAGTAATTTTGGTTGTCACTGACCATGTCTTTTCGACTTACTGCTACGCTGTGCTCTGGCCTTAAGTACAACCTTCTGGACAATTTCAAGCTGTTCTTGAATTCCAGGAAAATGGAAATCCGTGCATTCTTGGCAAACAGTTGCAAAATCTAGGAAAAAAATAAGATTAAAATCCACATCATAAGGCTGTGCTTAGTAACATTACGTAACTCTGCTCTACCATTCAAGCAAGGCCAGTTATAAAGGCAACTTGCCCTAAAAACCAGACAAAGCCCTGCTGTACTTGACTAAATTCTAAAAAAAATATGGCAGAGACAAAACATTTTTTGAAAGAAATTAATTACTTGGGGAAAAAAAAAAAAAATCCTTGAGTGCTGTCTCTTCAAACACAACCACCTGCACCAAAAAACCCCTAAATAACAGCAATACATGTGCGTTAAATTTATTTGTGCCTTACAAATGATGTCTTATTACTAACAGTCCTTCAATCTGTGGTACTTTATTAAAACATACATAATAGATACTTCCAACAGCAACAACTGCATTCCAATTTGCTTTGAAAAATGAAAGCAATTAATGAAATTCAACAACAGTGTATCTGGAAAGCTGGAATTACAGTTCTTTCCTTTTAGTTCTCAAAACACAGATCTGAAAGCTGAAGAAAAGTGTCATCTTTTTCAGCTGCAAAAGAGCAGCTGAGAAGAGCTGCAAGTTCCTTTTACTGATAAGTATTACGTCAAACTGAGAAATATTATACTGATAATTAAGATCATAACATACTGCCTCTGTGACTGGTATTCTAAGCTCCTTAGCCTAATGTCCAGCCATCTCTCCAAGCAAGTCAATGGGAGCCAAAACAAGCTATTAGCAAGCTGGACTATACTAAGCAATTGCTACTTACTTCCCATTTTGAGGTACCTGCTCTAATCCTCCTTAAAGTTCTCAATGTATTCTGATTGCCTATCTGCAGAGGACTGTATACTCCTGTGAACAAGCTGCAACAGGAACAGGCAGGGTAGAGAGAAAAATCTTAATGTATTTTATCTCTTTACATGAAGTCTCGTCTCCATCATAAAAATCTATTTTCAAAAGGCTTTATTAAATTCTCGTGCCCAAAACCAAGGGAGGAAGCAGCCCATATTCCAAAAGATTGTGTCTTCTGTGTATATCAAGACAAAATATGGTCACAAGACATTTTATTTGAAACAAACAAATGAAAAGTCTCTTGTATTTAAATTACAATGAACTTCAATTTTAGTTTATCGTTTGTCTGAGTGGCTACTCAAAACCTGACCCACAGTAGCCCTACAAAGTCCTAATATAAGAGACTTGAGCTAAGTGATGCATAAAGCAAATAAAGAAACTGTTTATCGAGCTTAGAAAAATAGTCTGAATGAAACAAGGAGGTTGAAAGTTCATATGTAAGTTTAAATTTCTGCTCAAGGCTGTTTTCTAAAGAGGTGTCCAAATGTGATTTCAAAGGTATTTTTTGCTAGTTGCTCTTTACACACTGCAAGAAATACAGAAAACACTGCAGTCATGGTTTCCAGTCTTGCAAATACCTCACATACATCCTGAATTTTGAGACAAATAGAACCATTTTTGGATAACGGATTTACCAAAGATGCAACATCAAAAGCTTTGCTAGACAAGACAGAACTAACAAAATCCACTAAAAGAAGCACATTCTTAAGCTTCCTCAGAATACAGCTATTCGGTCCTGCAACGAAGTCAGTTGCAGGACTTCATACAGCTGGAGGCCCTCTCCATTTAGTACTGGCCAAGTGACTGGCGTTCTCAAAGCAATGTAATAATGCTTGGATAAACAGCGCGCTTACATGAAGCTTATTTACTCCAGCTACCTTTGAAAATCTCAAGAGGTTTGAAGGAGCTTCCAGCCCATCAAAAAATATAGGCTATTAGGTTTATATTTTTACTCAGCTTTAAAACGGAAGCAGAAAATTGTTTCTGCACTTTTGTAACCCAGAAATTTAGACTTCACAAGTCATTACTGCCCTATTTAAACAATAGCATCAATGAATTATCTGAGGTCTTCTATATAGCAATTTTATGAACCTTTGAACCCCATGGCATATTTATTTCTTAAAGAGCCTTTTAGGAAGGAGAATTGGTTCTGGCTAGTGCTCTTGCAATGAACAGCTTTAACAGTTTAAGAGCAAAGTCTCCTCTCAAAGGTGCTTGTTGCTGATCTTCTGCCAGAAGCTACCCCTCGCACCACAGAGTGAATTTAAAGTGGTGTGCTCAAACCTTAGTCGCTGCCTGTAGTGGTTTGGGGTCTCAGTGCAACCTGACATTCACTGATGGCTTAAAGTAATCTATCCGACCGGGTCAGAGGAGCTGAGACATGAGACACTTTCATCTCTAACACTTTTAAAAAGAACGGTGGTGCAGACAGCTATGGAATGTGCCCACGGTTAAGTTCGCCAAAGCCCCTTCAGAACTCAAAGAAATCAAGATTTATTGAGGATTATACTTTACAGATTATTGCAATACAGTCCCTTATCTTCCCTTCTACTGTGGCTGCAAGATTTAATTAGTGGCTAGAAGATGCAATTTTGCGTTTGAGAGTATTACTTAAATGTTTGTCTTATCACCAAATCTTCTCTATTTGCTATTAATTTAAATATTTAAGCAGTAAAAAAGTAGTAACTGAAAATGAGTACAAGTACGAAATAAAACTGCCAGAATGAAGCAACTTGGAAACCATCAACAGCACAAACACAACTGCAAGTTTTACTGGTAGGCTTCTCTTTCCTGCTTGCTACAAGCCCGATTCCACAGTTTTCAGAGAATATCAAGCACCAAAGTCTATTATTTTTACAGCATGCTAGAATAACGATGAGTAACTGTGGCTCCAGTCAAAAAGACATTTCCAGCGTGAATATTTTGGTATTAAACTTCAAGAAGAAGGTGGAAAAGTCAATCATGTGGTTGAGAGAAAGCCTCAGTGACTAAAATTGAAACTGGAATGAACACATTTCATTGGTTAACCTTGATACAAAACACCATCATAGTGTCCAGTTACTCAAAAGACATGCACTGAAAACGGCGACTAATCAAGCTCTCCAGGAGTAGGCAATTAATATCCCTATTGTTCATTTTCAAGGGAATTCATAGTGCTGCAGATATCTAAAACACATGGTATTTTTATACATTTATTCGTCAATTTAAAATCTTAGCCTATTTCATTTTCAGCTTTGCAAATAGGTTTCGGTATGCTAACCTGATATTAGAGAGTTACAAGCCCCTATAATAAATCAGTCTAAGGCAGGGAAATCAACACTCAAGTGTTCACTCCAATATGTTCCTTACTCAAACACAAAACCTAGGAAAGAGATGAGAGAGAGAACAGTATATCACAGCATAACTGTCCCCCATCCTTATCCGCATCTCTTTTTGCATTTTTTGTTAGCTTTTTGCAATACCATGTTCAAAACATTAGGGTCTCCAGTAAATTTTAATTTCACAGGGAACATTTTTTTGTGAAAGAGAGTAAGTTTTAAAGTGACATTCATTTTCATTTGACACAACATACCTCATTAGAGAGGGCTCACCTCTTTTGATGCCGCTATATGAACTGATACGGTTATCTACCAATAAAACCAGGCCACAGAGAGAAGTTGAATAGAGCGACATTGCAGTTTGAAGCCTGTGAAGTTTTACTCCACTTCGATGATTGCGCTTATGTTTACAGAAATCCAGCATATCAGCTCTCAGTAATCTCAAGTTATGCATGGTCTTCAACTGAGCTCCTGTATGGAATATAAATTTTAATAGATACAGTAAAAGAGGAAACTCAAAATTGTTATTAAAATGCAAGGGATCAAAGTGCTACCCTAAGTTTTGTGAAAAAGGTCTATAAGGGAAATATCATCAATAATACTCAAAGAAAGTTCTTAACTATATATATTCAGTTTTACATACACATCAGCAATTTACAAGAGTAAGAAGTGCAGTATTTTCCACAATGTTTATCTATACATGAAATAAGCCTTGTTCCTTATTATAAGGCTATGGATGGAATACTAATGCAGTCAAAAGAGACTTTGAAAAAGTGTAAGAAGTCTCTGTTGCATAAACAAGAAGTAAAAGTTTTAAGCATCTATTTTTCTATTAATTTATTGTGGGAATTGAATTTAATACCGACAGTTTCTTACCAAACATAAGAAAAGTAAAATATCATCTTTAACTGCTATGTTTTGATGTTAGTGTGCTTTTCTACACTAGTCACCTTGCTAGAGTGGATAAAAACCTTGTTTCTCTAATGTTTTCCATTAAGTATATTTCAGGTAGCTGGGTACTGTTTGATACAGTTTATATTGTACTGTACTTCAATTACAAACTGTATATATTATAGACATTGACAGTTAAATACTGTAAATAATAGATGGCTTAGATACATTATTTATTAGCATCTGTTATTATGTTTGGTTTCGGTGGCCGTTTCCTTTACTTACCCAAGTGAATAGTGAAACTTTCTTCTAACAGCCTTTGCTCTTCATAAATTCTTCCATTTCCTTCTACAGATTCTCTCAGTTGACTGGGCTGAACACTGATTTCATCACTAAAATAATGAGAAATGTACTGAAAAGTTTATCGTCATTTTTGTTCAAGACCAGCAATATTTCTGAAAGCTATCCAAAGTATTCTCAGATACTTTGTGGAAACCAAGAGACTAAGTCTATTTGAATGAACTCCACTCATCTGAGGTTTTGCCTTTCTGGCATGCAATACTCCAGGTGCATACCAGCAGGAAGAGTAGACTCTGCTGTTAGCTTTACATTACCTAGCTCATTTGTAAAGCATTCTGAGATTGAGAAATAAGAATAAATCACAATATCTAGTTATACCACAATAAGAACATAGGAATAAAAGGGAAAAAAAATAGAATTATTTTCAGCCTATTTATAATAGCCAAAACCTTATTTATGAAGTTACTAAATAAAACATTTCTTCCCTCACACCCACAAAAAATGGGAGATTCAAAAAAGCCAAATCAAAAGCTTCACAGTGTTCAAACCAGCAGGAAAGATTTCAGATATCAGTTTTATTTTTTTTCCTAAATTCAACTTTCTGGTAGTAATTGATATAAGCAGTACTGTTTCTGCTTCATGGAAGAACATGAACATCTCTCCAGTTTGTTTCTGCATTAATGAAAAGTTACTCTTTGTTTTCAAAATGCCTAATCTTCAAAGGTGTTTCACAAAGGATTGTTTTACAAACTTTGCACTAATTGCAAACGCCTAGTGATGAGGTAGAACTGAGATATGTTGTTAGTAAATACACATACACAAGCAACTAGATGTGTATAGATATATACGTGTGCATGTATATGTATGTATATATTATGTTTATCTTTTATGTCTACATATATGTGTAACACACACATATTTCTCCCTCCCTCTAAGCTTCCAGTTGCCCTACTGTAGAATTCCTGTGCATTATTTTCAAAAGCATTAGGGACATACAGTTTTCAGGACTGAACGCAAGCAGAGAGATCACACTTTCTACTACTGTATGTGAGTGCAGTGATTCAAACAGTATCACTTCACATGTTATAACCACCCAAGATTATGAATGTCCCTGTCCATGGCAAGGGGCCCGGAACTAGATGATCTTTAAGGTCTCTTCCAACCTAAACTATTCTATGATTCTATGAAGCCAAAACATCCTCACTCCCTCTCAGAGTACTTGCCTCTGGACCTCTAGCAGTCCATTTCTTCTAGCTTTCAGCTCTAAGCAACTTCACCTTGGTCTTATTTTACAGCAGTAGAAGGCAAGAGGTTCACAGTGATAAGTATGTTTAGCCTTTGTAATTTCTTTATTGTTAAACCTCATGGAAATAATCAACATAGCTAACATGAAAATTTTGTGGAAAAATATTTTAGGATTGGGCTTAGAGCTTGAATAGACTGTCACTACCACAGTGATGTTTTACCTGGTCACTAGTTTAGAAATAGGCCGGCTTGCCTGTGAGCTATACAGACCTTGGACATTATCAGACTAACCGGAGAACTCTAAAAGACTTCCAAAACAAATTCACAGACAACAAAATCCCGAGGAAAGTAGTGAGAAATCTAAACATACAGCATCATCCTCCAATGTATTTCCCCTCCTCTCTCTCTTCCCTCATGTTCCATTCACTTCCTTATCCCAAAAGGAAACAAGAGAAAACGATGAAGTATTTCATGCAGTATGATCCATGCCTGTCTTCTCTTATTGGCATCCATTTTGTTCAGTGGTGCTGTGTTTCCCATAAATTCCTTGCTGCATCCACCTACATCTACTCAGACTGGCTCTTCTACTAACATGAGACATGTGAAAGCATCAGGTTTTACTCCTCCTATTTTTCTATTAGTAACAAAGGTGGCAGTTACTCATGATGAAGAATAAGGACATCCCCAGGTTACAAATTCTGATTTCCCTGCTATTTCCTCAATCAGAAAGCTTTTCATTCAACTCTCACCACAAGTGTTCACACTAAAAAAATTCCATTTTTTTAGCCGTCCAGTGATGTATACATAAAACAAAAAAAAGAGAAAAAATTGAAAGAGATTTATTAATTCAAACTGTGTGATACTGTTACCATTTATTAAGCTACAATTACTCTGCAGAACATCCTTAAGTGGTAAGAGAAAGCCTTGTGAAATAGTGTTAAAGACAGACACTGTTAAAAGTAGACGTAAATAAAGGCAAAATCGGAGAAAAACCCATTCGGCTCAAGCTGTTATTTAATGCATTGCAACAGCTTTCTAGTACAGAAAGGTTATAACATTACACAATGAAGAAACTCCTACAAATATAAATATTTTATTATGATGTTTTATTTGCCTTTGATTTGCTTTGATTATCCTATTTAAATGGCTAATCTGAAATAAAGATTATATAAAAGCAAGTCCTTTGAACTATTACAAATAGAAGTAAACACCATAGAGGAATTAAATACCTGATTGAGCTGTTATTTGGATTCTTTAGGTCCTGATGAAGCTTTATCACCCATTCCTGATATTCTTGCTTCTGGATAGCAGTAGACTGTTTTAATTCATTGGTCCATTTGTTCTCCAAATCCTAAGAAGATGACGGTTACGATTTGAGTGGTTTGGGTTTTCTTTTTAAGACAATTATTTGCATAACATATTCTAGTTCACTGAACTTAGTATACCTGCTGAGATTCAAAATGCTGAGCTGCTAATGAATTTACGTCTTGGTCTGTTAGTGATTTCCCTAGCTCCTGCATCACCTTATCCATTTCTGCTCCTTGTCTGAAAGAGAAGCAAACGTAGATTTACAACAAGCAACGCTTTCAAAGAAATGACAGAAGAATACCCATTACTGTTGATACAGTTACTGATACAATGATCAGTTCTATCAGCCGGCTGGTCAATCACAAGCAGAGATACAACTGAACACACAGCTGAAAGATATGTCACGTCAGGCAGTATTTTGTCCATCTGCTCATTTTGGAATTTGAATTCATACACTTAAAGTATACACTCACAGATATTCGAAGAAGGTATGACAGTATCTTCAGATGTGCTAATATAGCCCTTCACTATCCGTATCATTAGAAGAGTTTTTGAAATGGACTTACTCAGTCCCTTGCTTTCCTCCTGCCCTAACCACAGTTGATCCAGGCAGGTAAATGCCAGGAAGCAGGCTAAACGCACCTGTTTTTAATAGTCAGATGAGCTTCCAGCTCAAACTACATGCAACAGGGGGACCTAGAATTAAAGGGCAGATCGTTCAATATCTTGTCCCACCTTAGTCTTCTTAATCCCTGGCTTCACTTAGTCTTTCAACTTCAACCCTTTCTTCAGCAAGGAATCAATTTACCCTAGCACAGATTTAGCAATGAATATCCACAAATATGAACTGAGGGTCAGGTATTCCAAGTCAGCTCCTGTGTAAACAGAATACCACCTACGCTCATCTGGGATAGTCTCAGCTGCCACCAACATACAGAGTTTCTTGATTACGACAGATAGATATGGTAAATTCCACCAGAGTCAATACACAGTTATATCACACTAGAGCTCTGCAACATTACTGCTCTTCAGTTAAAGTGCTCTTTCTTCTAGATGCACCCTTGAGAAGAGTCCATAAGCAGCAAAGTGTTTTGCTAGCACATTATTGGCAATATTTATCCCCAAATTAGAGATACGTATGATTCAGTCTAGAAGAAAATATAAAAACAGGTATGCATTGCATAACGTCAGCTTAAACAAATACAAGTCAAGAGGACTATCACCACTTAGGATGCTAAAACATACCTACTTAGAATATTCTGGCATCTCACAAGCTTCCCTAGTATTTAGTATCTATACTATATCTATATTTGCGTGCATTCATTTTCCTTAACCTATTTAGTCTTGAAAAGAAATAAGAAAACTCTGCATTGTATGTGTTCCCTCTTGTGGGCAGAGCAGTCTCCTGCAGCTATTTAAGTTTATTTGGAAACTCAGGATCCCACATAGACTTTTCTAAATTTCAAATTCAACACCATCTGATTTAAAGTTGGTTCAAGTCTTGTGTTCACCTTTTCATGCCGTGGAACTTCCAATTTTTCACTGAGATTACATCATAACAAAGGCAAGATATGGTACGCAAATATACTTTATTTTCTAGACATCCTAAGCACTTTTCATTGCTATACCACTTACAACATGGAGAGAACAATGGAAATCAAACCTTGTATTACTTTGGTGGCCTTAGCTTGTAGTTTTTTTGGTGACTGAGGAGAATATAAGGTAGCTGATCCTAACAATATAGGCTACATATTATACAACTTTAAAGAGGGAAACATAAAACTAAAATAGGGGTTACACAGACAAATACAAGTTGACACATGCTGTCCCACAAGTCGTATGTGCCCAGTGGCATGCACCTCTATTAAATAAGATAGGAGAAGAAAAAAAAAAAAAAAAAAAAAAAGAGAAAAGGAAGGGATACCTTTCCCGTAGTTTTTTCAGTTCCACATCTCTTTCACTTATTAATTCTGAGATACTAACAAAATAATTGTGTTCCAGGTTTAACAGCATTTCAGAAGCTGGAGAATGTATCAGATCGTGATAAACATCAGCAAAATCTTCATCCCAGCTGGTTTCTTCAGGTTTTGCATATTCTAATGTTGTCTAAAAATAAGAGATTTTAAAGCATATGGTACCTTTAGGACATACAAGGATCCCTCACAATGGTGGGGCAAAACCATCTGGGCATGCATACTGCCACACAACCTTCAACATACATGAATTATCCTTCCTAATTTGAGCTTTCTGTATTCTGCTTTAACGTTTTCTCCCTTCCCATACTCCTTCTCTTTCGAAGTAACTAACAGCAGAAACATGAAGATTTTGACTACAGTGAGGAATTACAAGTTTTCAGCCATCACCAACTTGGGAAGAACAATAATATCTGTAACAATATTCGCAACTGATGGGATTTTAGATAGGGCCAAAACACCAGCTGTGCAAACAAAAATGTTTTCCTAGAAAGGATGACTAACCTCTGATGTCACTAGAATTTGACCAACAACACTGATTTAAGAAAAGCAATTTTTATTGAACAAAGAATGGCCCAAAGATGCCAGTTTTGCAAGCTCCTTTATATTGAAACAGTCTTTACATTGGCAATCATTCCCAGAAGATTTAGCTAATGAAATGAGATTGTATCATTGAAACGCAGGTTAGAAACATCAAGAAATGATCTAATCCTAACCCCTACGCTCAGGCTAACCTATACATAGAAACTGCTAGCATTAGACTGTAAATTCTTTCACCGTTTTATCACATTCCTATTCTCACCCAATACAGATTTTTTCTTCTTAAAGGTTAAGTTAATTTCATTTTATTGATGTTCATTAATGCAGATGATTTGCTTCCAATTCTCTTTATAACAGATGTATGTTTTGGAATTTTTCACCACTTTCTTCTATATTCCACCATAAACAAATTCAATTCCTATGAACTTTTCCTCAAACGCTGCAGTTTCTCTCATTCTTTTTTCCTCTTTGCTAGGACTCATCCAGTTCTTTTATATTCCTCCATTTTAAGGATCACATGCAAAACTGGACACGTTACTGCAAGTAAAGCCTCATCATCCCTAAATAATGTAAAATAGTCACATGAACTCAGAAAATGAGCTGAAAAGTCTCTTCCAACTCTACACTTTCTCCTTGGAGTCTTCATTGTTATTTTTGAGATCTAGGATAGCAGTACCACTTTACTATCTCTTGCTTTGATTTTAATGCACTATAAACCTTAGGTCTACTTTTGTTCTAATATCACTAACCATTTTCCTCTCAATTTTTAATCTTTTGATTCTACTTAAATTCAGGAAAAACCTGACTGAGAACTTGTACGATAAAGACTTAATGATCACTTTCAGATAGAAAGAAAAAAATCTAAGAATTGATCAATAGAAGTGAATTTCAATACAATTTTGCATCTTCACAGATGTGATTCTATCTGTACCTGCACACAAACACTCTCACAGAGCAAGTCCTTAATATTAACTTTTCAGTCTTAATCTTACCTCTTTATAAGCTTTAGCCCAAGTATCTGCCAGCTGGTTTATGTCTACTTTTCCTGATTTCACTGCTTCCAGAGCCATTTCAGCTTCTCTATCGTAATCTTTTATTGTTTCCTCTTCTATGAACTTATTAAGAGATTGCTTCAGGTCTATTATAACAAGAAGAGAATTGTCCATCAACAAAACATGTCAGTGGAAGTATCAGCAAGCATCTAGGAAACATACAAATAATGTTTTTCTAAAAGCCTTTAACTTGGGCACCTTACTTGCTAGTACTAACAGTAATTTTCTTTAATGTTTTGCTGGCTTAAAACCAAAATTTAAGACTGTTCTAGTGAATACCCTTCTTTTGGTTTCTTAAAGCAGGTTGTAAGACACTTACAGGCACGGGTATATCACATTAATTTAAGAAATCAATTCTTACCATTTTCTATAAAGCATGGCAGATTGTGCAGAAGCATTAGACGCCCATGCAAATGACTAATATTCTCTTGCACGGGGAATTTGAGAGGCACAGTAAGCACTAAATGCTGATTTCCCACGTGGAATGTGTACACATAGTCTCTCTCCCTAGTGAAGGTCCTTCCTTTATTAGGCTTCATCTTCCTGAGCCGATTTCCTGCATTAGAAATGAAAGTAACATGAGTTACATTCTTGTAAAATCATAAGTAAATAACGCTAACTAAAACCATGGCTTTGTTAATAATTAACAGCTTCTAACAATAAAACTTAAATGCCCAAATTTTTCAGAGATACTCAATTTTGACTTCCAAATACATAGGTTGGAACTGAAGCATAAATACCGGTTCCCAAGCCACTGAATGCTTCTAAACTGTAATTGGGTGTATCAGTGTATGAATTTGGGTAATTACTCCTACAAATTACAATATAAGCTTCCTGACTTAAAGGAAGAACCAGGACAGAAGGAATCCTCATAAATAGCAAACTTTAACCGAAACACTGGAATTGCTGACATTCACGTCCCAAACTTTGAAATCCTTCACAGTGCATTAGGATTTTATTTCCTCCTTTCTGCATGTGGTAGGCTTAAGGGGGGGGGGGGGGGAGGGAAGTTTGCAATCAATTTTAGAAAAAGCTTATTTTGTCATTTTATAACCTGCGTTAGGATAGACTGTCATTATTTTTAAATGATACCATTAAAAATAAACCAAGAGAAAAGCAAGAGAACCGCCTACGGGATGAAAATACGGGACAGGAGCACGTCCCTGTATCAGTAAGTTTTCCCTCCACCAAGGCTCCTCCACTCAACATACATCCCTCCTTAGAATCGCAGAATGGTCAGAGTTGGAAGGGACCTTAAAGATCATCGAGTTCCAGCCCCCCTGCCATGGGCAGGGACACCTCCACTAGAGCAGGTTGCTCAAAGCTCCATCCAGCCTGGCCTTAAACACTTCCAGGGATGGGGCATCCACAGCTTCCCTGGGCAACCTGTTCCAGTGCCTCACCACCCTCACAGGAAAGAATTTCTTCCTAATATCTAATCTAAATCTCCCCTCTTCCAGTTTAAAACCATTACCCCTTGCCCTGTCTTCTGAACATCACCCGCAAAGCTGGACACTCTACGCCAGCTGAAACCTCCCCAGTGCTAAAAACCACCGTCCAAGGGGAAAAAAGGCAGAAAACGAAAGAGGAAAAAAAAAAAAAAAAATTAAAAACGTGTCTTTTCCACAGCAAAATGACTGGGACCGGTTCGTAGGTTTGGTTTTGGTCTGACGTGTGGCCCAGCAGCCACCCTGCCCCAGCGGAGAGGCCCAAACCCCCGCTCCTCAACCGGGGCTGGTGCCCTCAGCGCCGCCTCAGACCCGGCGGGGGGGGGTGGGGGGAGCAGACCGGCGGCTCGACGCCCCGAGAAGCAGAAACGAAGGCGGGGGCGGGCGACAAGGGCCTGCAGGATCCCCCCCCACCACCACCTTCATCCACCATTCCCCGCCCCGGCCCGGGAAGACTCCAAACCCCCAGTGCAAACACTGGGATGGGACAGCGCCCGCAGGGACCGGGGCCGCTTCCCCCGCCGCGAATGGCGGGAGCGGTGCCCTCTTCCCTCTGCGCTCACCTGGGTACCGGGAGGACGGGTGAGGGGGCGCGGCGGCGCCGGGCAGGCACCCGGCCGCGGAGGGAGGGAGGGAAGCAGAGAGGGAAGGAGGGAGGCGGCAGCGACGCCGGGCGGTTCCTGCCTCCCCATCAGAACCCGCGGGCCCGGAGCCGCCGATTCGCCACCCGCTCGCTTCATGGCGAATCTGCCGGCAGCGCTGTCGTCACGGGCGCGTGTGCCCCGCCCCGCCCCACGCCAGCCCCGCGGCGCGCGCCGCCCGCAGCGGGGATGGCGCGGCCGGTGAGGAGGTGCGGGCGCGCGGCAGCGGTGGCGCGTGGCGAAGCGGAGGCGGTGCGGGGGGCGGGGAGGGGGGGGGGGGGGGGGGCTGTCACGGGAGGGCGAGCCGCCGCCGGCCGGTCCCGAGGGGCGCGCGGGCGCCCCGGCGGCGCTGGGTGGCGTTTCCTAGAAAGCCTTCAGGCGCGCGCGCGCCAGCCGTTGGCCGCTGAGGGGAGCGGGCGGGCCCCCTCCCTCCCTCGCCCTCACCGGACCGGACCCGACCCATCGGAGCCCCGCACCGCCAGACCGAGCGTCTCCGCGGCCTGCCGTAGCGCCGGGCCCGAGGACGGGGCTGCCCCGTCTCCCTTCCCGTTGGAGGGAAGCGCGGGGCCGACCCCCGGGTCAGGCAGCGGGGGCGGGTGTTTGCCGCGGAGGGCGTCCCTCGGGTGGGTACCGGGCTGAGGGGTGGGCTTGAGAGCGCGGCCTGTGTCCCCTCCGGGTGGGATCGCACCCGGACCGGCCGGAGCTGCGCGGGAAGCGCCTTTCAAGTGCCTGAAGAGCCACCCGGGCGGTAAATAATTTCCGTCGCAGCAGCTCTTAGGCGGCCTGAACGTGAGGAGACTACAGTGCTCCCACAGCAAGAGCAACAAAAAGCACTGTTGGTTTAAGATTTTAAAAAAATCTCGAAGCTATTTCTAAAAACCATATTGTGTACAGTAGCGCTGTTTTATATACATACATTTGAACGTGTTTTTTTTTTTTCTTGTGAAACACGATTGATCTAAAACCCAGGTGTTAGCTAGGCAAGGTGCTCAGTCTGAAAGGAGCCAGCAGTGTGCCCAGGTGGCCAAGAAGGCCAACAGCATCTTAGCCTATATCAGGAACAGCGTGGCGAGTAGGATTCGGGAGGTGACTGTCCCCCTGTACTGGGCACTGGTGAGGCCCCACCTCGAGGGCTGTGTCCAGTTTTGGCCCCCTTCAAAAAAGACATTGAGGTGCTGGAGTGGGTCCAGAGAAGGGCAATAAAGCTGGTGAGGGGTCTGGAGAACAAGTCTTGTGAGGAGAGGCTGAGGGAGCTGGGGGTGTTCAGCCTGGAGAAAAGGAGGCTGAGGGGAGACCTTCTCGCTCTCTACAACTACCTGAAAGGAGGGTGTAGAGAGGCGGGGGTCGGTCTCTTCTCCCAAGTCACAGGCGATAGGACAAGAGGAAGTGGCCTCAAGTTGCCCCAGGGGAGGTTCAGGTTGGATATTAGGAAGAATTTTTACATGGAAAGGGTTATCAAGCATTGGAATGGGCTGCCCAGGGAAGTGGTTGAGGCACCATCCCTGGAGGTGTTCAAAAGACGGGTTGACAAGGTGCTGGGGGACATGGTTTAGTGATGTTTTTTTTGTCAGAGTTAGGTTGATGGTTGGACTAGATGATCTTGAAGGTCCCTTCCAACCTAGATGATTCTATGATTCCGTCAATAGTGTATGCTTTTTTTTGCCACAGGAACAAGAAAATTGTCAATTATTCTCAGTTTGGAGATTTGGAAGATGATGGTAAGTGGCATGTTCTTGTACATGACAAAAATGCCAAGCACTCGTGTAACCACCCAAAATGCTACCACAGTGTTTTTAATTAATTAGTTCATCAAGAAGGCTATTAACTGTGTTCACTGGAAGTAATCGCAGCACAGTGTTAAATACCCTAATTCAACAAGAATATGATGGCTCCAAGCCAGAGTATAACAATAGTATGTCAGGAAACAGGTGAATACATAGTGTCTTGTTGCAGGAAAATCTCTTTCTCTCCCAGCCTCAGTTTTCGGTGGTGATTGGTGGTTCCATGTCCACCTGACTATCAGGTCACAGGATTGTAAATCAAAATGTAAAGGAGGAGTGAATCATTTGTACTTAGATCTAATGTTTCTGCTACAACTCTGTGTCTTGATGGGTTTTGGTTAAATTTTGAGTTCATTGACAAGAAGACTGGATTGCAGGCTATTTGTTTTCATGACAGTCCTCCCTTACTTCTAAGCCCCAATGGATACTGTGCGTTTTTCTTACAGAATTTTGTTGCTTTCGTGTCTTTTGGAGGGTTTTTTCCTGTGCTGTTTGCAGGATCCGGGAAACAGTTTGAATTGGTAGGAAGGGAGGGCAAAAGTAAATAATTTTTATTTTTGCTGTGAACCGTGTGGATTAATGGAGATTCTTAGTTTCAGGAGTTTAAATGTGGTGCATGAACTTTTCTTAATTTATAAGTGACCACATGTAATATTAAAGAAAAGTGTAAATTCTCAGAAACGCTAGCGAACGTGTCTAAGGTTCTCCATCACTTAGAGAATACTGAAGATTATTATTATTTTCCTTATTTTGCACTGTGATCTGCAATGTCTGCAGTTGGAAGAGAGGCAGTTTTCATGCCTTCTACTTTTCTTTTAAAAATTGGAGAAATGCATTGTATTTGGTAAGAGGCAATATGAAAATGGTAGAAAAAAGGCAGCAGATGCCATTTTTTAACGGGAGCAGTTCCCGAAACACCAGGAACTCTATAACTGTTTAATAATAGTGATTACTATTACAATTGATTGCTCTTCAGCATATCAAAAGGTGAACTTCCAGTTATTGAAAAGCTGGTAGGACATTGGACATTGAAGCTTTATTGCCATATTGGTAATAAAAATTGAAATAATTACCTCTTGAATAAAAGTATATGCAAAAGTGGTCCTGTTAAACTTTCATTTAAAATATATTCAAGAATAGTATAACTATAGTTGATGTGTTCTTTAAAAATAGAACTCATTTCAAAAAGTTTATCTTTGGTATATTTTCAGCGTGAATGACTTCTTTTGGTCACATGGAAGAACACAGCAAAACTCATTAAAGCTTCTTGCTGTTTCCCAAACAGATGAAGACTTTGCATGTATAGCTGCACCTTCAAGCAAAAAATCCAGAACACAGCTCAAGGATCCAAAGAAGGAGAAAAAAGAGAAGCAAAAAAAGGCACACACTGAATTGACTCCGTCACAAAAACAGACACCTAGTAAAAGGTAAGAAATGTTGAAATGTGGTCAACTCTGTATAAAGCTGGATTCCAATAATAATATTCGTTTTTTCTTTTTCCGCCTTGAATTTTAAGCAGCTGAGAATAAACAACTAACATATTAGTGCGATAAAGATTTTCAGCCTTATTGGTATCGTTGCAAATCGGGGATAACGTAATTATGCATAGAGTCAGGAAAACTTTACTGAGTTTGTTAGTGAGCTGTGTTTATTTTGTTGCGGCTCTAAAAAACTCCAGCAAGCGGCCTGCGTAGATGCAGAAGCAGGTTTGCATGTCGGATCTTTTCTTGATATCTCTACGGTGCAAAATATCTTAACAATTCTGAGATACGTAAGGACTCCTAAAACTGAGAAATATAAAGCCAAGTTGAACTCTTTAAAAAAGAACGTATTTAAATCTTGATGGAAAATACAAAGGCAATGACAATGAAAAAAGAAATCTGATTATTTTGGTAGTAAAGTGGTGTATAAATATTACATTTCAATGTGGTGTTTCAAGCAAATGTAATCACTTCTTCCTGTGATAATACCAGTTATTAGTTCATCTATATATACAGTGTTTTACAATCATAATACTTCTAAGTATAGTGTGCTTTAATTACTAGTGTGTACTTTGCCTAAACATTTCAGGAGGTAATATTCATAATATGATACGCTATAAGTATGTATTGAAATGTTAATCTCTGTACAAGTATTTGAATTTTTAAAAGTTCAGTGAGTCAGAAATAGATCTGTAACACTTGTGTCATTGTTTTACTATTTAGCATGTTTGGTGTTTTTTTTCCAGGATATCCTTGGATGACAAACTTTATCAAAGAGATTTGGAAGTTGCCTTAGCCTTATCCATCAAAGAAAAATCTGAAAATATCCTTGAGGTGCAAAATTCAGAAGAACAAGGTTATTTTACAGTCCAAGCAACACTCTATTTCTATGTAGTGAATTTGAACATGACAATTTATTTTACAGTGAAATAGGTTGAAAGTCATGTTTTATTTCAATATATCATGGTAAGGAAATGAGATTTTGTAGGTATTGCCTGCGTTCTTATGTTCTTGTATTTTTCTGTGAGAAAAATAACTCTTCTATAAGATCTTCCAAACATATAGTTTGATTAGAGACAGATAAAAACGTTAGCTATTTTCATTTTTTAATATCTTGACTTTTTATAATGTGGTTTTTGTATGCTAATATTTTGTATTATTTATTTATTGTTTATTTTCTGAATTCTAAACCAGGTAAGAATATTGAATCAGAAAATGTACACAGGAGACCCCCTTTTTCCAACTGCAGTGTAGACAGTGAACTTTTGGGTAAGTTGCTCTCATACTCTGTTTTTTCAGAAATAGCATTTCAAGATACATTTAAGTAGCTTACCTCTCCTTTGTTTTCATTGGTTTCTGGTTTTCATTTATGTGGAAAAAAGAGTCTTTATCTTAAATAAAGACTGAAGGATGAAGGGTGCATTAATTTTTTCATTAAAAATTCGGTTCCAGTCTTAAAATAGGAAGACCTGTGTATTGCTGAATGAGATTGGTACAGAGCAGTAAAAGTTAGTCGGAAAAAGCAACAGACGTGATGGTTTTAGGTGCTGAGTTTATTTACTTCGAGAAGCTACACTTACCCTCCTGTCCTTCATGGGTCCATAATGCCTAAGCATCAAATAAACATGACCAAAAACATTTGCTGTGCCATTAGAAACTTTTTCAGTTTTCCAGTTTTATTTTTGGTCTTCTGTCTGGTTTTTAGCTTGATTACACATAAATATTGATAACTTTCACAACCAAAAAGTACAATTTGGTCAGTTAAAAGAGTAAAACGAGAATCACCTGAAAACAAGTGCCAACGATAGGCTTCCGTATACTATACTTCAAAATCCCAAAAATGAATTCTGGGGACTCAAATACCTGCTTCTTTTTGAGAAGAAGAATAGATTTACTGTGAATTTGAATTAATTAGACCACCTTCTGTTTTTTAGGTCTCAATCGTGTTATGGATGATGATGTACCTAGGGGTGACGGTAGGCAAAGGACAGCAGCACCAAAAGTTTCAGCACATCAGAAGAAGTTACTGACTGTTGACAGTAATGACGGAGAGCGCGCTACTGACTCTGAGCCAGAGTGTGTACCCAGTAAGTCCTTCTCTATAAAAACCCTCTCCTTTAAATGTGCTGCCTTACACTTAGTTCGTATTTTCAGTGAAACGTGTACTGCATCTACTGTATCTTCCCTCCTCCCCCTTACTGAAGCATTATCTTTCAATACTAGTGGCATCTCAATTGCACGTTGACTCTAAATCTAAACATTGGATCTTATTCGTACACATTCCCCAAACTGGCAAAAGTGATACTGGCTTCTCTTCATTCGCTGCAGTAAGTCAGAACAAACTTTTTCTACCTGCTTTGTCCAGGAAAGTTTTGTCTCTTTAAAGAGCCTCTGTTCTCTTTCCCAGTTGTTTTCTAGGGTTTTTGTCAAAAACAGTGACTCTGGAGTAGCATCAGGTGTTGGTGTTTTCAATATTGGCTTTGTTTAAGCTTATCTAAAACAATAAGTAGCCTCCTTTCTTTCCTTCCTCCAATTCTCAACTCTTAGAAAAACGTGCTGCATCTCATTGGAGGTCAGCCTAGCCTCATACTGTGTTTCTGGTAGCAGCCTAGTATTGAATGCCTGCAGAATATGATCATAGAATCATAGAATGGTTCGGGTTGGAAGGGATCTTAAAGATCATCGAGGTCCAACCCCCCTGCCATGGGCAGGGACAACTCCCACTAGACCAGCTTGCTTAAAGCCCCATCCAGCCTGGCCTTGGACACCTCCAGGGATGGGGCATCCACAACTTCTCTGGGCAACCCGTTCCAGGGTCTCACCACCCTCATAATGAAAAACTTCTTCCTAATATCTAATCTAAATCTCTCCTCTTTCAGTTTAAAACCATTACCCCTCATCCTATCGCTACACTCCCTGATAAAGAGTCCCTCCCCATCTCTCCTGTAGGCCCCTTTTACGTACTGGAAGGCTGTATAACGTCTCCCCGGAGCCTTGTCTTCTCCGGGCTGAACAACCCCAACTCTCCCAGCCTGTCTTCATAGGAGAGGTGCTCCAGCCCTCTGATCGTCTTTATGGCCCTTCTCTGGACCTGCTCGAACATGTCCATGTCCTTCTTACATTGGGGGGCTCCAGAGCTGGATGCAGTACTCCAGGTGATGTCTCACGAGAACAGAGTTGAGGGGCAGAATCACCTCCCTTGACCTGTTGGCCGTGTTTCTTTGGATGCAGCCCAGGATTTGGTTGGCTTTCTGGGCTACAAGTGCACATTGCAGTCTTGTGTTGAGCTTCTTGTTCACCAGCACCCCCAAGTCCTTCTCCTCAGGGCTATTCTCAATCCATTCTCTTCCCAGCCTGTATTTGCACTTTGGATTGTCCTGATCCACATGCAGGACCTTCCACTTGGCCTTGTTGAACTTCATGAGGTTTGCACGGGCCCACCTCTCAAGCCTGTCCAGGTCCCTCTGGATGGCATCCCTTCCCTCCAGCGTGTTGACCGTGCCAGACAGCTTGGTGTCGTTGGCAAACTTGCTGAGGGTGCACTCTATCCCACTGTCCATGTCGCCAGCAAAGGTGTTAAACAGCACTGGTCCCAGTAGTGACCCCTGAGGAGCACCACTCATCACTGGCTTCCACTTGGACATTGAGCCGTTGACCGCAACCCTTTGACTGCGGCCATCCAGCCAGTTCCTTATCTACTGAGTGGTCCATCTGTCAAATTCATGTCTCTCCAAATTTGAGACCAGGATGTCATGTGGGACAGTATCAAATGCTTTGCACAAGTCCAGTAGATGATGTCAGTTGCTCTTCTGTTATCCACCAACGCTGTAACCCATCATAGAAGGCCACCAAATTTATCAGACACATTTTGCCTTTAGTGAATTCATGTTGGCTCTCGCTGATCACCTCCTTGTTTTCCATGTGTCTTAGCAGAGTTTCCAGGAGGATCTGCTCCATGATCTTGCCAGGGTCAGGGGTGAGACTGACTGGCCTGTAGTTCCCTGGCTCTTCCTTTATTCCCATTTTGAAAATGGGGGTTATATTTAACCTTTTCCAGTGGGAATTTCACCAGCCTGCCACAACTTCTCAGATATGATGATTGGTGGCTTAGCAACTTCATACGGCAGTTCCCTCTGGATCCGCAGATGTATCTCATCAAGTCCCCTGGATTTGTGCACATTCAGGTTCCTCATAGTGCCTTGAACCTGATCTTCTCCGGCAGTGGGCAGTTCTTCATTCTCCCAGTCCCGGCCTTTGCCTTCTGCGACTTGGACATTATGGCTAGAGCACCTGCTGGTGAGGCAAAAAAGTCACTGAGTACCTCAGCTTTCTCCATATCCCTGGGTAACCAGGTCTCCTGTTTCCTTCTGGAGAGGCCCACATTTTCTCTAGTCTTCCTTTTATCACTGACATACCTGTAGAAGCTTTTCTTGTTGCCCATGATGTCCCTGGCCAGGGATCGTTCTGTCTGGGCTTTAGCTTCCCTGACCTGATTCCTGGCTGCTTGGACAGTTTCTCTGTATTCCTCTTAGGCTACCTGTCCTTGTTTCCACCCTCTGTAGGTTTCCTTTTTGTGTTTGAATTTGTCCAGGACCTCCTTGTTCATCCATGCAGGCCTCCTGGTGGTTTTGCCTGGCTTCCTCTTTGTTGGGATGCATTGCTCCTGAGCGTGGAGGAGGTGACTCTTGAATATTAACCAGCTTTCTTGGGCCCCTCTTCCCTCCAGGGCTTGTTCCCATGCTACTCTGCCAAGCAGATCCCTGAAGAGGTCAAGGTCTGCTCTCCTGAAGGCCAGGGCAGTTAGCTTGCTGTGCACCGTCCTCACTGCCTTAAGGGTCTTGAACTTCACCATTTCATGGTCCCTGCAGCCAAGGTTGCCCTTGAGCTTCACATTTCCCACCAGCCCCTCCTTGTTGGTGAGAACAAGGTCCATCATAGCACCTCTCCTTGTAGACTCCTCTATCACTTGGAGAAGGAAGTTATCATCAAAGCATTCCAGGAACCTCCTGGATTGCTTATGCCTTGCTGTGTTGTTCCTCCAACAGATACCAGGGTGGTTGAACTTCCCTATGAGGACCAGGGAATACCTGTAATTCTGCTGTTAAAATCATTATTGTATGCAGTTTATACCAGCGCATTCCATTATTAAAGTACAAAGCAAGAATTCTGTAAATACATAATGTTTTATGGAGGCTATTTCTTTCTCAGTTCAGCATATAAATATGTGCAAATTTGCTTTACTATATCCTTAAGACATCCTGGTTCTTTACGTCCAGAATGTGATTAGAAGGTCCTGGAATAACAGTAAATTGCATTTCCTGTAAAGAGATGACATCCCTTTTCCTTGCTGTAGGTGAGGATTCAGAAGAAGATTCAGATTATAGTGAAGGTGATGATGAAGACTTTGCGATGGAAAAGAAAAAAGCCAAAGGAAATAAAAAGAAAGCCAGACAAAAGATGCCAGCTGAAAGACAGAAGAAGAATCTCAAGTCCAAGATTAATACTACAGGTACCGTGAATTTGAAATAGGCTTCTTTATAATAAAAGTTCCTTTTATTTTCACTGAAGGATTAGATAAATTGGGCTGACAAACTGACTATGCAGGGTTATGATGAAAATTACTATATGCAGAGCAAAGGTAGGAGAGTAGAAAAAAATCCTGAAAGAAAAAACGCTTGATAGTAAACTAACACCCCTTACAATAAAAGCAGACAAAAGTGAATAGACTGAGTTAATTTCTTTTTATATACCTGTATCTAGCTTTTAAGAAAAAGTTAAATAACAATGAGTGATCTGAGAATTTATTTTTTTTAAATTATAATCTCAGAGCCTCCTCTTGCAGTTGCATTCATAAATTTTTAATTCAAGGACGGCTAAATAATGCTAGTTCTACTAACCACTTGGCAAAAAATACTAGATATCCTTGCCCTTCGGGGTTATTTGTTCACTGTGTTGCTACACAATTTACTTTAAATAGCTTAAAAAAATTCTTAGCACAGTGTTAATCTTGTGTCTGACTTGGTAATGTGTTTTAATTTTGGGCCTCAGTTTACATCATGTAATTTAGTTTAAAACTAGTTTTAGTTATGCCAAGGAATGGTTTGCTTTGTGTAGCTGACAGAAGAATCTTCCCTCTTAGAAATTCCATATCTGTCAGGTAGTATCTTTTTTCAAGAGAAAATTGTTACACTGCTTATTTTCAAACCAGGATAGAAATTTCAGAGTATAACAGGACTGACTGTATAAATACATACTGTTAAAGATAAATCTAGTAACATATTTATTATTTCACCCAATGCAGAGAGCTCATGCTGTACAGTGATCTATCATCTTATGCAGTGTGATGATTTCTCTGCTAAAGAGTATCTTTCTAAGGTCGCTTTTATTTTCCAACGAAGTGTCCCCTGTAGTTTCTCCTTCACGGATAACGGAACAAAAATCTGAGGCGACACAAAAGGAGATGTCCAGTACTTCAGAACCAGTTGGGAGACCTTTACATACATCAAGTCCTGTAACATACAAGAAGCCTAAATGGATACCACCAGGTAACTATAAACAGCTACACTAGTTGACTTAAGTTTTTAGCAATCTCTCCTAAAAGCAAACAAATAAACAGTATTTCAGAAAAATTACTGCCCTCTTATAATGAAAGGTATTCTTTTGACCTTAGACTTGCAAAAATAGAAAACCTATCTCCCTGCTTCTTTCCCTCTTACAGCTTATTCTTACTTTATATGCGGAGGTTAATATTTTCCAGAGTGTGGATCAAATCTTAGTCAAGAGATTGTCTTGTGGCTGTTTCTCTGTTGTTAAGAGCTTTCTTTATCTCTGGTATGTTCTGCATTGTTACCTATTATAAAGAAATAGTATTAGAAAAATGTTGGCGTGTTTTAGTTGCTTTAGTAAAGCAAATGCATATAAGCTTTTACTTTCTTAAAGTGTTGGAGCATGCGGCTGCCGACTCCTGCCTCTTACTTTGATTTTCCTTCACGTTTACTATTCTTTTCTGTACACATTTCTTTCTTTTTGGCTCCTTTCTCTCAAGTCTTATTTTCCCACTTGGAATTGTGTTCAGTTGGGTGATTCTCTGTGGAGCACCTGAAAAGGCACAGTACACTGGGAACAGTTTTTATGTGCTTGTCCAGTGTGTTGCTGGTTACTTAAAGCTGTGCACCATACCTGCTGCATTGGCTCCCAAACAGATTGATTCCCGGTAAGTATGCTGATTTTCGTGTGCTTCTGTGGTATGTTGTTCAGACCTTTTTGCACTATCTTTAGAGTACTTTTTTGTGCTGCTATAAAAACTACTTGTTATAAAAGTAGTATATACTGTTATAAAAACAGCTTTATGATTACTTTTTTCCCCTCTTCTTACACCTTCTTTTTGTTTTAAAATTTATTTTCAGCTGCATCAGGAAGCAGTAATAACGCTATGAAATACGTTTCAGTTAAGTCACCTACTCAGTGTCTTAGGCTCGGCCTCTCCAGACTAGCAAGAGTCAAACCACTGCATCCCAGTGCTACCAGCAGTTAAGCGGTCAGTGACAAGGTGCCACGTGAAGGAAAAGACTTTGGAAAGTGTTTTGCATATAAATACAGGGTGGGCAGCAAAAGCTTCATGGCATCATCTGTTCTGGAGGACTGTTGTTCATGTACGTGTCTAATACTATAATGACGTTGTATTTTCCAGAGTGCTAGGCATCTTAAGTGCTACTGAATAGTATTATTTAATTAAGGTGACACCTGGATCACCAGCTCTTTGATTTATTATACTCAGAGATGTGGGTTTGTGATAATTTTAATTCTCTGATATCTAAACTCTTGGCATTAAAATAGTCTAGACAGCTCTATGTCAGTTATAGAATTTGATATCTCAAATGGATTCTTAACACAAGTGAAAGTCACAGTTTAAAAAACAATTCTTGCAAGTGTTAAGTTATCACTTCCCACCCCCTTTTTGGAAAGTTTGTCACCACTCTCTCAAAATCTGTTAACGTTTGCATATTTTTATGTGGATTTTAATGAATTTTTATGTATTATAGATATAATTGTTTTTTAGAATGTTGTATTTTTAAAAAAGCTAAAATAAAATACTTTATATAATCATATTATAATCATATTAATTGACTTTATTCATTTTGAAAATCACTTCTAAATTTTGGCTACCGTCTGGCAAATATTTCTGCATGTGCATACTCTTGTTGGAAGTCAGCAGCATTAGTCAGGCTCAGATGGTGAGGATTTTGCTTTGAGCTCCTTAGTCTTCATTGAAGACCGTGATACCATGCAGAGTTAGCGGATTGAAGCGATGGTTACTGAGTAACGAGACTGAGCTTTCAAACTTATTAGTCCACGATGTAAGCAATTTCCAATCTAAGCATATTGACTATGTCAGATGACACAGGGGATGCATTTGTCCCTGTGTTACTTAAAGGTCATGACTGAGTGAATTGCATTAACAAAGGAATATATAGCCCTCTTCAGAGTAATTACACAGACAAAAGTGTGGTCCTGCCTAAAGTAAAACTATGGTACGACAAATCACTTTTTAACTTTATAGTACTTATATTGTTAAAACAAGATACTAATAAATGCCTGTTTATTCGAAGCAATATGCATATTACTTTATGGAAGGAGTGAGAAGAAATCTGTGGCTGAAAATCTGTTTCTCAGAAACAAAGAAACATCGGCATTGTGACATACAATCTCGCATCATCCACGTTTTGGATGCCTGACTCCTGGCATGGAATCCCGTAGCCCTGAGTGAAGTGTGCTCCAGTGAGCTGGAGGGGAGTTAAGGAGTGGAGGCACGCGCCTGTTCTCTCTGGTGCTTGTCTGACTCGTTCGTGAGTTACCTTAGCTTGCTAAAGTGCCACATCAAAAAACCAGAAGTTTGCAGCAGGTTGCCGTCAGACAAGCTTGAAACTGTTCCCAAACAAACGTAAAGCAGGAGTACCCACAGGAGGAAAGGTGGGTATCCAAGAATAACGCTTGCGACAACTTGCATGTAATACGTATGTTATGTTCTTTCCTTAATTCCTTTTCTTTGTGCTTACATAGCCCCTTTCTGAAGTGTGCAGTGGATAACAAGCTGCAGCAGAACAGGAAGCACAGGGAGCTTGGGCTTACATAATTTCCAGTCTGTCCCCTGTCCTTGAGCCCCTCCTTAAGTTTGTGTGGGTTTCCGGTTCATGAGGATTTTCCAGTATTTCTCTACATATTTTTTTTTTTTTTTTCTCTGAGGGAAGATTCCAGATAGACAATTAGAAAAAATGTCTTTGAAAGGGACGTAGTAAATGTTTTCAATTGTTTGTTTCAAAGCTGCTGTGTACCTGACCCGAAGAAAACAGATCTTGCTGGTAGGTGCAGGTTATTTTTATAAAAGATGACTTCTTTTGTGTCTTAGGTTATTAAAGGACGTGAACAAAAGCAGTCAAATTGATTTAGGGGCTGTAATTGCTGCAGTAATTATTCTCTTCTGCTAGTAACAGAGAGGTTGTCTGTGTTTCAACCAGCAACCAGCTGCTTTCAACCTTGGAAAATTAATTTTTTTCTGAAAATAACGTTTACGGTTCTCTCATTGCTCTGAATTTGAAACAACTCTACGTACAATACTATGAGTAGGTACCCTGTCCAATCTAGAGATCACCTCTTGCTTCAGAGCAGCAGAGGAGTTTTCCAGCATTGACCGTGGCTGCGGGTATTCCTAGAGATGGAACCAGCCGCACAGTAGCTGCAAGCTGCCTTCGCACGGCTGCGTGAGCCGTGCCCACGGGGACACAGGTTGGTCACACAGAACAGGGCTGCGGCACAAAAACACTCCGCAGAATTCCACCAGCCTGAAGACACTGTGCTCCAAGACTGGGTACGTGGGCTTGGTCTGAGGCACGCTTAAAAAGAAAAACAGTTAAAAATGGCTGAAATTGAAGGACGCGGCTGCGTAAAATTGCTTCGAATATTCATAAAGCAGATTTATGTACCTCCAGGCATTCAACGTCATCAGTGCATCTCTCGCTTCCTACTCTTTTTAAGGGTACTGATAATGCCATAAAAAAAAAAAAAGAGGAGGAAAGCGCCGGAGAAGCAAGGCCAGCAGAAACCTACAATGCAAAAGTATGGTGGGCTGGTGGGATAAATCTTGGGTGTCCTGGGGGGACACCTGCAGCACCTCTTCACTCTCTGTCCCGCAGAGACTCACTCTCTTTTTAGACATTTTCCCAGATTGACTGGGCATTTCACCGACGACATGTCTCTCCGCATAAAGACCCGTGAATGACAGCTTGGCAGTCGATTGTTTTGGCACAGAAGTTCTTAAGAACTGCTGGTTCAGCAGTACCTTTTAATGCATTAAGGTTTAGACTTTGGATTTGATATTCCTGATAATAAATGCAGAGCATTATTTAAAGGAGAATATTCAAATAGAACGTAAAGCAAGAGCAGAGCTCGGCCTTCCTGATTTGGTTGAACGCAAGGTTTCAGAAGATGCTGAACAGACGTGGATTTGGAACCTCCAGCATCAGAATGGAGTAGAATAGAAAATTAGAATAGAAAATTTAGAATAGAATAGAATAGAATAGAATAGAATAGAATAGAATAGAATAGGAATAGGAATATACTCCTTCAATTGGAAGGGACCTACAATCATCATCTAGTCCAACTGCCTGACCACTTCAGGCCTGAACAAAAGTTAAAGCATATTGTTAAAGGCATTGTCCAAATGCCTCTTAAAACACTGCCAGGCATGGGGCTAAGGAAACGGGCACTGTATTTATGAAGCCCGGATTTTTGCACTCATTTTGAATTCCTCTGGGGTGTTGAGAGAACAGCTGAGATAACATGGTCACAGGTGATTATTTCTCTGGTGTTGAAATATCAGAGATTTTGATTTGGAAGAATAAGAAGTCGTCTTCAAAATAGAGTTTTATCAGTGTTGTGAATATGATTTTTTTTTCTTCATCCTGGTTTTCTAGTCTATATACAAAGGTAAAAAATGACATAAAACAACAAATGTAACATTAAGAAAAATAAATAAAACAAAATCATTGTATACAATTAGAATTGAGGGAGTTGGGGACAGATAAATAATTGGCTGTAGGGACTGCTGAATTGTAAATGAGTGTAATAGATTATACAGCGTGCAAGTAATCTTCATGGTAAAAGCTGTTGTTTAGTGTTTGAGGTGCTTACATTTTTCTAGTAGAGTATTCCCCGTGAGAAAGCTTTTCAGTAGTGGTAATGAGATGAGATCTTCCAGTTTTTCATATAGCCCGGTGGGCTTGTTACACTGTCCTGCATCTCCAGGTGTAAACCGATCTCTTCAGACTCGGTAGAGCTGGAGTCTAATCACGTTACCGTGTTGTTTGAATCTCTCTATGAAGCGTAATTATTCCTATTCTGCAAAATTTTATTAACCAACTCGTGGATATTGTCTTAATACAGTTTTATCAGTCTGAGTTTTTCCTTTCTGTTTCTCGTTCTTGTCCTCCTGTTTCTGGTAACATACCTGGGAAGCAACATGTGAGAATATCAAAATTTTGCTGCTGAGAAATTACTGCAGCTTAACTGAGCAGCACCTTTTATTGAGCAATCACTTCTGCTCTTTAGCGTTATCTTCTAGAATATGGTATGTGCAGAGGAGGGTATGTATCAAATCTCTATGAAATACGAAGAATCGCTAGCTACCACTAAATACTTAGTCAAGTACACGTGCTGCTACCATCATCCTTAATCCCTGCCCTCCCTCCGTTGATGGCTTCACTGATTCTTGCAGATTTGTTCTTTATTTGCTGTTGATATATTACCAATCATGTTACCGTCCTAAGACAAAAATCACTATTTCAACTTCCATTATTTCTGAAGAAAAAAAAAAAAAGAAAAAATAATTTACTTTTGATTCAGAAGCTCTCAACTTGTGAATAATTCATTATATGATTATATGACCGGGCCCTCATTTCCCTAGTGCGTATTGGTTGTTCTCAGATACTCCGGTAATGTGACATTCTGTATCTGTTGAGTAGCTGAATAATACAGGTGTAAATACTTGCTCAGAGCCACGGGATTTTTAATAAGGGAAACAAACCTTCTCCTATTATTTTTGCAACAGGAACAAGGGTGCCCAAAAGCCATTTCCTGAGATCAGTTGCATCAGGAATTCCGTGCAGCTCCGTGGGCTGCTCTTCCCTAAAATACTCTTTAATTTTTGACAGAGGGTTTGGGTATAAGTTACAAGATGCGCTATCTCTAAGCAGATAAATGTCACCTGTCTTTCATGTTTGATCACTTTTGTTGTCTCAACTTTCTTTTACCCAACAGACTAGTAACCTATCAGTGCAAACCACAAAGATGAAAAACCAACGTTACCACTTCCTGTGATCCTCTCTGCAGAAACCAGCTCTTTGCATTTTAAAACAGTTTGTCCTGCTACTTCAAAGAATTACTGGTCTGTCGCTACTCATGTGTGGCATCGTTCTCTTGAGAGGAAGCCAAAAAGCTATGAAAAAAACCAGATGCTCTTTGAATTAAGGCTGTTTCTGCTGTGCTGAGTCTTTCGCTCTTCCCACACTCAATAGTCACGATACTTGTGTACATTTTAAACAAAAACTTAGAGCATGTGTTGTTCCCATACATTTGGGATATTGAAAATCTGAAATTTCATTTTCGTAATTTTCTTTTTCCCACTGTTTGTTTTTTATTTTAATTGCTTTTGTCTATAATCTCTAAAAAGTTAAAGATTAACTTTCCCTAGACTTGACTGAATAAGAACACGAAAGGACTTAAAGCTTGACTAATTGGCATTGAGTTGTAAAGGACAGAAGCTACATGTTCCTTAGTGTATTTAAGCTTCTCTCTATTTAATGCTCGGGCATCTCAGTTCTTCTCACCAAATTCTTTTTCATAATTACAATCCTTGGGGCCAAGGCAATCATATTTATGGTGTCATTAAAAATTACCAGACTCTGGTGAACAAAAGAAGGCACCTGAAATATGAGACAATAGAACTGACCAAATATGAAAGACAGATGATGTTTATCTGCTTGGAAATAGACCATCTTGTAAAGTAAAGCCAAAGATGACAGATTATCTTTCTGTTTCCCTCCTTGAATAGGTGAGAGATCTTTTTTGGGTATCTCATGGTTTTTTAAACCCACTAAATCTGTGTAAATCTTCCTTTAATTCCATTAATTTTGCAGGATTCATTAAACTAAAGGATTCTAAAGAGTTATAATCAGTTCTTTCAGAAACACCCTTTGAACCCCATCTCAGCAGAAATGCTAAAGGATAGGTGCACATTTTTTGGAAAGTGAACAGAAGCTTGTAGCTATGTCAAAAATCAACGTTAGAGGGCAGTACATGAAGTTACTGTTCCAGTACGGTAAAGCTATATGGTTAACATTTGTATTTGTAAAGTGTACGCGCATCAAGGAGTTGGGTGACGTGAGCAGCAGAGGCTGTAAATAATGCACTACAATGAAATTAGGAAAAAAAAAGATAAAAAACAGATAGCGAGACTGTTAGGTGGTAGCTGCCGGCGTAGTTAGCTGTTCGTCAGCTAACTTGGCATAGACAAGTGTACTCTTGGCATAGACAAGTGTACTCTTGACATAGACAAGTGTACTCTTCACTGGGTAAAAAACTGGCTGGATGGCCGTGCCCAGAGAGTTGTAATTAATGGGGTGAAATCCAGTTGGTGGCCGGTCACCAGTGGTGTCCCTCAGGGCTCAGTTTTGGGGCCAATATTGTTTAATATCTTTATTGATGATCTGGATAAGGGGATTGAGTGTACCCTCAGTAAGTTTGCAGATGACACCAAACTAGGTGGGAGTGTTGATCTGCTTGAGGGTCAGAAAGCTCTACAGAAGGACCTGGACAGGTTGGATCGGTGGGCCAAGGCCAATGGGATGAGGTTTAATAAGGCCAAGTGCCGGGTCCTGCATTTCGGTCACAACAACCCCAGGCAACGCTACAGGCTTGGGGCAGAGTGGCTGGAAAGCTGCCCAGCAGAAAAGGACCTGGGGGTGTTGGTGGACAGCCGGCTGAACATGAGCCAGCAGTGTGCCCAGGTGGCCAAGAAGGCCAACGGCATCCTGGCCTGTATCAGGAACAGCGTGGCCAGCAGGAGCAGGGCAGTGATGGTGCCTCTGTACTGGGCGCTGGTGAGGCCTCACCTCGAGTGCTGTGTTCAGTTCTGGGCCCCTCACTCCAGGAAGAACATTGAGCTGCTGGAGCGTGTCCAGAGGAGAGCCACCAAGCTGGTGAGGGGTCTGGAGAACAAGTCATATGAGGAGAGGCTGAGGGAACTGGGCATGTTTAGTTTGGAGAAGAGGAGGCTGAGGGGGGACCTCATTGCCCTCTACAACTCCCTGAAAGGAGGGTGTAGAGAGGTGGGTGTTGGGCTCTTCTCCCAAGGGAATAATGACAGGACCAGAGGAGATGGTCTGAAGCTGGGGCAGGAGAGGTTTAGATTAGATATTAGGAAGAATTACTTTACCGAGAGGGTGGTGAGGCACTGGAACAGCCTGCCCAGGGAGGTGGTGGAGTCGCCATCCCTGGAAGTATTTAAGAATCATGTAGACGTGGCACTTCAGGGCATGCTCTAGTGCCCGAGATTGTTGGGTTGTGTCTGTTTGTGGGTGGGGTGGGGTGTGGTTGTGCGTGTTTGGTTTGGTTTGGTTTTGGTGTTGGTGTTCTGGGTTGGTTTTTTTCTGGTTTTTTTTTTTCTGGTTGGTTTTTTTTTGGTTTGGTTTTGTTTTTTGTTTTTTGGTTTTTTTGGTTGGTTGGTTGGGTTTTGTTGGTTGGACTCGATGATCTCAAAGGTCCCATCCAACCAAAAATATTCTGTGATTCTGTGATTCTGTCAGGTCTGCTGCATATTTTTTAAATGTACGTAGCATTTTGGTGGAAGGCAAAATCAGAATGAAGACATTCAGATGTCTATGCTGTACTTGCATCTGCAGTGACTGGTGCTTCTCGGTTCTCAACAGCCTAGCATTTGATTACCCAGTGACAGTTAGTCTTAGAAAAGTGAAATTCGACTCTAATTCCTATAGGAAACAAATACGCACTGATTTGAGGCTGATCTTATGAATCTTTTCCATATTTGATGTCTATTATTTGAACAAAGCTCTTTTATAAAAAAATGCAATTATTAATAAATAAAATATTACGTTACGTTTCAGTGCTAGTGCCCTAATGAGTCTTGCAGCTTTAAACATTGAGTATGTTTTGCCGAACAGGAAAAAGGAAATAACCAGAAGGTATTCTAATTATCTAAGTATTTTCCAACTATCTTTTTTGAATCTAAAACATCTAGTATAGAAAAACAAATGGAAATGTAATAAGCATTAATCATCTTACCTTTTGTCAAAGTATTTAAATAACACAGTTTTACTCTCATACATTTTCATAGAGGAAGTGAGTAATAATGTTAGTGGGTATTTCCGGCATTATTTCATTCTGTTATCAGCTTTAATGTATAGTTCTTCTCCAGATGTTTGCTGTAATTTTTCTCAAGCATTTTTACCTACCCTTGCCTGGGTAAAAATCATAGTGATGTAATTTTTTGAGTGCGGTGCAGCTGATTCAGTTTCTCTGTCACCATTTCATAGGAACAAAGTTACCGACGAGCCAGAAAACGTAAGAACAGGCAGATCTGTCATCTTCCCCAGCGTAGATAAGTTGGGAAAAGGGATGCATTCAGCACAACCAAAGGTAAGAGAACTGTGTAGACCTAAGAAGTTGGAGGCAACTTACCAATAAATCAGAATCCCATAGTGCTTCCCTTTATTGAAATTATCTAAGAATTGGCAGCTGTTGTCCAGGTCCAGATAGTAGGTAATCGCTCAAATCCTCCTTCATTCTCTGTGCTCCTCTCACAAAGTTGCAATTATGAACTTGTACTTGAAGCAGTGGAGAAAAATCTGTCTTCCTGTGCCTGAAGACAAACATCCCTCTAAGGAGTCAGAGAGCACCAAGGCCTCTGTGGTGGCAGGGTAGAGCATGTCTTTGCTTGGCTTGTTCCTTTCCCCTTATACGTATGATTGCTGTCTCAAGAAGGCTCTCCTCTCCTGATTTTGCCTGTGTGGGATGTTCGGAAGAGCGTAGCAGGTGGTTCCCACCCTCCTTCACAGCCTGGCACCCCATGTTCTTCAGTGGGTTGCACCTCCCAGCTTCCTCTGAGACATATTCTTGAGACAGACTCTGAGACAGCCAACATATTCTTGACCACCTTCTACCCTTGTTGCCCAAAGATTGTCCAAAGTTTTCAAAGATGTGTTGATCTGTCTCCTTGACGGCAGAAGGAGACCCAGAGGTCTGTGGACTGGTGCAACTGCTAACTGTGGGTTCCCTGTGTGAAAACAAAAAGTGATAGTAATAATGGAAGATTTCTGAATAGTCCTCTCTTCTCTTCCAAAATGGATATTTTTTTCTAACTCAGGGTTGCAGAAGTAATAGAAAAATAAAGTCATTGCTCTACACGATCATTTATATATTTTAACCTATGCTAGTAAGTGAGCCATGCTGTGCCACAGGTGTTACACATCTTGGATTATTATAAAGGGGATTGGAAGGATTGTGTTGTGCTGGAGGACCACGAGCAGAGTGAAGATCCATATGCAACATGGGGAAAGCAGTCTTTTTTTTTTTTTTTTTTTTCCTAAATGTCCATGAAAGTGAGGGAATCGGTCACTGAGAGACTCATCGGGGGAGCAATAGAATGAGAAAAAAATTCAAAATAAGGGACAACTTCCATATATCAATAGTTTCACAGGTGTCTAAGACACTCAGACTGCAGAATAGCTGCCTTGCTCTTACAAGAACTCAAACTGATGATGCTGTCAATTCATTCTCAATAGTAACTCATTAAATGTGGAATTCATAGCTGATTTCATGACATTGTGATTCATTTTGGATGCTACTTGTGATTTTCACTTTTGCAGGATTAGTTGAGTCCTGATAATTATTAAAATTCTGATGATGTTGATTCTCAACAATAAAAATAATCTCTGAAGGTTGACAATTATTCTTTTAATTATCACTAGCACTTTGGCATAGGTTTTGATCTGTTATTTTGCTGCTACCAGGTAAAATCAGTGATCCGATGAGCTGACTGCTGGAAATACAAATGCATGTGTAGAACTTGCTATTGGATAGCTATGCTTTATGGAATAAGAAAGGAACAAAACATAAGAAACTGGAAGCTAAACAAGTTCCTGCTATATATAACATGCTGTACAGTAATTACAAAATTAAGTAAGAATGAAGATTGTTAACACTGCCTCAGCTAACGTATGCTGGGTGTCACAGCTCTACAGAGCACAGACACAAGCTTTTACTTCCTTCCAAACACAGTCACAAGCGTGCTCTGTATTTAATCAAAGTCGATTTTAAAATAATCACGAATCACGGAATTGTCAGAGTTGGAAGGGACCTTCTAGAGATCATCCAGTCCAACTCCCCTGCCAAAGCAGGGTTGCCCAGAGCACATCACTCAGGACTGCATCCAGGCGGGTCTTGAAGATCTCCAGAGAAGGGGACTCCACACCCTCCCTGGGCAGCCTGTTCCAGGGCTCTGGCACCCTCACCAGAAAGAAGTTCTTCCTCATATTTGAATGGAACTTCCCATGTTCCAGTTTGTGCCTGTTGCCCCTCGTCCTGTCACTGGGAACCACTGAAAAGAGTCCGGCTCCATCCTCCCTCAACCCACCCTTTAGGTACTTGTAAGCATTAATAAGGTCTCCCCTCAGCCTTCTCTTCTCCAGGCTAAAGGGTCCCAGCTCTCTCAGCCTTTCCTCATCAGGGAGATGCTCCAATCCCTTAATCATCTTTGTTGCCCTTCGCTGGACTCTCTCCAGTAGTTCCCTGTCTCTCTTGAACTGGGGAGCCCAGAACTGGATGCAGTATTCCAGTTGTGGCCTCACCAGTGCAGAGCAGAGGGGGAGAATGACCTCCCTCCACCTACTGGCCACACTCTTCCCTACGCAGCCCAGGATCCCATTGGCCCTCTTGGCGACAAGGGCACATTGCTGGCTCATGGATAGTTCACTATCCACCAGGACTCCCAGATCCTTCTCCTCAGAAGTGCTTTCCAGCAGGTCCAGCCCTAACCTGTACTGGTGCCTGGGGTTCTTCCTCCCCATAATAAAGTGGTGAAAGTTTTTAGGTTAACACAGAATTCATGGCTAAGAATTATTGGCAAGCTATAAGGCAGTATCTCTCTTTCTCTTTTCTTCCTGACATCATCTTTCTCACCTGGCATGGCTGCCTTTGAGACCATGAGCACTGAGGAATTGACAATATTAATTATTCTACTTTTAAAAACCCCAGCAAAAGAGGCCACAGCTTGCTGAGATATTTCTGTCCTCCCAGTTTAAACGTCAGGCAGTAATGGCAGTGTCAAAGCACAACAGAGATGCTCCCAACAGGGTAGTTCCATCAGCATGGACTGACAACCACTGCCGAAAAAGGCCCTTGACCCTGGTCACTTGTCCTTAACTGCAGGGAACGTTCCTGCCACTGTATGGTGAATTGGAAGAGGACTGACGCAGGTTAAAACTAAGCTGAGTTCGCTTTGCTGGTTTAAATTTAACCTGAGTTATTTTTTGAAGCAATTTATTGTAAGACTTCGTGAACATTTGTGCTGGCATGAAGAAAGGGACAGCTGAGGATTAAGAATAAATAGCAAAGGGAGAAGCAGGCTTCTCCCTCCCTCCCCTCCCCAGCCCCCTTTTAGCAACAGTGCTGCTTTAAAACCCTCATGAAAGTAGGGGGCTCTTCTCTGCCCTGCTGCGATCTGTCTCGGTGTGCATGGAGAAACATCTTGGACATCTTGTTCTCAGTTGTTCTCAGTTTGAATCTATCCAGAATGCTGTTATTAATTCTAAATATTAGTTTGGTGTATGAAAGGGTAATGTTATTTGAAGTGTGTGTTAATTAAACCCAATGGTGGGGGAGAACAGACAGGAGTAGTGCACTTTCTTCTGTATTTGGCATTTTATCCGTGATAACACGGACCAATAGGAAAAGATGAGAGGGATATCTGCCAATTACTTACATTTTATCCCCTCAGAATATGACATTGAATTTCAACCAACTCAGTTCAGGAAATTCACCCTTAACGATAGCAACAGGATTTAGGCCACCAGGTCCAGAAGTTTGAAATTTGCTTCAAAGTTAACCAAAATTGTGATCAGTCTTGATTTCAGGAGGCTCTTGGCCAGGTCTTTTGAGGATAATCACAGAATCATAGAATCGTAGAATAGTTAGAGTTGGAAGAGGCCTTAAAGATCATCGAGTTCCAACCCCCCTGCCATGGGCAGGGACACCTCCCACTAGAGCAGGTTGCTCAAAGCAATAATACCGGTACTGCAATAAGCAGTAGTAACCAAGATTGAATTTATTATTTTTTTTTAAATAAATTATTTCCTGGTAACCTTGGAAAAGCTCAGCAGAATTATCTGAATGGAACAATTCTGAGCTGACCTATGATGGATAACCTAGGAAGAACTTAAAGCAAAGCATCGTTGTTTTCTCACTGCTTGGCACGTAGAGGCTTAATTTTACCTGTGATCTTTTGCATTGGTTGCTTTTTTTTTTTAACATGGTGGGTAATTTCTCTTGGCATGGGGGAGTATCTCAGTTTAAGAGGGAGCCAAGATAATGAGTTGTCTTTTAGGGTTGCTGAGGCTCATTCTCTTCAATGTAGAAGAGCTTGGCTGAGGATTAAATATGTCTTTGTTTAATCAGGTTATGGCAAGAGGACTCAAGGGCTTTTGACACTGAAGACTTAGTCTCATATGTAGCAAGACAGTGGAATTAAACTAATTTAAGGTGCAGAGTTTCTCACTTCCTGCACTTCTGTCCAAATAGTATTGTTAAAATACCTTTCAGGACCATGAGTTGAAGACTCACAGGCATTTTTCTTTCCCCATTTTCCATTTATAGTGACAATTCATACAATGACAATTCAATTGATAATTGATAATTTGGTCATAAGATCCCAAACTTTAAAAAAGAACAATTTTGGTAATCATCTTTCTTTTCTCAGACCCCTGCTTAAGTCCGATAAGCTGGAGAGCTCCAAAGAAAATGCTTATATTCGGAAATCTTTTAAGCTGTTTTTGAAATATAGTTAAATATTAGAACTTTGTCCATAGAAATTCTACTGAAATTAATCACATTCCCTCCCTCCAATGTACAGGTCGCTTGACTGTGGGTTACTCTGGCTTTAAGAAATCTTTGAATATAGCTTGTTAAATGTTATAAGTTTTTCAGGAAATTGAAGAAAAGATGGAAATCATAATAGTAGTTTTATATAGTTTGAGTTTTACAATTCTGCTTGTCCCTGACTAGTTTAGCGTTCATTGAATTTAGTCATATCTTACGTCAATCAAAGGCATTAATTCTCTGCAGAATGTGATGTATGCTAAAACTCTGCATGTATAAAGACCTAGTGGGTTGATTATAATAATTTTAATAATATCTAGTTCTTTTGTAGTGGTTTTAGGTAGAACTCAAACCCCTTGTAAAATCATAGAATCATAGAATTGTCTAGGTTGGAAGAGACCCTTGGGATCATCGAGTCCAACCATCAACACTACTCTACAAAGTTCTTCCCTACACCATATCTCCCAACACCACATCTAAACATCTCCTAAACACATCCAGGGATGGTGAATCAACCCCCTCCCTGGGCAGCCTGTTCCAATGCCCGACCACTCTTTCTGTGAAAAATTCCTTCCTAATGTTCAGTCTAAACCTACCCTGCTGGAGCTTGAAGCCATTCCCTCTCGTTCTGTCATTAGTTACCTGTGCGAAGAGACCAGCACCAACCTCTCTACAGTGTCCTTTCAAGTAGTTATAGAGTGATGAGGTCTCCCCTCAGCCTCCTCTTCCTCATACTAAACAGTCCCAGCTCCTTCAACCGCTCTTCATATGATTTGTTTTCCAGGCCCTTCACCAGCTTCTTTGCCCTCCTCTGCACTCGCTCCAGCACCTCGATATCTCTCTTGGATTGAGGTGCCCAAAACTGGACACAATACTCGAGGTGTGGCCTCACCAGTGCTGAGTACAGGGGCACAATCACCTCCCTACTTCTGCTGGTCACGCTATTTCTAATACAAGCCAGGATGCCATTGGCTTTCTTGGCCACCTGGGCACACTGCCGGCTCATATTCAGCCGCTTGTCAATTAGAACCCCAAAAGATGTTCTCTTTGGCTGTGTTCGCGTGGCTGTGCAGAAGTAACCATGAAGCCACTGCCAGCCTTTGGAGAGGCAGGCCAGCTGGTACGACTGAGAGGCAGATCTTTAAGTGAACGCTTCTGAGCTCATTTTCCTACCACGTGGATGGGTCTTAGTGCTCCTGTGCCTTGCCTGGCTGCCCCTACCCCTTCCATCTGCCCTTCTGACAGATCCTCGCAGCCACTGCTGGGCAGACACAATGGCCCGAAGGCTTTTTTAGGAAGGTTTACGTGTGCTCATAAAGCAAAGGCAGATGAGATGTATTTACTAAGAGCTGGCTGAATTTAGGCTACCTGCAAAGGAACTGTAAGTGTGAAGTGGAGAGCTGCCAAAGTTCCTGGGAACATTTAAATCAGCGGGATATAGATATAGCACTGAATAGTTTTGAAACCATCATCTAAAGAAAAATCATGGTCTGTATGGGGTATGTTCTCCACCTCTAATTTATGCAGTTGCATATAGAAAGTCTGATTCTTCTCATTTATCGCCTCTGTGCACTGCATCTTCATTAACCCCAGTGAGGTTGTAATAAGAAATAAGTGATAACAGAGTGCATGTTTTCTTCTGAACTGTGTACACTTTGGAACACGTGTGGGCTTGTCTCTGCTGAGACCAGGTCCTGCTTCCCCTTTTTTTCTTTTGCTTTGATTCATCTTTCTTGCCAAAGAAATTTGGAGGCAGATTTTTCCAGCTGCTCCTGAAAGAGTGGGGAAGCATGTTACTGAAGCGATGTGAAGCATTCTGTCCTCCACACGTCACAGCCAGGCTGTTCCTAAGCAGGAACCGTGCCTAACTCCCAAATTTTGATCCGTGTCATTCCTGTTACCCAGCACATACTGCAGTAGCTCCTCTGTATACTCTTCGTGCTTTCTGTGCATCTCCCTGCAAGGGAAAAAGGACTTACTAGCAAATTTTTGGGTTTGTTAACATGATATCGTTTATCACCATTCTGATTGTGGCATTATTTTACACTCTGCAGTTGAACATACAGGGGGGGTCTTTGACACAAGGTAAGAAAATGAGTGTTATTGTCCAAAGTGTGAGATGACTATGGTAACACCAGTAAAAAGACAGGTCAGCACAACCTTTGTGTGTATGGTAAGCAGCGATACCGCAATATTACGGTCACAGAACTGCTTAGGTTGGAAGGCACCTCCTGAGATCATCTACCTCAAGCCTCAATTATTCATTGTACAGTAATATGTAATGGTTAAGGAAATAGTTCTCCTTTCAAATCTCCCTAATATTCTGTGTATTTATAATGCATGTGAGGAGAGTATTATTAAAGTATTTTCCCCAAATAATAGGAAAGCTCCTTTATTAAATGCATATTTCTCCTGGAATCCCACAGGGGCATGATTTGTAACACATTCCTCCTCTCCAAAGAGAAAGTGAGGCAAAATATATACTTAGAATCTTTTATTTAAATTAATGGTAGCAATGCACATGTGCCAGGCATGGACGTTTTGGCACATCTATCTTTAATACAGTGAGATTAACGTATTAAAATTTAGCATGTGCACTGAGATTGTGTCAGTACCTGTATGGAGCAAAGACTGTAAGCACTCACCTTTGACGTTCATAGAAACACTTGTGTACTTCAAATTAACTGTGTGCTGGAGAAGAGGAGGCTGAGGGGAGACCTCATTGCCCTCTACAACTCCCTGAAAGGAGGGTGCAGAGAGGTGGGTGTTGGCCTCTTCTCCCAAGGGAATAATGACAGGACCAGAGGAAATGGTCTGAAGTTGGGGCAGGGGAGGTTTAGATTAGATATTAGGAAGAATGACTTTCCTGAGAGGGTGGTCAGGCACTGGAACAGCCTGCCCAGGGAGGTGGTGGAGTCGCCATCCCTGGAGGTATTTAAGAAGCGTGTAGACGTGGCACTTCAGGGCATGCTCTAGTGCCCGAGATTGTTAGATTGTTGGGTTGGGTTTTTGTTGTGGTTTTTTGTGTATGGTTGGACTCGATGATCTCAAATGTCCCTTCCAACCATGAAGATTCTGTGATTCCATGATTCTGTGAAATTTCTTACTGAATCAGTGCCTCAGACTGCTAATTAACTCACGTCTCCCCGGCAGAGGTGTTGCCTTAGCCATGTTATTCAAGTCACAGTTGACCGCGCAGTTTCATAACAGCATGTGAAATGCAGACTGCAGTCTGTGTCCAAGGGGTTTCCTGTGGTGTCCGGGTACTGAGAAGTATCTCACCAGGCCAGTGGTTGCCAGCCGATGATGCACATCAACACCAGAGGTGAATCGAGGAGGTCTGCCAGGCTTGATCGCTTGGCCTCTTTGCCAAACACAGCTCTGCCAGGAGCTGTAACACCCCGAGGAGGCTGCAGCGGGGATGGCAGTGCTGCTAGTATGGGAGGCAGTTCGGACCCTTCTCGTGCCTGGTCCCCCTTCTTCCTCACACTGCAGCTCCTCCGTACCCCTGGCTGCAGCCATAGCGCCGTGCCTCTACAGATGGACTCCTAAATGAGGCACTGGATGAGAGTGGGAGGGAGGAAGCGGACAGGACTGAACCACTGCACTCAGCATGCACCTGCATTTCTGGTATGCTTAAGCACCTACAGCACTTCTGAAAATTGGCTTTGGGCTACTAGAACCTGCATAGCTAAATACAGATATCGCGCAATAGCTAAAAGTCGATACCAGCAGTAGACGGTCCAGCCCCCCCCGGAATAAGGTCCATGGGCTTCACATACAGCCCTTGCAGGGAGGCAGAACCATTCAAAATACCCAGAGGGAGTCACCTAGTGCTAGTCAAAAGCAAAATGTAGGCAGAGGGATGTGCCTGGAAGTTGTATCCTGATTCTACATACTTCCACCTAATTGTTAGATCTGTTTTTATTCCTAATAAAAAATATATGGATGGGTCTGTATTTTTTAGTAGGAGCAAAGTAATTGCAATTGTGATGAGTAAGGATACAAGTGAGGGGAGAGAGAGGTAATTTCTTTCATCAGCCTAATTCAAAATGTTGGAAAGTCACAGACCTACTTCTTTTTTTGGTTGTTGTTATTGTTTGGGGTTTTTTTCTTCTTTTTAATCTGGGTTTTTTAATCTGGGTTTAATCAGGTTTTTTAATCTGATAATGATTAGGCAGTTCATCTGCACAGCCGAAGTTTGTTCCTGTACTTATCCACTCATTCAGATTACGTTTGCCGTATACTTTTTCTATTAAGTGGTTCGCTGGCAGCCATGATGCAGTTGCCCAGAAAATCTGTGGCCTTCTATTTTGTTGACTGGGATTAGGTTTCTCTCAGTTTAAGAGTCATAAAAAGTTACGAAGTTTCACGTTTTCAGGTGATTGCATATACAGCTGCTTGTGTTGTTTGTTTTTTATTTCTGTTTTCAGATATCTGCTTTACTTGCATTTTGCATTCAGAATCGAACTGTCCAGTTTTGAAAGTGTTTTGTCTTTTTTAAAATTGTCCCTTCTTCCGACGTTCTTCACAGGTTACCTACTATCAACCCCTGCCATTTCGCTGCAAAAGCCTGTGATTGTCTCTTGGCTGTAACGCTTCATTGTTCTGCTGCAATCTTATCTTCTTCTTCCTCTTCTCCCTCCCTGTTGGCTATGACCACTGGGACCAGCTTTCCATGAGACCGCGTTTTGTGCACCACTCCCTGCCTAGCAGTGTTAAGTGTCAGTAATACCACAAAGTTGTCCTGACACCTGACATATAACTCCAGTCAAATAATGTATAAAAAGATGAACTGAAAAGATTCATCAAACAAAAACTCCTCAAGGAACCCCAAACCCAGGCAACAAACAGATGTAATTCATTACATGCATCTATATTGATTAGTATGCACTAATTTGCTTTGTAGTTTTTGTATTGAGGCTTGTTGTGTATAGCAAAAGTTTTGCTCCATACAGGTAGCTGCAAGAACCCGAGGTGATCAATGCCTATAAATACCTAAAGGGAGGGTGTCAAGAGGATGGGGCCAGACTCCTTTCAGTGGTGCCCAGGGACAGGACAAGAGGAAATGGGCACAAACTTGAATATAAGAAGTTCCACCTAAACATGAGGAGGAACTTCTTTACTTTGAGGGTGGCAGAGCCCTGGAAGAGGCTACCCAGGGAGGTGGTGGAGTCTCCTTCTCCTTCTCTGGAGACATTCAAACCCACCTGGACACGTTCCTGTGGGACCTGCTCCGGGTGGACCTGCTCTAGCAGGGGGTTGGACTAGATGATCTCCAGAGGTCCCTGCCAACCCCATGTGATTCTGTGTTTCTGACATTCTGTGAAGCGGTGTGCTTGCGTAGAGGAGGGTGTCGAATTGTTATATGTAAGGTTTTAATACACCAATTATTTTGTTTTACTTGAGCACTCTGTATGAGGAAGCGATTCTCTCTGATGACAGAAGCGACGAGCCCAATGATTAGCAGCAGGTTTCTAGAAACTTCTAGGGAAAAACAGCAGTAAATTATTTGCAAGACCAACATATAAGTATTAGTGTAATATAAATGGGAAAAGTATGGGAAGACACACGATGTCAGTGCCGTTGTTGCTTAGTGACGCCTGGGGTCTATTCAACAGAGAGGCAGGAGATACCTGCTGTAAGGTGGGCAAACATTTAACCACTGAAGTACATGCTGCAATGGCAGAGAGCGCTGTGAATTTTAATTTCCGGGAAGGTCGTTCAGCTCTCATGGGTCTGGGATGTGTCTGGTTGGGAAACCCTCACCGGAAAACAAGGGAGATCTATGCAATGCCTTGCTCAGACTCCCATTTGCGGTACATACCCATTCAGTTTTCCACAAATGCGGATCAATTTATGCCCTTGCAGGAGATACAAGTTCTGCACCTGGGGAGGAATAACCCCCTGCATCAGGACAGGTTGGGGGCTGACCTGCTGGAGAGCAGCTCTGAGGAGAAAGACCTGGGAGTCCTGGTGGACAACAGGATGACCATGAGCCAACAATGTGCCCTTGTGGCCAAGAAGGCCAATGGCATCCTGGGGGACATCGGGAAGAGTGTGACCAGCAGGTGGAGGGAGGTCATCCTCCCCCTCTGTTCTGCCCTGGTGAGGCCCCATCTGGAGCACTGGGTCCAGTTCTGGGCTGCCCAGTTCAAGAACAACAGGGAACTGCTGGAGAGGGTACAGCAGAGGGCTACAAAGATGATCAAGGGCCTGGAGCATCTCTCTTATGAGGAGAGGCTGAGGGACTTGGGTCATTTTAGTCTGGAGAAGAGAAGACTGAGGGGGATCTGATCAATGCTTATAAATACTTAAAGGGAGGGTGTCAAGAGGATGGGGCTGGTCTTTTTTCAGCATTGCCCAGGGACAGGACATGTGCACAAACTTGAATAGAAGAAGTTCCACCTAAACATGAGGAAGAACTTCTTTCCTGTGAGGGTGGCAGAGCCCTGGAACAGGCTTCCCAGGGAGGTGGTGGAGTCTCCTTCTCTGGAGACATTCAAACCCACCTGGACACGTTCCTGTGCAACCTGCTCTGGATGGACCTGCTTTGGCAGGGGGGTTGGACTAGATGATCTCCAGAGGCCCCTTCTAACCCCATGTGATTCTGTGATTTACACACGGGCTCAGCACCTCTTAATAGGTATTATTTTCCAAATGTGGATAATATTTGCTATAGCATCGTACTGATGGCAAGTCACTGCCATGCACCAGCACTCGAGCTCTAAAAGGAGCTGGTGCAGATTCATTTAACTGTCTCTCCTTTCCTCCCAAATCAATTTAACTCCTCCAAGTAGCTGAAAACGGAGTCAATTTGTCCCCTCCTGACACCTCCAAATTAATTTGGCAGGTATTGTAACCTACACTAAAATGATCAGAGTTCTTCGGCACCTTCGGATTGTCAGGGTCGTAAGCATTGTTTTCGTAAAAACTATGGGAGTCATGACAGGCTTCTCAGTGCTTGAATGAAAGCTCACATTTCTCTTGTTGATCTGCTCTGTTCATAGTAATTGTGGGTTGAGATCTGGGGAATGATCCATCTTCCACTAGACTTCACAAAAAACTTACTTGATTTTATACAGTTTCTACATTTTCCATCACTTCCCTTGGTCTCCTTTCAAGCTCTGAATCGACTCCCAGAAACAGAAGAACACTTCAATGATGTGAATTGGAGCAGGATATGAAGGCAAAGGCAGAATTTATTCATTATAGACTTTACAGTGCAAACCCTTCCATTTATTATTTTTACTGCTGTGTCTCCTGCCATGTGGAACAAACTCTTTGCTGATTCTCTGAAATCTTTCTCAAGCTTTGAGATTCTATTTGTTTTGTAAGAAAAGTTATGGCCATCAGATTTTATAGCTTATTTGTTTTTTTTTAATTAAAACAGTTTTGAGTTTTGACTTCTTGGCATTTGTGTTTTGTCATCCAATTGTATTTTTTCTCATCCTTCTCTTTCCCTCCCTCCCATATTTTTTTTTCAAGTTTCCAAAGCAAATAAAAATCGAATAAGGAGAGAATATAATTTCAATGTCTCTGTGGTCCTGAATCTTTTTTGCATTAGAACATAAGGATCAAATAATATTAGTGTTTGTAAAATTATTTTTTAATATTAAAAGTATAAGAAATTTAACTGGTATTAATTTCAGTCTTTTCCAAAAAGCAGATTTGGAGATTTCTTTTCTCTTCTTTATTCCAAAAACTCTATGGCTTTATTGTCATAAGGCTTGTGTTGCTCTGCTGCATTTTTAAATCTTTCTTTCACTTTGACAAAGATTTTGTCTGCATTTTTTCTGCTGGCTATGAAACATGAATTGCTTTATCGTTCTCAGAAGAAAAGTAAAGGAAATAATGAATTGAGACTAAGTGTTAGCTGTTCCCCCGTGGAGCCTGTCAGGATTACAAAAATAGATTACAGCGTGCTGAATAAAAGATCACTGAAGTCTGTTCCCTTAATATTCCAAGCTAAAGCTGCTGCTCCTGCAACCGTTTGTTTTGCTGATGGAATATCTAAAAGGCTGTCAGGGCACAAAGAGGATTCAAATTTAAGCAGAGACAGGACTACCTAGAAACATTCGTTCCAAGACTGCAAGTAGTTTTGAGGGCTAAGAGGAAGCTGTGAGTGAAATGCTTGGAGGCACTCTTGGATTCTCACTAAAACCCTGAATTACCTTTGAGTTACCTTCATTAGACAGTTTATGTTTATAGCAGGAGAGCTAAAGCTAGGGCTGTGTCTTTGAAAAAGGAAAAAGAAAAAAAAAAAGAAGAAAGGAAAGCAAATGATGCACCTTGTGGTGCCTCAAGGGATAGTTTTGCAATCATGCTGAGCCTAATTGACGAACATGTTGTGCTTGCGCTAAGTCCTCAAAGGTTTCATAGCACGTCAGCAAATATGCTGCTATTCACAGCTCAGTTTGATATTATTTGGTTTGTGTCGATGCTGTGGAACTGTGGTAAAACAACGTGTGATTTGAGTCAAGCCAGCTCACCCATAAAAATCATCAATCAGCCCATGCTGTTATTGATGGAGAAGCACCTGTGTGGCCGCGATGGATTAGATGAACAGTAGCGTCAGGCTTAAATTAAAAGGCGAACAATTTAATGGAGTCAGATTTAAAACATGGAGCTTTGTCATTATGGGGAAAGAAAGAAGCAGCGAGAGCTGCTGTGATTTCAGCTTCTTCAATAACTCTTGCTTACGAATGAGAAGAAATAGAAGAATCCAGCCTAAGGTAATAGTGATTAGCATTTGTTTTTATTGTTTGATGTACAAATGTTTATATTCGGTGATGACATACCTATTGTGAGCAATGGAAAATGACTATTAGAAAACAGAAGGAAGACAGTTTGATCAGTTGTACCATCTACCATCAATTCCGTATGACATTTTTATTGGATTAATCATTATTTAAATTTGTTTGGAGAAAAGGAATTGGGATGAAAAATTTTAATTAAAACATTAACATTACTAACGCCGCCAAGAACTGTTAACATTTTTAAGTCACAGGAGTATCTTATAGGTTTCTGCCCAAGTGGTGAGCAAATGATTAATTTGTAGAATCCCAGAGTACCTAGGGTTCTGCAAGAGATTTCAGTTTGACCTTTTGGTTTATGTGAGAGGGTTTTTGGTTTATTAAAAATATAAGTATTTTGTAGACAGCCAGTCTATTTTTTATTTTAGAGGAAAAAAAAGATACTCTATAGAAACCCCAGTGAGTTGTATTAAGCTGAAATCAAAAGTTCTGCCTTTTAAAAAATGTGCATTTCTAATTTTAAACCTAACACTTGATCATTTTGTTTAAACTGACCTTCTACAGGAAAATCAATGTGAGGGGTCATTCATTGATGCGCTGCTAATTTTATACTAGTACAACCACTCTGAAGTAATGAAGTTGTGAAATGATGCCCCTGGTTTTCCTTCCCAGATGGCACTATTTAGCAAGTCGTGTGAATGTATAGGTAGTATTTGGGAAGGTATTTAGTAAGTGTAGTTATGATCCATACAAGGACTGAGAGGCCTTGATTCTTCTGGATCAGCCATTCCAGAGTTCACTTCATTCATCACAGGGTGACACAGATGTTTCCCAAGTTTGACCTGCAGATTGGCAGAAACAGCTGGAGCTCTTTCAAGGAAGATCTTGCAAGGCTTTTAGGGTTTGATAGGAAAGTTAAAAATTCTTTTCCATCATGATAATGATCTTGTTTGCCTATCATCTTTTTTATTTTTTTGCCTATGACTTTTCAACATATCTGGAGCTACATTTCATCTGTGCACCCCACTCGATTTAAATCAGCTTATCTGGTCCTTGTCCAATTCCTGCTTCTCATGTGATTCCTCTTCAGTTTGTGAGTCCAGGAATAGCCATATTTTCTGTTCTTGGAATAGTCCTAAGAACAGATTGATGCTCTAGAAAAACCTGTTTGAGCACTGATTTCTAGGCTCTGTCCTTTGTTTGCCCAGTCTGTTTCCTAGAAATTATGATGTTTCTAGGGTCCTGATGGCTTCATATAGTCAATCAGCTCTTTGGAAAATCCCCATGTACCCAAATTGTATTTGAATTCAGTCGTGGACCCTTGCTCAGATGTTAGGAATTATCTCCCAAGGTTATGATAATTATGTCCTTAGCTAGACAATGCCTTAATTTCCTCCTATGTAAAACTGCATTCATGATTCTTATCTAGCTCTTTTAGAACTGAACAGCATTATTAATTTGGTTTTCTTGTTTGCCAGGAGAAAGAGCAGATCCTAACCATGATAGGAATTGTGAATAAACTAAAGAGCCAGCTTCCGTCCTGTACCTTTTGTCCCCACTCAAATCAGCGGGATGACTTTGTAGGGGGAGTAAAATATTTTCAAATCAAATTTAGCATTTGGTATCCATTTTGCATTAGAGGAAGTGGCTCTCCAAGGTGCATTGCAGTGCAGAAGGAACAACAGTAAAGGGTATAAAGAGTAGAATTAATTTAATCTAATTTTAGGGATATAAAAATTCAGGGTAGCTAGTCTACATTATTTGCATAGGCTCCTTCTCAAGCCAAGCCAATTCACTTCTACAGGGACATTTGTTTACCTTGAACATTTAGTCCAAGATGGAATGAATCCTCTTCCCACTCCAGAATGCCTGTTCCTTTGCAGGAGAGAAGTTCGTTAACGTCCTTCACCTCTAGTACTATTCTACTTCACAGAGATGTTACCGAACTTAGTAAATTTGTAGTTAAGGTTTTTTGTCTATGTGATGATCACAGGCAGTCATTGCATGCACAAGGAACTTATCTACCATTGCACTTAGCTCCTTTAATTAGATATCTTTCAGAAACAAGTTTTGGTTGGGTTTGTTTTTTTTTTTAAAAATGAGTGACAATGAGTGTAAATATTTCTTTCAAACTTAACGAAACTGCTTTGCAATTTATAGCTGAAACATTTTATGCACTACTTTTTACTTCAGTGTATAATGACTAAGACTTAGTTGTAATCCTGGCAGGTTTCTCTTGCTTTCAGAGTATTGTTGAGAAATGTAGGAAAAAACTTTATGCGGTTTCTTGTGTTGTCAAAAATTAGTTGCTCCTCTTCAGGTATGAGAAAAGAATCATCCTAAAGATTGTTTTTACTTCTGCATGACTTAGCAAATTTGAGTATGTTTACAAGAATGTCATAAAATGAGAATAGAAAGCATTACAAAAAACAGAGATAAATAAAAGAAAATAGAGGACATCCTTCTTAACAGTTGAATGCATGGTCAGATCAGTCCTTCACTCCTGTCTATGTAGGCTGTCCTGGGAATGTTAATAGTTTCTCAACAGGAGTCAAAACCTGAGATGGAAAGGTATGGTCCAGAGGCTTTAGGAGCTACGTAAAGCTTTATTATAATTCTTCTCATTAAAAGAATGGCTGTCCTGCAACAAGCCGGAGGGAATGCAGTGTGCAGCTTTCTGCCGGGTACCCCCACCTCATATTCCCAGCAGAGCTGGTGGGGAAGAGAACACTGAGTGCTATGATCACAGTACTTCCTCACCGATGTAGTACATAAACCTGCTATCAACGGTGGACTGCACTGATAATTTCCAGTATCACAAGTGTCTGTTTTCACAGTTAGAATATATGCCACACACTACATTAGTTCTCTTCTCTTCTTGTGAACCTTGGTGAAAAATGCTCAGAAATGCTTAATATACCTGTGGTGTAGAAGAGTTGGAGCGTAAGGAGCTGTATGTGCTCACACATGCTTGTTTGTCTGTATTTATTTGTGTGGGAGTGATTTTAACTTAGATAAAAGTGATGTGTGTTTGTGCTGTTTAATTTGTATTCCAGCACATGGCAGCTCCATTCATTCCCAGGGCTGAACCGGTTCTGCTGGTATGACAGTCTCTGTGGTTATTTGGCTAGAGAACGAGAAGCTTCTCGTGTGTGTGAGGTGTGATACTGGGGAGGATTGGTTGACTAGAGAGTTGCCGAGCTTGGAAGTATGGAAAAGTGGGAGTGATGGCAATGGGAGTGATGTGCCTTGTAGGATGCTGTACCTCAGCAATTAGATAAGGCATGGGCATTGCATGGGCCACCATGGGAAAGAACAGCAGTTTGTCCTTTGACCACGCTGTGAAAAGCGGTGCTGATTCCATGAACATCAGTGGAAGTGGCAGCCTTCTAGAATAGCATCTGTGGGTGAGCATGTATTTCTTCTTTGAAAACTCTGGTTTCTGAGCGAAAGTAGAACTATTCTGGGTTGTCGACAGATTTAAGACCAGCAGGGAACATGCCATTCCTTGGCTAAATGAAGGAGGGGAGCACATTGTATTTTCAGGCTTAGATATCCCCCTAAGACGGTGGGGGGATAGGGACGCCTCCAGCAGTGCTCCGTCACACGCCCAACACCCAAAAGAGGAAAAGGAAAGACAGGATGGCAGCTAAGCTCTGTCTCACTACCCACACCAAAATGAGAGCCTCATTATCTCGCAGGACAGAGCAGCTCTGCACTGATGCCAAGAAGAACCACGGACCAAGGTGCCACCGTTTGGTCCTCAGTAAATGGCACATACCGTCCAATGAGAAATCAACCCTTGAGCTATTAATTTATTTTCATTTTCCAGTCTGGCAGTCTCGGTGAATAGATTTTACTCTCTGTATAGCAAGGTCGTTGTGACAAATTTTGAAAAAAATACAAGTTCAAGTGTTTTTTGGTTTCACAAGCACATGAGCTCAGTGAGAAAGAACAGACTGAGACGGCAAGGAGAACAGCCAATCCTGTTATATTTGTCTTTCTTATTACCAACTTGCCATGATAAATATGGAAAATTATATTTGGCTAGAAGGAGGCTGAGAAAAGGAACAGATGGCCACCAAAAGAATACTAGAGCAGCTAATAGTCACTGGCATATTTCCGGGATAAAAATTTAAATCTGAAGCCAAGCAGAGGGTTATCCATTTTTTTCTGATCAGGGTACTGTGTATGAAACTGATCCTGCTATGCTCTGACTACATGAAGGTGGGCTTTCTGAAATGCATTCGCCGAATGGAATAAACAACCTCTATCCTGCGGTTACCGACTCTTGCCGTTATGCTGACAGAAATAGTTGACAAGGTGGGGAAAATGTTTACGTTCCTACTGTATTTTGAGTGAGTGAGACTGCATTTGTTACGGCTTTTTAATACATTGCATGATTTAACACTTACATTGCATGCTTTCTATGTATTCTACAGGCTTTATTCAGTTTTGATAGAGGACAGAGAGAAGAAAATGCCCATTTAAATGAGGAGACAATGGAGTCTATATTTTATATAGCTGTGTATTTTATCATTTCTAAAATTCTCATATATTTCTGATTTCTGTGGTCAACCGGGTACTGAAAAAAATAAACAGACCTTTGGGCGATTATGAACACGTGCCACAATTTCTGATTTTGCAGAATGCTGTACCTAAACTTCCTTATGACTGCAGACTAGATAGTGAATGAGGACATTGTTCTGTTTCTTGAGCAATAATTGGAATTAGCAAGGTAATGGCCAGTAATAAATGATTTGAAGGGCTGGAATAGCAGGAGATGATAATTTGGGATTGAGGTGCAATTTGAAGTGCAAAGTCATAGGACAGGCCAAGTGCTACAGGAGTAGGACAGTGAGGAGTGAAATGGAGTGAAATAGTAACAGTTGCTGCAGTTTTTCTTTAGAGTGCATCTGCCAGAATTAAACCAGTCTCAACAGCTCAGCTGTAGATCCCATACTAGATGCACAGGATTTTGTTAGAGCAGCAGGTGATGGGTCACCTGGATCAAGACCATCAAATAAATCCCTGTTGTGGACTAGCTGATCAATCCACCTGCTCCCCGTTCAGCCACTGGCATTAGCGTTGCAGGCACAGATCAGTTTTTCTACTGGTAAAAGATTATGCTATTTACCTTTTCAGGGGGAATGTTATGAGGGTTGATCCATTATTGATTTTAAGGTGTTTTCAATAAATTGCTCCGAGAGTGCTGAAGAACTATAAACTCTTAGTAAGTAGGTTTTGAGAAAAAGAGATAAAGAGAATCATAAGTACCCGTGATTTTAAAAAGGCACAGCCATGGGCTGACGGACTGATTTTGCTTTTGTGGTGTAAAAGGAGAAACGTACGTCTCAAAACCTTGTCAATCTTTCCCCAGTGAATGGAAATTAGATGGATTCTGAATGCTGGCAGCATATTTTGGTGCTCGCTCACCTGCTTCCTTGGCTCTTGCTGAGTTTTAAAGTCATTTTGTGAATTGTTCATGCTCTGTTACTGAATACAATATATTTTGGACTCTATATTTAGTAAAATAGACGTCACTGCATAGCCTTTTAAAAGTATTTCTAAGAAATAAAATGCCATTTTGGAGTGAAGAGTCTGCAGTCTGTACAGGTATGTGAAGTCCACTGTTTGGTGTTCAGTGATAGCTGTTCCTCTCTAATATCCTGGCTTTATATTGCCTTGTCGTTAGAAAAGCACAAAATGGGTAAGAAACTGTCTCAAAATGAAGTCTAATGTTTTCATCAGCTCCAGAAACTGAAAAATAAAGCTAGCTGGGAGTAAAGTATGGATGAGGTGTGGGGAGAAGTATAATTTGCACTAAAATTAATAGTCTTATTAAGACCTGGGTTGATATATCTAGTAGTTATGACCGTGGATCGCAGACGCATCTTCATAACAAATGTGATTCTCCCTTGAGATGCAGGATATGTAGTTTGCATGTGAAGTGTTTGTCTGTAAAAATATTCTGGCACTGGATTTTCCATAGATCGTCTATGTAAATTCACAGGGGAGGATAGTGACCACAAGGAGATTGGATGTACTGGGAAAAGTATATAACTGTCTAGGACATTCATATCTAGGATGCAATAATCCAGTGGTTCTTTCCTGGGGGCATTTGTTATGGTGGCTCTGGGGATGTTTTGGATTTACAGCACGTAGTCCCTTACCCCTGGTCAGCTGATCTCCAATTCCAAAGATGGGAATTACTATGTCAAGTCTTAGTAACTTTCCCTTCCCTAATATTCTCCTCTGAGCCACAGATATCCCTGACCTTTCCTCTCAAACTGTACCCAATTAGCATAATAAGGCTCAACCCAGAGCTGCTGTTCTCAGCTTGTTCTGAATCTGAAGTTTACCCTTTAAGCTTGCAGAAGGACTAACTTATTTGTGGGATTTTTTTTCCTCCCCTGACTTTTCAAATGAAAAGAAAGAGAAAATACATGCCATGGACACTAACAGCACAGTTGTCCAAAAGGCAGTTTCTAGCTGGTCTGCCCAGCTTTAGTAGTGTCTTCTAGAGGTCTCTAATCTAACCTCATCTCCAAGGATGGAGATTCCACAGCCTCTCTGAGCACCCATCCCATACTTACAGAGCAGGATGTGTCAGAGCCATTGTACATCTATCTTTAGCTTGATCTGCACCTTTGTAGCAACGCCGATGTGCCCTGGATATAACGGGGTCACCGTATGTGTGTGGATCGGTTTGTACACAAGCATCCATCACCCACTGCCGCTCCTGGATATATGCAGTGTATTGGCACAGATGCAGCAGTCTCATCTGAGTGGTCCCTTCTTCTTTCAGGCTCAGACAGAGGCCCTTTCAGCATCATGGCAGAGGGTTTATGGCACTGGCCAGTACAAACCACGTTAAGCACACTACACCACTATGCAGACATATTTTCATGTGGACTAACTGAAGTCCATGGCAAAAGCCTTTAAAAAGTGAGCCCCTGGCACCGATACTGGCACCGGATAGGTTAAAACTCATTTTAAAGAGCAATGACTTTATCAAGTGTTCTGCTCACTTCAGAGGCCGTGGAAGCCCTGGCTGCAAAACAGATAAAAATGAATACCATCCTGCTTTATTTGGGTATTTTTAATCTGTAGCTCAAATCCGTAAGATAATTTTGGCTGCAAATTTGTTATTTTGAAACTCTAAATTAAAGTTCCCCTCTTGTGCCTCCAAGTTCCTCTGCTTCCAGAGAAAATACTGCTGTTCAACCACTTCCCAACTTCCCTAGTGGAACTGAGGCATCCACTTGGATAAAGATGATTAAAAAATCATGTGACTGTGAGTGGAACGACGTGTCTCACAGCCCAGGGACAAGGCAGCACATTTGACTAAACCCAGTGGGGTTGAGGTTCACTCCACCCTATGGAGTAGAGCTCCAAGCTGCTGTAGCCACAGAATTTTCAGTATCTAAATTATTGTAAGGATTTCTGCAATTCACTATAGTCTGTTGTTGGACGGAAACGTGCAGTGCTACTTATCATGTTTACCTTCAATAAAAAAACTACTGAAAGTACTAGTAGAATCTTAAAAATAATCAGCTGCTTAGCACTTTCCCCATGTTTCTTTTTTATTTTTGAATGTGTTGCTAATATTATCTGCCCATTGGAACCAACGGACTGTTTCCTACATCTCAGTAAATTCAAACATTGATTTGTTTTTCTTATAAAAGCTGCACCAGAAGTTGAGTCCGTTTAATGCTGCTATTTAACAATGGATGGGCTCACAATCTACCTTGTGAAGCTGTCCTTCCAAGCAGGCTCACTATCTGCTTTCGAGCACACATTTAGGGATGGCAAACCCCCCTCTTTCCCCTCCGCTGACCACATGGGCACATCGAGCACGCTGAGAGGCATAATAGGCAAAGCAAGCTGTCTCCGCACCTGCCCACCAAACAGCTGTTCCACTGTGAGAGGAACTGCTAGAGCGTAGCACGTCCTCAGCAGCTTTTGTGGTCCTCTCCCGGCCGCTGTGTTGGCGCAGACGTTGCCATAAAGGAAAGAAACACAGAAACCATACAGAGATTTCAGCTTGTTTTTTTTTTCTAGAATCCTTTTTATTAAAGCATCATTTCATGTTGGCAGTCTTCCCACGTGGATGCATTTTCTCAGTCTCAACTGACGGTTCAAGAGAGAGATCGTCTAGGATCTAACCGGGTCTTCCATCAGGTAGGTGACTCTTCAGCTGACTTTAAAAATATCTGACTCCTTGTTTTCTAAGAGAGCCCTTACAATAAATGAATCTGACCAGAGATTTATTCCCTGCCCTCTTCCATTTCCCCTGTAGCCGTATGACTATCCCAAAAGCCTGCGGGTGTTTTTGTTTTGCCTGGCTGTTCAGTAGCATTTGAGGCATTTCTTCTGCCCAGCCCCTTTTGTTTCTTGAAGCTTTCAAGAAAAGCCCACTGGAATCTCAGTTCTAAGGTGTGAAAGACCTTTTCCGTTGTATTGGAAAACTTACTCATTCAGGTTGGTTGGACTGAGAGCTTTGCTTCTTTGCTTTTTGAAAAAAATACCAAACCTCTCCTTTGCCGTCAAATGCTTGACAAAAACGTTTCCATCTTTCCCCAGTGAAAGGTAGGCTTATATGGGAGCAGCCTCAACTCTCTGGGCCTTGTTTGGCGTTTGGTAGCACATAGTCGAACTATTTCAGATCTATTTCAAATCCATTTTTTATTAATTGCCAAAGAAATAGCCTACCTCGAAGATTTTCTTTGCTGCTAAGAGCATGATTTCTCTCACTTTAGATATCCAAAAATATTAGAGGTCCTAACAGTCGTAAAACCACATGCTTAAGTGACTCACGTTAAAGAATGAGTGGTATAGAAACATTTTGTAAATAACAAATGGGAGAAGACCAAAGGAAGGACTAATAATCCTGGAGCTTTCAAATGTGTATAAGTGTTTATTTTTCAATAAAGTTTGCACAGAGCTTGCCTTTTCCTCGCTCGTGAGGGGTGCGACGAAGGGGCCCAGTCAAAGTGAACTCTATGGGAAATGAGGGGGGAATGAAATATTGAGAAACCAGTGCAGGGAAGACCCTCCCTCTGTCTCCACCCTGGTGTCTGGCAGCAGTCCAGTCCCAATTTCTCTTCTGCCGCTGGGAATAGCTCGTGATGCTGCCTGCCATTTAAAATTCATGCCTGCTTATTACCCTACATATGCTTTATTTTCCCCGTCAGAGGAGTCCTGCTGCCTGTTCGCTTTCCAAGCCCGACCACCTTTTCCAGCTGAAGCAGTCAGTGCTCTGCTGCTGGATGGAGATGCTCTTGTGGAGAAACTCTCATGACCTAAAATGTGCCGGGCTGCCAGATTGCCTGGGCAACTTACTCCTGCTCATTAATAAAATTGGGAGCTGCCGGAGAGTACCTGCTCTTTTCCCCTTCGTCATTAGGTGTCAGAGGTGAACTATACACATAATGTAATGTCATATAATAATGTTGTGTAATACTTATGCTTTCTATCTAGAAAGTCAGTCGTGGTGTTCTTTCCCTCCCACATCTGGAAGGTCAAGCAAAGCATGGTTTGGTTGCAGACACTGCAAACCCTCCTCCCCTTGAAAGCAGCCTGCCTCAGATAACAAACAGGAGCTTGCAGAATGTCCTCCCCTCTCTTCAGGTGAGCCAGTTATAAAACTCTCAGACATCTTGTGCTTGACTGGTTAATCAGCTTCTCTCTAGGACTGCAAAGAGAGTGTCAGTGGCACAGTGTCACAAGTGTGTTTGTGTGTGGGAAGAGAGAAATAGTTTAGTGTCATCATTTGCATCAGTTTCCATTTTCAGCCTTAGTTAAAGAGAAATAAAAAAGGAAGAACTATAAACAGTCAAACAGATAAATCACTTACCAGCATGGTTGTGTGGATCTCCAGATATTTTAATGGACACCCAACATCACAGGAAGTTTCTGAAGTCATCTTCACATTTGGCATTCCTTCTTTCTCATTTTTTCAGAAGTCCTGTATCCATCCCCTGTCTGAACTCTCTTCTTATCCTCTTCTCCCCAACAAAACAGGGACCTGCACTACGCATCACCACTACTCTGATCACTCCTTTCACCTTTCTTCTGCTTCAATGCAGTCTCTTTATTGAGAGATTTGTCAGGTTCTATAGGGCTCTGATATGAGGTCTTTTCCGATTTCTTGCAGTGGAAGTCCCCACATAATGCATTTTATTTGGGAAGTCAAGAGTCTTCTCAAATACTTTGAATTTGGCAGCTTGCTACTACTACAAATTATTTAGGTAGGGGAGCAAAGCTACAAAATGCAAATAGCATTAATGATGAGGTGGAATGGGTTAGTCTCCAAAATAATTTAAGTTTTCTTTAAAGCTTGGTTCTGTGGCCTTTTTAAGTCAAACCTGCACTCAGCTCCTACAGAAGCCAGTGATTAAGCTTTGCGTCTGAAAATGAACCATTGTCCTATTTTATTATCTGTGAAAAGATTGGACCCAAGCGTTTCACAGAGGTGGGATTTTATTTTATTTTTAAATGGAACTTATAGACTTCTATAAGAAGCTGTGTAAACACCAATAAGAAAGCCTTTTACTTGGCTTAGAAGTGCCAAGGGGACAATAAACATTTCAATCTAGAAATTGCTGTCTGTTTTGGAGAGCTTCTTTGTTTACTCTTCCTTAGAAATAACAGGCCATTGCTGAATTGAGGGAGTGAGTATTGGAATGAGGGAAGAGTGGAGTTCTCAAGCTGGGGCTCAGCAGGATAGCAGTAGGACTGACCTGTGGCAGCACAGACCTGTGCTTGAGCTGTTCAAGTGGTGCCGCTCATACCTGGCTGCCCTGCTTTTGTAGCAGTTAATATTGGGAAAAAAAAAAACAAAAACAAAAAAGTAGCAAGATTAGATGCAAGTATGGGAATTGATTTTATTTTAAAACAAACCATTTTCACTTGCACTAACACATTCTTAACCCAAAAATCACAACCACCAAGATACATGTAACCAAGTGGTACCAGCCATGACTTCTTGCGACGACATGGTGGACTAGCGTTGCCCACTGGTTAGCCCATATCACCATGTGCTGGTTTTTGAATATAGCTTTTGTACCCTTCTGACACTGAGAGAGACTGATATTTTGTGTCTCCATCCTGTCCCACTTCTATGAGTCCTCAGGACTTTCTCAAAGGATGAGGAATTATAAATAAATTAAGGAATGATTTAGGTTGGATGGGACCTCCAGAAGACATCTATCCTGACCTCCTACTCCAAGCTGAGCAAATTTGGAGAAGGTTGCCCAGGGCCTTGTCCAGTTGGGTCCTGAATATCTCAAAGGATGGAGAGTCTACAGCTTCTTAGGGTAACCTGCTGCAATAGTGAACCACTCTCATGATAAAAAAAGTTTCTCCTAATATCTAATCAGCATTTCCTGTGTTGCAACTAGTATCCATCAGTGACATACCCATCTACCCATCCAAGAAGGACTTGGGAGTGCTAGTGGATGAGAAGCTCAACATGAGCCGGCAGTGCGCACTGGCAGCCCAGAAAGCCAACCCCATCCTGGGCTGCATCAAGAGAAGTGTGGCCAGCAGGTCATGGGAGGTGATTCTACCCCTCTACTCTGCATTCGTGAGACCCCACCTGGAGTATTGTGTCCAGCTTTGGAGTCCTCAACTCAGGAAGGACATGGACCTGTTGGAACGGGTCCAGTGGAGGGCCACGAAGATGCTCAGAGGGATGGAGCACCTCCCCTGTGAAGACAGGCTGAGAGAGCTGGGGTTGTTCAGCCTGGAGAAGAGAAGGCTCCGGGGAGACCTCATAGCAGCCTTCCAATATCTGAAGGGAGCCTACAGGAGAGCCGGAGAGGGACTCTTCACCAGGCAGTGTAGTGACAGGACAAGGCGTAATGGTTTTAAATTGGAAGAGGGGAGATTTAGATTAGATATTAGGAGGAAATTCTTTCCTGTGAGGGTGGTGAGGCACTGAAACAGGTTGCCCAGGGAAGCTGTGGCTGCCCCATCCCTGGAAGTGTTCAAGGCCAAGCTGGATGGGGCTTTGAGCAACCTGTTGTAGTGGAGGTGTCCCTGCCCATGGCAGGGGGGTTGGAACTCAATGATCTTTAAGGTCCCTTCCAACTCTAACCATTCTATGATTCTATGATCTTGTCCTAGGACCATGCACCTCTGAGAAGTCTGGCTTTGCTTTCTCTGCATTATCCTGTCAAGTAACTGCAGACAGCAATAAGATCACTCCTGAAGCTTCCTCTTCTGCAGGCTGAAAAAATGTATTTCCTGCAGCCTCTCCTTGTACATCATGTCCTCCAGGCTCCTGACCATCCCCTGAATTCACTCCAGTTTGTCACTGTCTTTCTTTGCTGGGGAACTTCAGGCTAGACACAGTACTCCCAGCATGGTTCACAAAGTGACCTCAGGGGGAGATCACTTCTCCCCCTCTACTGGCTATCCTCTTACTAGTACAGCCTGGGATGCGTTTGGCCTTCTTTGCTACAAGGGCACAGTTGTTGTCAGGTTGCTGTCAGGCCCTTCCCTGCAAAGCTGCGTCATTTCAGTTCTCCTCCAGCCTGTCCTGTTGCTTGGGTATATTCTGTTCCAGGTGCAGGACTTAGCATTTGTCTTTGTTCAACTTTAGAAGATACCCATAGCCCATTTTCCAGCCTGCTGAAGTCCCTTTGGATAGCAGCCCTGCTGTGTCTACAGGTTTGAGAGGGTGAACTCATGCATTGTTCAGGTCATTAATAAAGACACTAAACTGTACTGGCCTTAGTATCGATCCCTGAAGGATGCCACCACTAACCAACTGCAGTCCTTACAACCTGACCATCCATCCGATTTTCCACTCATATTCCATTTATCCAGTTCCACGTATCTCACTCTTTGGGCTTCAAGCATCCTGTAGGAGACAGTGTCACAGGTCTTGCTGAAGTCAAAGTATACAGCACCCACTGCTTTTCTGCCATTGGCCAAGCCTATGACATCATCAGAGAAGGCAATCAAGTTGTTTAGACACCATTTGATCACAACTTATGTTGGCAAATCCATGCTGACTGTTCCAAATAATTTTCTTGTCTTTCATTTGGTTGGAAGTGGCTTCCAAGAGGAATTGTTCTGTAACCTTCCCAGGGACTGAGTTAAGGCTGACCAGCCTGTAGTTCCCTGGAGCCTTTTTCTTGCCCTTTTTGAAGATAAGTGTGATGTTTGCCTTTTCCAAATGGTCAGGAGCTGTTCCTGATTGCCATCGACTTTCAAAGATGACAGCCAGCTGCCTTGCAATGACATTGACCAGTTCCTTCCACACCCCCAGGTGCATCCTGCAGACTTTGGTACGTCCAGCTACTTAAGTGGTCCCTAACTATCTTCCTCTACTGCAGGTAATGCTCCTTTACACAAGTGCTGCTTCTAGACTTGGGGACTTGGGAGGCCTGAGGGCAAAACTTACCAGTTAAAAGCATTGAGTACCTTGGTCTTTTCCAAATCCTCGGTCACTAGGTGCCAAATTCCACCGGGAAGTGGGTTCACATTTCTCTTAGCCTTCTTTTTTTTTGTTGGTGACGTACTTACAGAAACTGTTCTTATTGATTTTCACATCCCTTGCTAGCTGCAATTCTAGCTGAGTTTTGGCTTTCTTAAACACACCTGCATGTTCAGGTAGTGTCTCTTGCATGTATCCCATATAACTCATCCCTGCTTCCGCCATTTTTTTGCACTCCTTCCTGTGTTTGCGCCTGTTCCCTTTTCATCCATGCTGGCCTTCAGCAGTGTTCACTTAACTTTCTGCATGTTGGAATAGACTATACTTGTGCTATAAGGAGATTAACTTTGAAGATCAATGGGGTCTCCTGATTTCCTTTGCCCTCCAGGCCAGTCTTACGTGGGTTTATGATGAGAAGATCCCTGAACAAGCCAAAAGTTGCTTTTCTGAAGAACGGCGTTTGTAGTTCTACTGCTTGTCTCACCCAGTTCTCTGAGGATTTTAAATTCCACGATCATATGGTCACTGCAACCAAAGCTGCATTTCCCCTGACCTTCACATCCTCAACCAGTTGTTCCTTGCGTGTGAGTAACAGGTTCAGCAGCACATCTCAGCTCACCTGCATTAAGAGCACAGTCCAGACAGCTCCCAGAATGCTTTTGCCACTTCAGCAGATATTGAGGTGACTGAATTACCCCATATGTATCAGGGCCTTTAGGCTGTGATGAGTGTTCCCTAAGGTACCTGATTAAAAGCCATTCTCACTAGGTTAGCAAAGCTGCTTGCAGACACTCTTGCCCGGCTTCATCAGATGGATCCTGTTCCTGCTCAGCAGTTCTTGTTCCTTATCCTATGTTCGTAGAAACCACAGCCCTCTCCGCAGCTTCAGCCAGGTATTTATCCATTGGATCCATTGTCTCCAGCTGAGTCTTTTCCCCTCAATGAAGGGACTGAGGAGAAACATGGCCTGGGCCCCCACACCCTACATCCTTATCCCAGAGCACACTCTTCTGTCTCCTTATCTGTCTCTTTTTTACCTCTAAACCTCCATCATCTCTTTATGGCTTGATTCTGTAGCCTGTAGATCTTTGTTTTCCAGTTCTGGGAGCCCTGAGAATATACATGTGCTGCTGATATAGGTGTCATCTGTATATCCTTTCTTCTGCAATTTGTTCCTTCAAGTGTTTCTGCGCCCACACAGGACTGTTTATTCCCCATTCATACCGATCTTGATGTTTCTGTTGCAAATGTGTACATGCACAGACCCAAACTGGTGTCCCTCCAGTTCTGTGGGCTGCACAAGCGATCTCAAGGATTCTAGCACAACTCTTCAGTGGATGTGCCCACTTAGACTTCTGAGATGAATATTGCCTATTATTCTGTCTTTCCTGCCCTCTGTACCCAGAAGACCGGACTCAGACCCTTCCCTTGCTCATGCGAGTTACTGCAACTTAATCAAACCATGGCATTTTGTAGCATTTATAGAAAGTGAGTGCCCTTGCATTGAATGAACCTGGAAGATGAACTTCCTTCTTATGTTTTGAGATTTATGTTTCCGTGGTCCAACAGCCTCTAGTGCTATTGTCAGAATTTGCTCTCTGGGTAAGCAGGGCATTCTAGTCCCCAAGCATCTTTGTTCTGTCTCAGCACGAAGCTGACACTCAACAAATCCAAAATAAATATCATAGAATCATAGAATCGTCTAGGTTGGAAGAGACCCTTGGGATCATCGAGTCCAACCATCAACCCTACACTACAAAGTTCTCCCCTATATCATATCCCCCAACACCACATCTAAACGTCTCTTAAACACATCCAGGGATGGTGACTCAACCACCTCCCTGGGCAGCCTATTCCAATGCCCGACCACCCTTTCTGTGAAAAATTCTTTCCTAATGTCCCGTCTAAACCTACCCTGTTGCAGCTTGAATCCATTCCCTCTTGTTCTATCGCTATTTGCTTGTGAGAAGAGACCAGCACCAACCTCTCTACAGTGTCCTTTCAAGTAGTTGTAGAGAGTGATGAGGTCTCCCCTCAGCCTCCTCTTCCTCAAACTAAACAGTCCCAGCTCCCTCAATTGTTCTTCGTACGGTTTATTCTCCAGGCCCTTCACCAGCTTCGTTGCCCTCCTCTGCACTCGCTCCAGCACCTCGATATCTCTCTTGTATTGAGGTGCCCAAAACTGGACACAATACTCGAGGTGTGGCCTCACCAGTGCTGAGTACAGGGGCACAATCACCTCCCTACTTCTGCTGGTCACGCTATTTCTAATACAAGCCAGGATGCCGTTGGCTTTCTTGGCCACCTGGGCACACTGCCGGCTCATATTCAGCCGCTTGTCAATCAGAAGCTTTGTGTTTTGGATTGTAGCATTTTTCAATATATTTTGCATATATTTATACAATTACAGATTAGATGTATTTTCATTAAAATATCTGAAAGCAAAATTTACCTTTGTTTTTTTATTTTTTTTGCTTGGCAGGAAAACAGAAGTCAAGGCAATTTTTCCCAGTTCAACTTTCCAGACGACCTTCCTGAAAGTGGTACCAGAGCCCAGAAAAAAACATCAGAACTGGAAAGCACCAGCATCAGCGTCAAACTGCCTATGACAGCTTCAGGTAGAATATAACAGAGAGCACTAAAAAGACTGGAGTGAGAGGCTGCCTCCACAGACAGGGAGCGTATGCAGTCAGGATATGCAGTGGCCAGAGCTCCCATGCTAAATGGTCACTGCAATATTTAACAAAGAGTTTGGAGGAAAGGAATATGGATGGGTTCGGTAATTTATAAAAATACTACTTGGGGACACGTGCAATAGGAGAATGAATAGACTGACACAAATATATAAATGAGAGAAGGAGGCATTATACAAAAGAATGTATATTTGTCTAAGACTTATGACAGGTCATGTAGGTGAAAGCAATATTCTAGTACAGTGATAAAACACTTCACACTTGCTTGTAGCTGTATCACGTTTTATCTACGTAGGCTAAATTGTATTTTTGGAGTTCTCACACGCAGAAAGTTTCTGGCAGAGTTAATCTATTTTTTGTCTAGGAAAAAAAAGTAGTGGCCTTTTTCTTTTAAATTATTTAGCATCTCTACATTTGCAGATGAAGAGCTGCCACTGTTTAACAGAACACCCACATGCATGCCTAGAGAACGCTTTGATTTGTAATGCTACCGTCTGATTATTTATCTAGATTTAAATGACGTAAATGGAAGTGTTAGGGTAGCTGAAATGTTTCTATGCAGGAGGAATCTGAACTAGGAGAACAGCATATTTGGGCCCCATTTAATTCCTAACCTTACGCATCTGAACTTGACATTTTCTATCAGAAAAACAAGTACTTGAAAGCTTTGGTTAACTGAAGTTTACTGCCATTTTATAAATATGACAATCAAACCAGTAATCATTTTTTATGTAAGCTATGAATCTTGCTGAAGCAGATAGACAACAGATGGGATTTTCAAAAACACCTAGGTACGTAACTTTGCTCAGAATCAAATAATTTTTACCTAAGCTTGCTTAAAAGTCTTTCTGAAGGATGATGAATGTTTTGTTGAACATAATACTGTAAGTCAGAAAAAGAAACTTAAATTGGTGCAAAATGTCAACACTGTAGCATCATAGAAATGTTGGTTGGAAGGGACCTCTAACAGTCAGCTACTCAACCTCCTGCTCAAAGTAGCATACTCTACTGTAAAATGTTCCTTTGTAAAAGCAATTTGCCATCAGCTTTCTGACATTTTATTGGTTTTTGGTTTTATATTCTTTTTTTTCTGATTTAGAAGCCTTGAAGTATTTTAAAGACCAATTAACAGTCTATGAGCAAAAAGAAATTTTCAATTATACAGAGCTGTGGTTTCTTGGGCTGGAAGCTAAAAAGATTGAAGGTTTGCCTGAAACCCAGAATAATAATTGTTACGATGACGAGCATGGTTCCTACTTAAAGGTAAGTGGAAAAAATTATGGTACTCATTTTCAGCTTTTCAGCTCAATAAGTTTGTTGTGACTGTCGACCGTCTGCCAACTCTTAAGTGATCTATGTGAGGTACATGTTATTTCTATAAAATAAATATTCATATAGTGAAAATGTCATCACCAATCACTTTAAAGCTCAGAAGATAATCCTAAAGAGAGACCACTTTGCATTTCATTCAGGATTGATGCAAGGTAGGTGGATTAGTGAAGCATGCACTTGTTATTTTCTCTGTCACCCTTGTTTAATGTAGACTTCACTTGCTACCAGTCCAACACCTTTCATAGAAAGTGAACTCACACACATGAGATACTTTAAAGCCTGATCTTTGTCGCACTATCTGAATCTGAACTATTTGTTTTCTTTTGAAGGTTTTACATGACCACATTGCGTACCGATATGAAGTGTTGGAGGTGATTGGGAAAGGGTCATTTGGGCAGGTGGCTAAATGCTTGGATCATAAAACCAATGAATTAGTGGCATTGAAAATAATAAGGAATAAGAAAAGGTGAGACATCTGTTGACTTTAAATCAGGACAGTCAGCTCTTTGTCATATAGGCAGTGACAATCTGGGATAACGTGAACAAAGCAAAATCAAACCCCCTGTACTTCAGACTTTCAGATTAAACACAGTGTGAAGACATTCACTAAACACAAAACAGAGTGAAGAAAGGTGATGACAGGGGCTCAGAATTGGCCTGGACCCAGTGGAGACAGTCTATGAAAGCAGGCACAGTTTTTCCAAACTTACAAGGAGGTCTCTGTATCTGTGGCACAGTTTAAACCAGCCCTGCATGACTGAGAGCTGAGAGCCTACATTCCCCCCCCCCCCCCCCCCTCAAGACTCCAAAACCACAGGAAGGCTCCAGTCACTCATTTTAACATGAAAAATTCTACACTATGGTCCTAAGCAACCTCTTCTTGTTATATCACTGGTTACAAATTTTTTAGTTGAGTTTAGCTTGAACCAGAGTCAATGAAGCAGATGAGAATCATGCTGTTGACTCCAGCAACAGTTATAGCTATTTGGTTTTTCCCCCTCCGTGAACACTAAATGTAAAGATGCTCTGCAAAACTGGCTGTCTTACTGTGGTTGGTGTGAAATATGGCCCTGCTCAAGTAAATGGAAGCATACCCATGGATTTTGAAACCACTAGGGTTTTACTCTGGATGCTCATTTGAGACTGTTTTTTCATTTAAATATTTTTTTCAGATAAGTCAAAACAACTACTCTTAAATGCTATATAAGGCCAGTATATTTAGACTAGGCAACAAGCATCATGAATCAAAGTTACAGTATTTAACAGGTGTGAATGGTGATTTTTTAATCATTGCCCCACATGTTGATTTTAAAGTAAGGTTGTGGTATTTGTATTGCTACAAATGCTAGATTGAGTTAATGTTACCTTTCCCCTGTCCTGTGATATTTCAGATTTCACAGCCAGGCTTTGGTAGAAGTGAAGATCCTTGATGCTCTCCTAAAGAAGGACAAAGATGATACTCACAATATCATCCACATGAAGGAATACTTCTACTTTCGCAATCACTTCTGTATTTCCTTCGAACTGCTGGGGTAAAGTATACTTTCCTTTACACAAATCTTAAGGAAAGTTGTAGACCTTGTGCCTACAAGCTTTCATTTTTATGCTTTCTTTGGCAGAATTTGCTTCTCTTTATGTTACAAGAAAGGAATACTGTTTAAATACAGACTGCATAACTGAGTCAGTCTTTGGTAACCAAAGGTGAACTGAAAAAGCCCCCGTTCAGACTTCACACAATGACATGATCCATCCCTTATTTTCTGTGCTGTGTATTGAAGTTTTCTTCCCTGAAAGACCTAAGGGAAGAAGAGTAAACCAATGGATTCATGACTGGTAAACTTTAGGGCATATAAACAATATTAAATAATCCAAAAGTATGGCTGTTTCTTGCTTTCTATGAATGTATGCTGCAGGACACATCTTAGGAGGAATTTTGGAGAAATTTTAGGGAAGTCAGACCATTTATTCACCGGCCTCCTTGTAATCAGGGCATCAAACTGGGATTACAGAGGTTATCCACGGTTCCCCATCCCTTAAAGTAAAGCCTGCATTGCTGCATGTTATAGACCTTGCTGAAGATTAAGCATCATATAGAAGGCTTGATCTCAAACAGACCTAAATACATTGTGTTGCTGCTTGCAAGTCTGTCACTCAGACACACAGGGATAAGAACTGACTCCTCTCCAGGGGAAAAAACAGACCAGTTTTTTCAGAAAGCTGCTATGGAAACTTGTAGGAAAACGTTCATGGGATAGCCACTATGTTCAGATCTTTACAGAAGAGCTGAAGACTGGTCGTGATGTAAAAATAATTGTCTGGTGAAATTTTTATTGCTTCTAAAATATAGTGAAAACCTCTTAATTTGTGAACTTTCTTCTCCACCAAGCCCTGCTAACTTCATTTACTCCTGAAGGAGTGGGCCTTGCCTGACACCCGTGGACGCACAAGCGGAGAAGGCAGAAAGCTACAGTCGTTTATGTCAGTGCAGACGCATGGGGTCCTGCTGAGGACACCTCTGGAGACCATGCTGCTGAGGACAAGCTTGTGCATCCCTTCAGTAGTCACCATCCCTGTGGCCATTTCCTCCTCCAAAGAACAATCAAATGTTGGGCGCTCTGTACTTGTCCGGGCGCACCCCAGGCTGGGGGCTCCCTGGGGGCTCTGGTGCATGGAGCTATGGGGGCTCCATCAGGACAGGACCTGGCAGCCAGGAGCAGGGCAGCTGGAGGGCAGCGTTCACGTGTTGCCAACCGCGCTTGGCAGAAGTTAGCAACATCATTTAATGGACTTACTGGAAGGAGCTAAGATATGATGGTGACAGGAGAAATATAAAAAACCTAATGAGACCTGGATTTATGGGGGTATTTATCTAGAAAGATCTACTGCTGGTTAAAGACTCTTTAGACAAAAAGGGTTTACACAAGGTGCCGAAGCAAAGACAAATGAGAGAGGAGGGGATTGAAGAAAACTTGTTTCTCAGTTCCTGAATGGTAGTTATACTTGGTGATCAACAGCACAGCTGCATAATATAGCACTGAGTTTAGCAATCAAACAAGCCCTCTGACATGTCCTCTTTAGATCTGGAGGCTCAGGGAGGTGTTTGTTCATATTACGTGCAGAACAGCATTCTCGAGGAGGAAAATAGCTAAATCATTTTCTTCTGCGTGAGTCCTCCATCATGTAGGAAGATATAAATACTCTCTTCCTCCTGTAGGAAGGCTAAATACTCTCTTAATGTACTGTAAACTAATCATGCCTTTAAAAATAAGTTCCTAAATCTTTTCTGCTTTCTGTCTTCTTCTTCTTCCACCTCCACAACCCCCGCAGAATAAATTTGTATGAGTTGATCAAAAAGAACAATTTCCAAGGTTTCAATTTGTCTTTAATTCGACACTTCACTCAGTGTGTGCTGAGATGTTTACAAGTGCTCTACCAGGAAAGAATCATTCACTGTGATCTGAAGCCTGTAAGTACAGTCATTCCATAACCTGTTATTCTGTAAAGAATACATAAGCTTTATCCTATTTGTATTGATTGAGAGGAGGAATCCTTAAAACTCAGTAGGGTATTTGTACAGAAGCTATAGTTCATTTCAGACTGTATTAGTAGTAGAGTCAAGTGATTATTTCCATTGATTCAGTTCATTCACTGCAGTATTATGCATGATTATCTGGTTGCCAAAATGTATGCAAATGAGAATCAAATTACTTTTTGCTTAGAGAAGGAAAAACATACTTGTGAGATTAAATATTTCAACATGAGGGACATCATTACAATGCAAGGACATATTCACAAGGCAGCCTGTTCCAGGTTATCCTGTTACTTCTATTTAATTTCATATGCAGAACAACAAAATTAGGTAGCCTAGTAAATGATAAAGCACTTCTATAGTGCAGTATTTAGGGTGCTCACCTGTTTCTGGAGGAATATATGTGATCCAATTCCTGCTGCTAGATCTGCTAAGCATTCATGCTGGGTGAAACATTTCCATTCTCCTAATGCCCCAATCTTAAATTTTTGCAATTTTCTGAGATTTCTATTTAACTCTATTTTCATTTCAGGTGAACGTTTATCTTGATTTATTTTTCAAAACCACAAATGAACCAATAAATAAATATATAAATTCGCTCTCAAGTAAAAATGCTAAGCCTGAAATTCTGCTTTCACTTTGCTTAATGTATCTTGACTCGGAAGTCTGCAGAGTCACATACTGTCTGTACCCATTGTCTTGCCAACTTCTTTGCCAGACCAGTTTGCAGTGAGAAGTGAAGGATTGCAAGGTAATCAAAATATCTTAATTAGAAACAATTGGCCCAAGAGGAAATCTGTTTCCAGGCACTCACTGACACGGAATGAGGTTGGCAAGATCAATGAGTGTAGTATGTGTTTAAATAGAGTAACGTATTAGTGAACATTTAGTGAATTAACTAAAAGAGAAGTTTGTTCTCATTCAACTCATACAATTATACACTTTCATGAATTTAATTTATGTTGCCTGAAATTCACATCTGTTATTCCATCTGCCTCCTATGATATTTCTCAACGTAAGGTAGAGTATGGAGCTTCTCTGCTCTACATGCTAGGTAATCACTGCCCTCCAAAACCTGGTTTTGTATTTAATCAGCTCCCTTGCATTGTGAGAGATCCAGTATTAGAGAGAGAGTCCTACCACGAGCATGAAGGAATAGCTAGCTGCAGAGAGAGGATGCTTCCTCCCAAAACAGAACCAAGAGCACCTGGGTAGTGGAAGTCAGTCCTTGCCTTGACTTTCACCAGTAGCAGCAGCTTCCCCCTCCTGTCACGCACAGAATTTCCTCACGAGTCTACTAATTTCCCAAGAAACTACTCGATCAGTTTGGCATGGGAACTGCTCAGCCCTTCAAAGCTTCGCTGTACGATCACTTTAAAAGGGGTTGATAAAGGTAGCCATCTCATTGCTGAGAAGTGGAGAAGACTGTGCGATTAGAAAGGAAATCACAGGAAATCCTTGACTTAGATTTTTAATGATAAAATTCAACTCTGCAGAAGAGAGCTAATAAGCTATGTGTACTCATCAGTGCAAATATTCCTCAACTGGGTGTTTAAGAATCACCACTTCTCAAGCTGGAATTGTCGGCACACAGTGCTGCACCCAGCCAATAATCCATAGGGCCCCAGCATTTCTGTTCATCACTACCTTGGGATCTCTGCATCACACTGCTGTGAGGTGGGGAGAGGTGTGCTTACAGCGAGTCCTGAGAAGGTTGAAAGCAAACGAGGGAAGAATTGTGAGGTACAACTCGTTCATGGACTTTCTGTGGTTACAAAAGGATGATTCTGGTTAATTTACCATAGCAGGCAACCAGATGCAGTTTGCCTTTTACTCGACTAACAACAATGAGTTTTGGGGAGCTCACACAGCAAGCATTCTCACTGGCTGGTGCCTTGATAGCACCACACACTGCACAGTGCAGTGGCTTGGATTGTATGTAAGGGACTAGTGTCCTAGTCTAGCTAACCTTCAAACTGGGTACCTTTACAAATCTCCCCTCTGCTTAGGTTAATTGCATATTATTGGATGCCTACACAATAGCAAATGCATTCCCAAGGAAATTGAAGTTCTAAGCTTTTATTATGCAAATAAGTGTAAACTCATTGTGTTATGCATTGCTTCTTTTCCAAAGTATTCACTAACCTAATGTGGTGTTAAACCCCTTTTTTCCCTGTGATTTTTTTTTTTTTTCCTCTTTAGGAGAACATATTATTGTACCACAAAGGCCAAGGTTCAGTTAAAGTTATTGATTTTGGATCAAGCTGCTATGAACACCAAAGAGGTTTGCAGAAAAGTCAAGTTGATGTAATTTTCTTAATAACCTTTCTTAATTTTGAAAAATGTGGAAAAACTATTTCTTTGATTGAGCTAATCATAGTATCATTTAGGTTGGAAAAGACCTTCAAGATTATTGAATCCAACCATAAACTTAACATTGCCAAGTCTACCACTAAACCATGTTCCTAAGCACCGCATCTACATGGCTTTGAAATATCTCTGGGGATGGTGACTCAACCACTTCCCTGGGCAGCCTGTTCCGATGCCTGACAACTCTTTTGGTTAAGAAATTTTTCGTAGTATCCAATTTAAACCTCCCCTGACACAACTTGAGGCCATTTCCTCTGGTCCTGTCACTTGTTACTTGGGAAAAGAGACCCAAACGCACCTCACTCAACCTCCTTTCAGGGAGTTGTAGAGGGCAATGAGGTCTCCCCTCAGCCTCCTTTTCTCCAGACTAAACAACCTCAGTTCCCTCATAAAACTTGTTCTCTAGACCCTTCACCAGCTTTGTTGCTCTTCTTTGGATGCCCCCCAGCACCTCAATGTCTTTCTTGCAGTGAAGAGCCCAAAACTGAACACAGTATTTGAGGTGTGGCCTCACCTGTGCTGGGGTGTACAGGGGAAAGATCACTTCCCTACTCCTGCTGGCCACACTGTTCCTGATACAGGCCAGGATGCTGTTGTCCACCTTGGCCACCTGGGCACACTGCTGGCTCATGTTAAGCCGACAGTCAACCAACTTTTCTGCTGGGCAGCTTTCCAGCCATTCTTCCCCAAGCCTGTAGCGTTGCCTGGGGTTGTTGTGACCCAAGTGCGGGACCTGGCACATGGCCTCATTGAACCTCATACCGTTGGCCTCAGCCCATCGATCCAGCCTGCCCAGATCCCCCTGTAGAGCCTTCCTACCCTCAAGCAGATCAACGCTCCCACCCAACTTGGTGTCATCTGCAAACTTACTGAGGGTGCACTCAATCCCCTTGTCTAGATCATTGATAAACAACATCCACAGCCTTTCCCTCATCCACTAAGTGCACCTAAGAAGATTAGGTTAGTCAAGCTGGACCTGCCTTTCGTAAACCCCATGCTAACTGGGCCTGGTTGCCTTGTTGTCCTGTACATGCCGTGTGATGGCGCTCAAGGTGATCTGCACCAAGGTCAGACTGACAGGCCTGTAGTTCCCTAGAACAAGATAGTGGCCTAGGCCCCTAATCAAAATCTAATTAATCTTTCAGCCATTGGTGGTGGAACAAATACTAGCAGGAAATAAGTAACTATTACCATGCTTTTTCTTTGTCTCAGTTCTGATCAGCCCTTCGACTGCTGTTGAAATCAGGATTGTATTTGCAAGAGTGGTTTGCTGAAATGGGCCTATGAGGATAATCCCAATACTTCACTTAACAAAGAGTTTATAAGATCCAAAGATCCTTTCCCAATTAGGATAGTCAAATTATAATTGGCACTTTTTGGATTAATACAATGGGGGTAATGGGAACTATGCTACAAGTTTAGAAAGTCTGAATTTTGGGGGGGTTTCTGTCAAAGATTTAAGCAGAATGTGCAGAAGATAAGAAAAAAATGTAAGGGAGAAAGTAATGTATAGTATCTGTTAAAAACAAACAAATAAACAAACAACTCACCAAACAAACAAACAAGAAATCTGTAGTATACATTCCATTAATTTAGAAAAACAAAACTAGTCTTAAATAGCTTGAGTTTTCCTGTGAAAGACTGATATATAAACTGAGCCAAAACTGTTTATCTATATTTTGGAGTTCAGCCCATTAGATTTACAGGAGCCCAGGTTTACAGGAGCAGGTAGTAATTTTTGGTTTGCCCACATTTGAGTAGGGTGCAATCTGAGACACAGCCTGAAATATTTTAGGAGAGTATCAAACTGAAACAGAAAACAAGGGAAAGGAGAGATGGAGCATATCTGAGAAGACTCTGTCAGCTGAAACAAGAATTGGTGCAACCCTCAGAGTGGTACAGGATTAGAGATTAGAAAACAAAAAGTCAGCTCTTTATTTGTGACAAAAATGACAAAAAGCAGACAACAATTATGCAGTTGGTCAAATGCATAAGGGCACAGATTGCCACCATGGTACTCCCCACCTGCACAGATTTAGTGAAGTCACATATTGAGCGGCACTTAATTTTCAGGGCGCTTTCCTTCCAGAAAGATGTTGAATATGTGGGAATGCAAAGAAGTGCAGGAATATAAACAAAGTGACCGGCAGAGTGATAGGAATAAGAAAATAAGAGAGTTTGCATCCTGTAATCGCGTTCAGATTGTCTGAATGGCAAGAGGTAAAAGAATTAGTCTACTCACTATGATGAGTCCCAGTCTTGGAATGAGGTCTTTTGACATCTGCTGTGGGGCTATAATGCATTAATGGGGAAATCAGAAGGCAGTAGGAGATGTTCGCTAGGTGTCAGTGAAACCAGTATTTCCTACAGTGCAAGCCTGTGATAATGATAATGAAGAACCGTTGATTGATGCGAGGGCAAGACCTCCAAATAGGAAAATGAACACGGAGTAAGCTGAATCACAGCATTAGTAGAATAATTTCTTTCAGTAAAACTTGCTGAAGAACAATTTCCACATAGAATAGTGGAGAGCATATCACCCACTGATTTTAGGATAGAATTAGAAAAGGTTTTCAGAGCCTATGTGAGCAAGCCCTTAATGGCAGCTAATGGATAGAGTAGATACCTGATACCTGAACATGTATTTCACTTTTCTGTGAAATCTGGAATCAACACTTCTGTCCCATTTCTGATATTTTGCTTCTTGTGTAATTTTCTGTTTTGATATAGTGTACACCTATGTTCAGAGCCGGTTTTATCGCTCGCCTGAAGTGATTCTTGGTCATCCTTATGCTATGGCTGTTGATATGTGGAGCTTAGGCTGTATCATAGCTGAGCTTCACACAGGCTACCCGCTGTTTCCAGGGGAAAATGAAGTTGACCAACTTGCCTGCATCATGGAGGTAACTTTTGGGATTGTCTTTTGAATTACGTACTCATTTGATATATTACACCGCTAGCAACAAAGAGAAATGTCAAGAGATGATGAAGTACATTTGTCTATGGGCTGGCCTTCTAGAGGGAGGTTTATTACAGCTGAAGGGCTCTTTGAAAGGATGGGCTCTAATGCAAAACTGTTATTTCCATTTCATGTGCCAAACACTGCTGTGTACACTCACTGTCTTGCTTCTGAAGGACACATATTATAATCTGGTCAAAATTTGTATGGACAAGTTAGAACAGAAGAAGCATCTCTAAGGGAAAGGAAAAGCAATTATAACAGACTCATCTTCTCCAATATGCGTAGGTTAAATTGGATCTCCTTAGTCCAAATTCCTGCTGAGGGAGATATTTTTGCTAGCATCTGATTAGTCAGCTGTGCCTAGCAAATCTTGAAAACCTCAAAAGCTTGAGTAGAAACTCTCTGGGTGACCTGCTCAACTCATGCTCTACTCTCCTGGTGAAAAAGTTTTTCCTAATAGTCACCCTGAACTTCTCAAGCCACAATTTGTGGATATTGCCCCGTCTTACACTGTCTGCCCCTGCAAAGAAGTTTGGCTCTGTCAACTTTGTAACTGTTCCTCAAAGAGTTTTATGAATGTACTGTGACATCTTATACCTCAGATCACCTACCCGGTCCAAATGTTAGAATAGGTGCAAAACCGACCCATGAAAGCAAGTTACTTAGATAGTCTATACCAATCACTAAACTTCAACCTGGTGTTGAACTCAGCCCTAAATTCTGATCCTTATAGTGCTGCACTAGTTTGTACAAGATTTTTTCAAAGACGGCATCTCTCCATGTGGCCTCCTCCATGTGTCATTAACAGAGATGCTTATTCTTAGGGTCCTCTTGGTAGTGAGGATCCCAGTGTCATCCCTTATAAGATCACTTTTTCTATGTAGGAAACCTCTAAAGGAATGCCTTAATTCCTTCCACAATGAATGGCACAAAAGGAAATGGTTTGTAGACATTTCACAGTAAACTCTGACATCCAGCTTCTTTCCGTATGGAAGGGGGTGAAATACCTCATCTCTCCTGACAGTCGTTATGTATGTTTGTGAAATGAAGAGTAACTTCACGAATTCATGTTCTATGTTGAAGGTATTGGGTCTTCCACCAGCTGATTTTATCCAGGCTGCATCAAGAAAGCAAACGTTCTTCGGTAACTGCTTCTGATTGTTTGTCCTTGTGGGATTCCTCCCTGCTAGTTAATACCTAGTTAATATTACTGGTAGGGAATAGGGTAAGAGAACCTTAGCTGCTTCTTAGCTGACAAAACTTCTTTCAGGAAGAGATATTAAAAAGAAGCAAATGGGGAACGTGAAGTTACAAATGAACCTGGTGCTGCACTTTTCATGTTTTATGGACCTCTTATTGCCAAAGTGGTAGGGAAGGGATTGGGAAATCCATTCCGCTGTTACTCCTTAAAAATATTATTGCTAAAAGGAATGCAGTGGGCTTTGGGAACTAATTTAGATTAAGTCCATTCCTATGGGTATAATTTGGTTTTGGAAATTACACAAAACAAACAAAAAAAACGTGGTGTAGGGTGCAGTCTCTAGGATGCAACCAATATCGTTTGCCGCAATGCTGGCAGACTATCAAGCCAACAGGCAAAACTGGAGTTAGTGGGATGGATATGGGTACTGGTTTTGCAACTCTCTTGAAGATTTGGTGAGGATTTTAAACGTATTTTTTTCAGCATGTCTTTATTTTTTTAAGATTCCAAAGGTTTTCCTAAATCCATAACTAACAGCAAGGGAAAAACAAGATGCCCAGACTCCAAGGATCTAAGCACAGTACTGAAAACCCACGATGCTGGTTTCTTGGACTTTCTGAAAGGATGTCTTATGTGAGTTCATAATTTTGACTTATATGCGGCAGGCTAGTTTTGACTTTGCTTTCATTCTCTTGCGCCTTTAAAATCTTTGTATCACTTGGGGCTTTTTGGTGTTGTGTTTTGGGTTTTTTGTTTTCTGTTTTCCCTGTGGTAGCATTTGGATAACTATTATTATTCGCAGCTTATTGCAGGGAGGAATCATTGCACAGAAAGGCTCTATGGGATTAGTCCAAGGTACAAAAGAAAGCTGACATCATCACATCTGAAAGCAGATCTTCATCTTCTGGTGCTGGAGACTAAACTCTAAAAGCAATGGTTTTTACCCATTGAGGCCTTTGTATTAAATCCTTTCTGTTTTATCTGAGATAAAAGTTCATTCAGATAACATAGTTAATGGTAATGCAATGTCCCAAGGCAGTGCATATCTGGAGATCAAAGTTTGGTTTCATGCTTAAATCTAACTCCTGCTCCAGTGGAAAGAAAGTCATTCAATTTCCTCCAGGAGGAGTTATACTAGGAGCTGACTTAGCTGGATTGAATGTCTTTACTGTATTTTCTATACTAGGTCTTGGGAATGGCAATCAGGTGATATGCTGTGGTATATGTATGAAAACAATTCTGCTTTTTTGAGTATCTGCTCACAAAGATCTTGCTCTCTGCGGGCATGTTCCCTTGGGTGAGATTAGACTCTTTTTACTTCCAATACACTATACGCCTCCCCCTTAGCAGAGGATAAAAATGCATAGTACATTCAGCCACGTCTTCATCCCAGAATCAATGGTATCGTTTGCTTGCTTCTTCTTGACTGTGGTAGTTAGTATGGAGAATTACTTAGCACGGTTACCAAGGTGTTACCTTGCAGTTTGCATGCTGATTTAAGCCTATTTTGTACTTATATTGGTTTTGCTTGCACATTTGAAGAGTTATTTGTTGGACTGTAGTTTTCCATTCTCTTGATTGGAATAGATTTTTATAAATCCTTGGAGCTCAGAATGTGAGGAGAGTCTAATATGTCCCAGGTCCTGTCATTCTAGGATAAACTGTTGACATTACTTCAGTCAAGGATTTTGCTACTGAATACATAGTATGACAAGTGGTCCATGGCTGTTTTCTTAAAGGAAATTGATGATATGCACTTGCTAAATGCAAATAACATGTAATAATTAACAGTCTTGACACAAGGTAGAAATCCCACAGATTCTCTATGCCAGGAACTTTTTACCTAGTATCACTGAATAACTTAGGTTGGAGGGGACCTCTGGAAGTCATCCAGCCCACCCTCCCACTCAAAGCAGAGCAAACTTGGAGCAGGTTCCTCAGGACCTTGTCTGGTCAGGTTCTGAGTATCTCCAAGGTGGGAGATCCACAGTGTCTTGGGGCAACCTATTCTAATAGTGAAACACACTGATGGTGAGAGCATCAGTGCTAAAGTGGGGGAAGAGAGATGTGATTTAGTGTCACCAGCGTATCTGTCATCACCAAGTAAATGGGTCTTTTTAACAAATTAATAATAATGTAACATAGTAACGTGGGAGAAGCAAAACTATTTTGTGGCTCAGACATGACCGTGTGCCTTTTCCAAGGCAGTCAGCCTTACTAAGCATTTTACAGGGTGGGACTCCATGGACCCTGCTGATACGAGGTGTCATTTTACTAATAGGTCTTTTTGCTTGGGAGATGGTTGCTAATGAGGTTTTTACTCATCCAGCAAACTAAAAGACTGAGAATGCAGGAACAAACTTTTGTCTGGGTGACTTAAATACTGACCTCTTGCATAGGTGCAGTAAGGCTTTCCGGGTGAGCTTGGATCCTAATTTGTACTGTGTAACGGTAGCAGAAGCTGGTCCCATACCTTTTCCAGTGTTACCTATATCTTATGCAAGGCTAATATTTTGTGTCTTCTTTAGCACTGACTGTAAGTTTCTTTCTAGCAGTGCAATAGTACTTTCCTAAAGAAATCCGTGCTAAGGCCAGGCTGGATGGGGCTTTGAGCAACCTGGTCCAGTCAAAGGTGACCCTGCCCATGGCAGGGGGGTTGGAACTCGATGATCTTTAAGGTCCCTTCCATCTCTAACCATTCTATGAGACTATGATTATAACTTGTGGTTAGATGAAAAAAAAAAAAAATAACCACCTCTGTTTCACAATAAGGTTGCTTTCAATGTTCTCTGCTTGCTAAAGCTGTATGAATCATTGATCCGTTTTGGTTTGCTGGCTGAATCAGAACATTTAGGAAACAATTTCAGTGAAGAAAAAGAACCTGTGAACGAGTCATTTCAGGTCACACAGAAAAAAAATGTTGTATGTTTGGATTGTTTAAATGCTCAAAGGAATGAAGTAAGGTTTGAAATGAAAACTCTTTTTGAGACAAAAAAGAATTTAACTATTTTCAGTTTCGGTTGTCGATCTGTGTCTGTCCAAAGCAGCCTGATATGTTTGCCATGACTTCACAAATAGTTTCGTTCAACTTGTATGCACCCGTTTTGTGGATGAAAACATCAGACCAAAAAAAAAATTCAATCAGTTCCTGTGATGACAAGAATATCTTTTTTTCCTATATTATTTCTGTACAGTTCTGGACAGCACTGAGATTAGACAAAATAGAATTAAATAGTCTGCAACACACGTAGAGATTATTAACAGAAATATTAGGACTGATGCGAATGCGGTATGAGTGAAAATATATGTGTGTTTAAGCACTGGAAGAAACAGTAGAACAAGGGTTGAAAGAACGGTGTGTATTGGTAACAAAGGACAGTGCTCCCCCCTGTAGAACCGGGGAGCGCGTTGTCTGTGTCGCAGCCAGAAAGCCTGCACTCTGGTGAGACCACAGCACAGGTGACCAGCAGTGAAAAATCTCAGAGCTCACAGCAACTGCATGGTGACAAGCTTGCAGAATATCACATATGCTGTTCATTTTCCTGTTAGCCCAAAAGGAAAACAAAGATATATTCCAAAATACAAGGGAAAATAGACATGAGTAGGTATCTTACCTAGCAGTTATGGAGACTAAAGTCAGCAAGGTTCTGATCCGAAGGACCATGCCCAATCAGCAAGTGTCTCCTAAAGGACATAAAAGATCTGTCTAAAGATGAGTACATCATCATCAATCAAGAAAAGCCCCAGAGATGTGATGGGGACTCAGTAGCTGACAACCCTCGTCCTCTGAGTGACACAAAAGTGGTCTTGTTCCAGAACACTTGGTACTTGTGACTACGTGGGTGTGAGAACTGAATGAATGAAGTAAAGTCAGTGCAGAGATTTTGCAAAAAAAAAAAATCACCTTTCATTTCCATAATAAGATCTTACATGAGTTTTGTTACATTAAGTCTCTACGGTAGTTTCAGGTGCAGTTAAATTAGGGAAGACATATCTTTTAATGAATTACCCTGCGTCTCATTTATTTTCCCTTTCTGAGAGCTTGCATTGACAGAATGTGAAAACCTTGAGGCCATTATTCAGTAGGGTCCCATCCCTTGTAACACTGTGAACTGCATATTAAAATTGGTTTGATGCCACAGATCAGCAAAGCACACACTGCTGCAGTAAATAAGAAGTTTAGAAGGATGGAGATCACATACGATTTTTTCTTGTCTTCAGTTAAAATTATTTTGGTTAAAAAAATGTCCTCATGAAATGACTTTCAGAAGACAATACTGAATCTTTTGGCTTAAACTGAGTTTCAGTCAGAGCTACTGTTAAATAACTATTTGTCTACCATGGATTTAAGGTGGGAACCTGCCCTGCGCATGACTCCCGATGAAGCAATGAAGCATGCATGGATCCAGGAGCCAAAAATATACAGAGCAAAACAGAAAACACAGACTTCAAGGAACCTGAGTGATAGCGCTCTCTCTGGACCAGAAAAGAAAAAAGAGGATATTCGTAAGCATGTGCTAGCTGGAGAACTAAGTGCATTTATATCAGTGTTTGGTATTTCTTTATATTTGATATCATCTGTCTGAAGTAAGGTGAGGTACACAGTGTGGGGGTAATGGATAGTCACTGGAACGTGGTGGATAGAGCCACTATTTCTCACTTCTGTAGAAACCCATTACTTAGGTTTTATAGCATCTTCCAGCAAGAAGACTGGCAGTACTAAGGGTTCACATGGAAAGATCTTTTCCCTACTGACAGCAAAATAGTTACGGTTTCTGTCACCACACCACAGTGCGCTTCACTTTCAGAGCAAACGAATGCATCAGTTGTGGTTGTAAGACCCCAGAGAAAATTTTCAATTGATCTGTTGTGGATTTGTGGCGATCGTGTGTTTATCTGCCGCGAAGCCTGCAGTCTTACCCTATCGTTTTGTTTATTTATTGTTATAGAAAATACCTGGAAAGATACGGCTGACAAAGTGAGAAGTGAACTGGCTGAAAGACTGACTCCCCCTGTGCCCTCCACTGGCACAACAGGAAACGATGTGCAGAACACGAGGAAACATGCTATTCCAGAGAAACACTTGGAGAGCCAAACGGAAAAGCCTATAAAAAATGATCAAGCAGAACACAGTAGTGAAACAGCTCTTCCAAAAAATTCTCTTTTTTTCCCTCCAATTAAGTAATACACAGCACAAATGATGATTGCTTCAGCTGCATACTTGGTATATTTTGTAGGTATTTTTTGTACTCAGGAATATAGGCTGTATCTGTCTGTACATGGGCTGTGAACATTGTAAGTATATTTAATGTTCGTTTTACCTTGAAATAGTCCAGACAACCAAAACAGAATTTCAAATTAATTCCTTTTCCTCATCTCCATCCTTGTCGTGATCAGAGATCCTTCACAACCAGCAGCAATAAAATGGAGACTGTAGAGGTGGAGAGTGGCTTATTCTTGATGTTGTAATAGACTTTCGAATTTTAGACTTTCCTGGAGCTAAAAGAACAAATGCATTGATTGAAGAATCTGAATCCTTTCACTTACATCAGCGTAAATCAGGTGTAATTAATAGATAGGATTACTGGATTTACTTCTGTGTAAAAAAATATGAGAAAGAAAACCCAGCACCTGCACTTCCCTCCTTTTCTACCTCCCGCTTGTTTATAGTGAAGCACTAGATGTCACACCTTCTTAGTACACCTAGAAATGTAAATTACAGTCTTTAGCCCTTTAGCAGCAACAAAGAAGAGCTGTATTCTGGGCCCACTTCTGCAGAGACTCCACTCAGTATTCGTACCAACAGGAAAGATGTATTAAAGCAAGCTGTTTGGATTCAGGGAAATTGTCCTCTGCAGGTAGTTTAACTTAATACTCTGTAAAAAAGCCGATTTCTATGACCCCTATCATTTCTATGTTTAATTAATTTACACATTAAGCTCTTGGACAATAGACTGTCTTTTCATTGCATTTGTACAGCACCCACCTCAGCACGACTTTTACACTTTGCTGTGACTTTCAGATAGTAAAGCAATTTGGATGGAAATAGCGAGGAAGTTGTCCTACAAATTGCAGCTGCTACTGCAGCAGCACCGTGCTGTAGCAGTAGTAGTCCCAAGAGAAATAGGTGTTTGTAGGTGTTAAGAGTCACCATAACAGCAAACTCCCGCAGGCTCTTTGTACAAAAGAAAAACCCAAAGGATATGAAAATGGTCCTAACACAGTTCTAATGTAACAGTGAGTAAACAAGCCATCTGACAGGGTACAGAGGTGACTGCAACGACAAAAGACCCGTAGCAGGTGTGCCCTCCTGCTGAATAGAAAGCTAATGCTAACAGTCATCTCGGGGAAAATGGACTGCCCAACGCCCTGTGACTATTCTCTTGGCTTTAGGCAAATCCTGGGACTCGTGAAGAAACACCTGGAAGAATATGAGATGAGTGAGCCAAGCAGGGCAATAGCCCATTATTGTGTGTAATCGAGCAGTTAATTAGAAGGGTATTTTGGCAGACAAATATCATCCTGCTGTGATGCAGACATATCTGACAAGCAGGCCAGCATGTTAGTACCAGAATTGTCTATCTCTGGCTTCAGAGAGACTCCTTTGCAGCTGAACCCTCCTGGAGGCTATAAAACGCTCTCATTCATCACCAGAATGATGCGCTGGGAAATTCTGATTGCACAGGGTACGCAGACTGGGTGAGCATCTTGTAGGATGCAGGCAGAGCCTTTACCACATTTCACAGAGTACTCCGACTCCTAGTGGGAGCTGGATGGAGTTAGACTCATCATCAGTTTTAGGGAATATTCAGATAAGTTTTTGCAGATATTTGGAAAATAATTTTTGGCTGATTGTCTGCAAGTATAGAGAAGATAAGAAGCAAATGGGTTTATGTTTAAGTGTAAGGGTTCAATGTGGACTAAGAACAGCAAAAGTTCTTAACGTAAAAGGTCAGATCCTTACGTCCTTGGAACTATAATTTGTACTGTTTCAATTCAGTTGCTGTTCATTCTCCATCTCTGTTGTGGTATGTTCATTTGACTGCTTAGGCTGCTCCAAGTTAAAATATCTGTCTTATAATTGTACACTTGTGTATCTGTCTGCTCTACCTCAGAGGCAAAGTTTGGGATCAGTTATACCAAGTTGCTCTTGATAGTATTGCTTAGTCCTAGTGAAGCTGTAAACCTCATTTGATGGATGGGCTCGTGTGCTGGAGCTGCATTTTCTTCACAGTTAAAACATTCCAATAGCTTTCTGTAGTAACCAGCGCCACATTACGTCTCATGGCATATGCTGATGGGTTTTTCAAGGCACTCATAGAGTTGAGGGAAAAGTAACAAAGCCACCTGAGTTGATTATCCTTCTGTTCACAGAAGGCAGAGGGATGGCGTTTCACTGTAGCTAGCTGGCTGCCATGTATTTCCTGTCTTCCCTTTCTTGCTGACCTGCTGTTCTTTTTTTAATTCCTTCCTTCAGCCTCCACAGTGATTTCCATATTTCCATCTTCAAAATCTTTCCTAATAAGGGCTCTGGCAGATAACTGTGGGATTTTATTTTTTTTTTTCAGAGATGACAGAAATAAATAGAAATTACTTGGCAGAAAGATCTAGCCCTCAGATATCATCGCTGCTTTCACATGCCTCTACAGAAAAAAAGGAGACCCAATAGATACAGGTAGCATCCTCTTTTCTGTGCTGTAAAAGGACAACCTTCAAAAAGTTGAGAAGATTCCTCTGACTCCTGCTCTGCTTGAACCACTCACAGACTGGTAACAGCGTAGACTCATAGAGAAAAGAATCACAAAGCGATCAATTTACTTAATCGAAAAGCCCAAACCATGCATCATGTTTTGTTTCTGTATGATATAGTGACATTTTTAGCCACATTTTCCAAGAAAATGAGGTGGCTGCTTTCTTGTCTCTCTCTGCACGTTGATCCGCTGATCTTCTGGTTGGTGTCTTCTTCCCCTGAGCTCTTCAACTTATTAACAGATATTATTTGAGATAGGCAGAGGAACAGTGTTCTCAAAAGCATTTTGCTTTTGGATGCTACAGTTGACACAGGAGTGAGACCCTATTAGTGTTACCAGTGAGGGAAAGGCAGGAGAATGTGTTTATGGTTGGTTCTGCTGGCCCCCCGAGAAACATGAGAGCGCTGGCCACCCAGGGACCATGTGCGTGGTTCTACATCCCTGTAAGGATATGCTGCCCCTTGATCAGGATCTGGGCCAAACAAAAGCCGTTAGGGAATGTGGGATGGAGAAAGAACTGGGCATGTTGCAGCAGAGATAACTGATTTGGGGTGTAAGGCTAGAAGGGGCATCATGGTACGGGGAAGCGCTGGGAAACTGTGTCATTGGCTTGAAGAGAAGTTGCAGGAACCTGAACCGTTGAAAAAGTGGGTATCTACAGGATGTAGGACACAAAATCAAGCTGTGAGAGCACAAAGGCTCTGTGAACAAGCTGTCATACCTCTTCTGTCTTTGAAACCACATTAAGAAAATGTCTGTAACGAAATAATGATAATGCATACTCCTAATGCATTCCCTTCTGCCTTTCTGGAATTAAATGCATTTTGCAATAATTGCACATCACCACCCCTTCTAGGAGGCAGCCAAAGTATAATTTCTATAAGTCAAATGCACAGTCGCTGCCAGAGCCCAGACCAGACCATGGAACTAACAGTGGTGCCATGCTCTTCTTTGTACTGGATCCTGAAGTTCTTTTATTCAGGGTGAATAAAGATATCTGCAACCACCTTGAAACACCATAGTCACAAGTCGCATGATGCAGAGATGCAGCTGGTCATGAGGTGTTGCCTGTAGTGTTTTTGGATCCTTCGCTAGTGTTCCAGTGCCATCTAGTGTCACTATAGGTTGCCTGTATGCCATTTTGAATGCATTTCTAATGGTTCTTCTTTAACATACCCCCTTCACCAGTGGTGTCCCTCAGGGCTCAGTTTTGGGGCCAGTATTGTTTAATATCTTTATTGATGATCTGGATAATGGGATTGAGTGTACCCTCAGGAAGTTGGCAGATTACATCAAACTAGGTGGGAGTGTTGATCTGCCTGAGGGTCGGCAGGCTCTACAGAGGGACCTGGACAGGTTGGATCAATGGGCCAAGGCCAATGGGATGAGGTTCAATAAGGCCAAGTGCCGGGTCCTGCATTTGGGTCACAACAACCCCAGGCAGCGCTACAGGCTTGGGGCAGAGTGGCTGGAAAGCTGCCCAGCAGAAAAGGACCTGGGGGTGTTTGTGGACAGCCAGCTGAACATGAGCCAGCAGTGTGCCCAGGTGGCCAAGAAGGCCAACGGCATCCTGGCCTGTGTCAGGAACAGCGTGGCCAGCAGGAGCAGGGCAGTGATGGTGCCTTTGGACTGGGCACTGGTGAGGCCTCACCTCGAGTGCTGTGTTCAGTTCTGGGCCCCTCACTCCAGGAAGGACATTGAGCTGCTGGAGCGTGTCCAGAGGAGAGCCACCAAGCTGGTGAGGGGTCTGGAGAACAAGTCACATGAGGAGAGGCTGAGGGAACTGGGCATGTTTAGTTTGGAGAAGAGGAGGCTGAGGGGAGACCTCATTGCCCTCTACAACTCCCTGAAAGGAGGGTGTAGAGAGGTGGGTGTTGGCCTCTTCTCCCAAGGGAATAATGACAGGACCAGAGGGAATGGTCTGAAGTTGCGGCAGGGGAGGTTTAGATTAGATATTAGGAAGAATGCCCTGGAACAGCCTGCCCAGGGAGGTGGTGGAGTCGCCATCCCTGGAGGGATTTAAGAATTGTGTAGACGTGGCACTTCAGGGCATGCTCTAGTGCCTGGGATTGTAGGGGTTTTTTTTTTGTGTGTGTGTGTGTGTATGGTTTGACTCGGTGATCTCAGAGGTCCTTTCCAACCGTGACGATTCTGTGATTACCTGTGATCTTAACCTGGGAGCAGAGTTCTTCAAGGTTAATCCCCAACCCAAATAACAAAAAGCCAAAAGCACCCCTGCATTAGATAAGTGTAAAGTTGAGCCGTGAGAGTACAGCAGTGCGTCTGCCACTACACTGAAAAAAAGCAGTGAGCTTAGCAATATGCTTCACTGAATCAGTGCAGCTAAGAAGCTCTCAGAGCAAAGTACAAGAAAGCTAAAGCAGTGATTTTGCAACTTGGTCCCCCCCTGCCCTTGTTTTGCATTGTTTGGATTTCGCAATGCACGACACACACATAACACGTTATGACTCCTGTAACATCTATGTGCATAAGCAGGGATCACCTACTCTGGGGCAAGGTGCTAACCAGGAGAATAAATTATTTGTAATGCTGGCTTTTGTCTATGTATCAAACTTCTACTATTTATGAGAAAAAAAAAAGTTAATGTTTGTCAGACTGGATGAATTAAAGCCATTTGAATTTTTCAGTCTGCAGAGAGACTTGACAGAGAAACTGAGAGATTGGGCACGTTATTTCCAGATTTTGGGAGGTGGGGTTTGAAGCAGAAGTGTCATAGTAAAATCACTAGTAGGCACAATGCATTGAAGAATTACGGTAATTTGTGATAGGGAAAACCTAGGAAAATTGAAGCTCTTAGAATTAAATCGTTCCCAACTGTCAGCTCCGTGACCTTGTGCTCCAATGATATTACTTGCATGATGTGAGAAAATATCATTTGTTTAACAGGAGTCTTGAATAGACAAAGCACTAAGAATTATTTCCAGTGAAACACCCAGTCTTTCTTTTACTTGATTGGAGCTTCTTTGTATCAGCACCAGCATCCCCATGGCACCGCACTGTATGGGATCGATGTAATGCAGGTTACACACAGGGGACTAGATTACACAATAAGTCTTAAAAAGTTGTTACCATCACTCTGTATCGTTTAAGCACGCTAAAGCTGCCAGTTCTTCACATCCGAAAGTTTGACCACTGACTGAATTGTTGCTCCTGCTAGGAAGAAGCAAGTGATAACAATCAAGAGTTTCTTTAGTGGGATCTTGTGTGTTTGTGTGGGAGGTGGATGGGTTCCTGCTTCCTGGGGCATGGTCAGAATTGCATGGCAGAGCCCTGGAACAGGCTGCCCAGGGAGGTGGTGGAGTCTCCTTCTCTGGAGACATTCAAAACCTGCCTGGACATGTTCCTGTGCAATCTGCTCTGGGTGGCCCTGCTTTGGCAGGGGAGGTGGACTATATGATCTCCAGAGGTCCTTTCCAACCCCATATCGTTCTGTGATCCTGTGACACTTTCCACTCCCACCATTCTACACCTATTTCCAAACACCACACTGCTCAAAAAACCTCTTTGCTTCCTCTCACGATCCTCCTGCTGGAAATGAATGTCTGGTTTTGCTGCCTGCTCAGGTCTACGACCTCCACAAGTAGAGACCCTTCTGATTACCCCCGGTCTACAGTGCAAGGGTTCATCAGCAGGCATAAATTTCTGTGGCTACTGATATCCATGTGTCCTCCTGTTTGTGATGTGAGACAGCAAAAGCCAATCTGTCAGCCTGGGAACTGGTTGTCTTTGACCCTTTATCCTTCCCAGTGCTCTTAGCTTTCAAAGGACAAGTCTGTCAGCAAAATGACTGTGTAGACACTGTATTGTTTGTATCTGTTCCAAAAGACCTTTAGCCATAACCTATGATGTCCCTGCCTTCAACAGTACTTCTGTCACCCCTTTGAAGCTTGGGAAGGGAAAGGGAGCAAAAGGACTACAGTCTTATAATTCCACCTTCCCTAAATATCCCTCACATGCTCTTGTACGGTCTCTTTCCCCCTCAGCCCACTTTGCAAATTACTTAATATTAAAGAGAAAGATTTCCTCTCTGTCCTCCCAAGCATCCAAGATTTTCGGCCTGTGAAGAGGGAGAGGGCTTTTCACAGCTACGGTGGGATGGCTGCAGGAATTTGTGCAACACTGCGATGGGAAAACCAAGCCAATGGCAGTGAAAGAGCTGAGAAATTATGTTAAGGAAAAGTGAAGTCCTTTCGCAAGACAGCTCATGAAACAATCTCTGTCAGCACCTTTCTTTCAGGACTGCATGCTTTATTCGATGAGGAGCCTATATCTCCTCTGCTTCTTGCTATGGCCTCCACCTTTTATTCGGTAGAACCAGTCTTGCAGATGGGTGGCAAAAGGTAAGTCAGCTTGGCATCATCTTTCAGAAAGTCACCAGTTTTTTCAAACCTAAAGGATCTGGGATGGGTCCAAACATGGAAAAGGAAGGCTGTCAAAGATGTGTGGTGCTGAGTGCAAGGATATTTTTTAGCCTGGCTACCAAAAGTTCAAGTTGTCACTCTGCCGGTCTCCAGTCATTTTTAAACCTGCTGGCTAGTTTTACTTCAAATAGTGAGCATAATATAATGACATATCACACAATGTCTTACAAGGGAGTATCACCCATCTCAGTATGATATAGTGCACCGCATTGCGAAATATAGCATTCTAAACTGCAGCAGCTCATCGGGCAACATAGTACAACATAATGCATTTCCCAAATGAAAGTAGTCCTGCATTGTCTTAAGTCCTCCTATAGGACACGGTCATTCAGAGGGATGGAGGTGGGAAGGGACGAGAAGTGTTTGTCATGCTTGAAACCTGAACTGCTGAGAATCAGGAAATAATGTTAGTAAATTCTCTAATGCAGCCTTGCTTCTGCCCTTTTCAGTAGATAAGCTAAAACACCACTAATCTACACGCTTGCACTATATCATTATGCCTTGTCCAGAGAACAGGGAATATTATAATTATTGCATGCCCTGTAACAAATTCTATCAAGCAAACCTTGTTTAGGGCATGAGGCACGAAGCTGAGCCGCCTGCATTTATTCTGGGCTTGAAAAACTTGACTCCCCCACAGATACCCTCCGCTTCTTGCCAATGCTTACAACCCTTTCATTTTCACCCAGGGTGTTCCCTTTGCCACTGTCCTTTCACTTGCCTTTCATTAGCATCCTGCTCTCATGTTCTCTTGGGTAATACAGCTACAACCTGTTAAGGGAGGGAAATGAACTGATGCCAAAATAGCAGATTTTCTGTTGTCTGTGTATTGACTTGAGATACAGGGTTCAGCTTCAAGCCTTGTTCCAAATACCACAACACATGGTCCAGAAGCAGGATATCAACCTACCAAACGTCCTTTCCTGTTAGCTCATTTGGGCAGTTGTTTCTTTTTCTCTGTTTTTTCAGTCACTCATTCCACTTGGAACTGAAAGCCTTCCCTGACAAACTGTTGGCAGTGTGGTATGTCTATGTGAAAAGCTGTGGTTTCAGTAAGTCCATATTTTTTGAGAAAAATATTTCATTTGAAAAGTAAGTGACCAACTCTAGTGCTTTTAATATTGTTCCCATTACTGTCTAACAGGCAGTGGTCTTCCCACCATTTTTCTCAAAAACAAAATTAGCATATTTTCATAATTTCCATATTTCCTCCACAGAAAACAAATACAAAAAGTAAAGAAAAAGGTAGATTTTAATCTTAGTCTGAGCGTAGCTGCAGAGCAATGGTTCTTAACACCTTGATAAAATGAAGGATAAAATCAGAAAATGGTAATTTAAACAATTTTAAACAGCAACATTTCATTTTGTTCCGATCATCCTTCACAGCGGAAGTGTCAACATTATTAGAAGTAGGCTCCTTTAACCTCACACACGAACACTGGCAGAAGTAGGTATTTTTAAAATGGTGCCTTTCTCCCTCGTTAATCCCTCATTTTAAGGAGATCTAAATCTGTTGTCCAGGCTTTTTATTGTCACTGAAAGTATGACTCTTTTGTCTTAACATATGCATAAATAGCTATTTTAGATGGCCTAGTGACTGAAGTTCACAGAATCACAGAATCACAGAATGAAATGGGGTTGGAAGGGACCTCTGGAGATCATCTAGTCCAACCCCCCTGCCAGAGCAGGTCCACCTAAAGCAGGTCACACAGGAACGTGTCCAGGCAGGTTTTGAATGTCTCCAGAGAAGGGGACTCCACCACCTCCCTGGGCAGCCTGTTCAGGGCTCTGCCACCCTCACAGGAAAGAAGTTCCTCCACATGTTTAGATGGAACTTCCTATGTTCAAGTTTGTGCTCATTTCCTCTTGTCCTGTCCCTGGGCGCCACTGAAAAAAGACTGTCCCCATCCTCTTGACATCCACCCTTTAAGTATTTATAGGCATTGATCAGATCCCCCCTCAGCCTTCTCTTCTCCAGGCTAAAAAGACCCAAGTCCCTCAGCCTTTCCTTGTAAGAGAGATGTTCTAGTCCCTTGATCATCTTTGTAGCCCTCTGCTGTACCCTCTCCAGCAGTTCCCTGTTGTTCTTGAACTGGGCAGCCCAGAACTGGACCCAGTGCTCCAGATGGGGCCTCACCAGGGCAGAGTAGAGGGAAAGGATGACCTCTCTGGACCTGATGCACCCGGGATGCCATTGGCCTTCTTGGCCACAAGGGTGCATTGCTGGCTCATGGGCATCCTGTTGTCCAGCAGGACTCCCAGGTCTTTTTCCACAGAGCTGCTCTCCAGCAGGTCAGACCCTAATCTGTACTGAGGCATGGGGTGGTTCCTCCTATGAATGATTAGCTTTATATTAAAAAAATGAGAAGAAATGTAAAGGGTATATAAATGCTGCATTTTGGATTCATTCCACGTCACTTAAGTAATTTAAAAAACAGTTGTTTTGTCTCAGTTAGTCTAGGCTCCCTCTGCCACTGAACATGAAGGCAACCTAAATAAATCCCTTTAACTGAATATCCAGTTTTGACAGTTTGCAGTCTTTGAGATGAAGATTGCATTTCTTTCCACATTTCCAAAACAAGACTCTGTGACTTTTTTTTCTTCTTTTTTTTTTTTTTTTTTTAATGGAGTATTTTGTTAAAAATTGGCCTAAAATCATAAAATCATAGAATGGTTAGAGTTGGAAGGGACCTTAAAGATCATCGAGTTCCAGCCCCCCTGCCATGGGCAGAGACACCTCCACTAGAGCAGGTTGCTCAAAGCCCCATCCAGCCTGGCCTTGAACACTTCCACGGATGGGGCATCCACAGCTTCCCTGGGCAACCTGTTCCAGTGCCTCACCACCCTCACAGGAAAGAATTTCCTCCTAATATCTAATCTAAATCTCCCCTCTTCCAATTTCAAACCATTACCCCTTGTCCTGTCACTACACTTCCTGACAAAGAGTCCCTCTCCGGCTCTCCTGGAGGCTCCCTTCAGATATTGGAAGGCTGCTCTGAGGTCTCCCCGGAGCCTTCTCTTCTCCAGGCTGAACAACCCCAGCTCTCTCAGCCTGTCAAGAAGAAGTGCAGGTGTTAAATAACCTCAAGAGACGGTCAAATATTGTGAAATGAAATACTGACATTGCTTCAACTGGTTTTAACAGGATTCCTATGCTTCCTACCCTGCAGTGCAACAGGGAGCTGTTGAGGGGGGGAGATGTGGGGGACGGAGCTGGCGAGGTGTCAGGGATGTGTGTGCTGCCAGCAAAGGGTTTCAGCTGTGGAGCTTTCAGGGTTGTTTCAAAAGAGTACTGGGCATAATAGTGTCATTATTCCCCATCTCCCGAGTTTGTTGTACATCATCAAAATCCCCAAAGAGAAAACACAGTGGAACATCACTGCTTTCCTCTTCTCTCTGGGTGTCTCTATCTGCCACATGAGGCAGATCCCTAAAAGTGCTGTTGCACCCTGTGCTCCTGAGCCTCCTCTTTGTTTTCACACTTGGCTCCTGTAGGAGCAGTTAGTTTTCTAACAGAAGGGGTTTTATCTTCTTTCCTCTACTCAGGTAACCTATAATTTTATCATTTTCTTTGGCATCTTCCTCACTGCCAATCTGCGGTATCTTCCTGCTCCTGGGTATCTGTCCCACACCCCTCAGCAGTGGCATGCAAACACCACATCCTGCTCCACCGAAGAAACCACGCAGTTCTAATCTTTGTCACACAGCCAAACCATTCCTCATTGTAATCCCAGTCATGGGATTGCATGTCTTCCAGCAGTGCCTCAGTTGCATTTCCTAATCTCATGCTCCTCGCCATGTGAGAATGGGATTTTCTGCTTAAGAGTGGAGAACCAGCAACAGTGAAAATTTCTCACACCAGCAGCTCTGCAAAACACCAGCAAAGCAGATTCTCTTCCCTTATTCCCTCCCTACTTCATCATCAACTCTGTCTTTCGTTCTCACCACAGAGGGGCTGAAGTCCCTCAGTTCTGATATGCCTGTGCTGTCCTAGCCTTGAAATGCTCCCTTAGCATTACCATATCCCTCAGCTCTGCCTAGTGCTTCTAGAACAGCCTCTTGGGCCTCCCCGGAGCAGAGAAAATTTAAAATGTTGGCATTGTATTATGGAATCATGGAATCACGGAATTGTCAGAGTTGGAAGGGACCTCTAGAGATGATCTAGTCCAACTCCCCTGCCAAAGCAGGGTTGCCCAGAGCACATCACTCAGGACTGCATCCAGGCGGGGCTTGAAGATCTCCAGAGAAGGGGACTCCACCACCTCCCTGGGCAGCCTGTTCCAGGGCTCTGCCACCCTCACCGGAAAGAAGTTTCTCCTCATATTTGAATGGAACTTCCCATGTTCCAGCTTGTGCCCATTGCCCCTCGTCCTGTCACTGGGAACCACTGAAAAGAGTCCACCTCCATCATCCTTCAGCCCACCCTTCAGGTACTTATAGCATTAATAAGGTCTCCCCTCAGCCTTCTCTTCTCCAGGCTAAGGAGTCCCAGCTCTCTCAGACTTTCCTCATAAGGGAGATGCTCCAATCCCTTAATCATTGTTGCCCTACGCTGGACTCTCTCCAGTAGTTCCCTGTCTCTCTTGAACTGGGGAGCCCAGAACTGGACGCAGTATATTCCAGTTGTGGCCTCACCAGTGCAGAGTAGAGGGGGAGAATGACCTCCCTTCACCTACTGGCCACACTCTTCCCTACGCAGCCCAGGATTCCATTGGCCCTCTTGGCGACAAGGGCACATTGCATAACTCACAAAAGAAGCCATAAATATACTTGCTGTCTACAGCAGGACTGCCAACAAAGTAAGCTGGGATTCAAGCAATCTGTATGCAATTTGAGCTGTTTAAGCCCTGTCCCTGAAGATCAGATTAGATATCTCTCCTTCTCTGTTATTCATCTCTTCTGCGAGCACTTCTCTCAGAAGATTAATACAAATGGGCTTTTCTAGGCTTTCCTATCAAGTAAATAGGAATAAATTACCACATCCTTCAAAATCCACAGACCCAAGCTACGTTTTGTAGTTTGGATTGCGCTACTGGGCAAACTGGAGATGAGATGCACAAAGCACTTCCTGGCAGAACCTGTTGGAAACCTGCTAAGGCTCTTTGTTTTTCATATCACTACGCTGAAAGGTCTTAGGCAGGGCAACAGAGCCTTTTCTCCTTCCCCTCATTCCCACCGACTCATAGTGCATGGAGCAAAAGCATTTTTCTTATTCTACTATTCCACTACAGTCCAGGAGCCCTTTTTATGTGCCACAGTAGTTTCCTCTGATAAGCCATGGCACTAAGACTCACCAGCCCATTCCCAACAAACTTGCCAATAATCATCACACCGGACAATAGGGCGGCGTAGTCAGAGTTCATTTCGGCGTTTGCAACAGAAAAGCAAGTTAGTCAGAAGCCCCCCTTTTCCTTGGTGAGGAGAGCCAGCGCTCGCCCACCCCGAGGAGCACTGGGTAGGAGGTAACCGCTTTGTTGCTTTTTTTTCTTTTTTTTTTTTTTTTTTGGTTGTGTAGTACAAAACAGCTCTTAAAAATGTTTTAAGATGTACGTGGGATGACCTAGTAGGGTTTCACTTAGGCAAGGTGCCAGGACATATTCTGTAAAGTGTTAATCTTTCCTACGTGTTAAATTTGATATAGAACAGTCAGCTTCCACTCCTCCTTTCTGGCAATAGGCCCAGCCTCATGCGCTTCCATATAAACTGGGCCCTCATAGCAGAATAGCTGTACAAGGTACCAGCAAGACTCGGAAACTGCAGTTTTCCTGCTGCTGATGATATTTCTCTTCTCAAGAATCAAGGGTATGCTCTTCCTCCTGTTCCTCCCATGCTTTTGTTCTGGTCAGCCTGCACCTCCACCGCTGCGTTTCTCCGTTTTCCTGGATCCTTCAAACATGGCCTACCTCCGCTGGGACCATGATGAACAGGAGATGATGTCATTTGAACTGCAGGTCCGTACAACCGGCTGGGTGGCATTTGGATTCAGCCCTCATGGAGAGTTGCCTGGATCTGACATTGTGATAGGAGGTGTCTTCCCAAATGGCAGCATCTACTTCTCTGTAAGTTGAAAAGGCTTCCTCTGCATCCCCCTTTGCCAAGGGTCATGCTCCAAGTACATTGGCTTGAAAGCGTGTGGGCTCAACTGGCTAAAGACAGATGTCCAAGGCCATTTGAGATGCTCAGTTGGCATGGCCTCTGACTGACAGTCCAGAAGAGTCCAGGTCTCCTGCAGGTCCTCTGTCATGCCTTTTAGCCCCATACAGCTACCTGAGATACCCTATGAAATCCCAGATGGCACTAGATGATGTTATTTAGACAAATAAACTGAGCCCACCTGCAACTCAAAACCACAGCCAGAAGCAATTAGATATGACTGACACAATCACCTACCATGAAGCTACAAGAGGCTGCTAGGAGTGTAACTTCTGATTTATCCAAACCAGAGGTCAGTTCAGCCAGGAGTCAGATGTGAAACTCTCATGTTTTCCTTCAGTGAAGCTCTTCAAAGGTTAATTTACTTGGTTTCCTCTGTAGTAAGTGGAGATCACAGAATCACAGAATCACAGAATCACAGAATCTTAGTGGTTGGAAGGGACCTTTGAGATCATCGAGTCCAACCACATTAAAAAAAAAAAAAACAAAAACACACAAACAAACAAAAAAACACAACACAAAACCAAACAAACAACAACACCCCCCCAAAAAAAAAAAAAAAAAAAAAAAAGCAGCATCCATCAACTAAACCCCACACACAACACCCCACCACAAACCAACAATCCCGGGCACTAGAGCATGCCCTGAAGAGCCACGTCTACACGTTTCTTAAATACCTCCAGGGATGGTGACTCCACCACTCCCTGGGCAGGCTGTTCCAGTGCTTGACCACTCTCTCAGTAAAGTAATTCTTCCTAATATCTAATCTAAACCTCCCTTGCCGCAGCTTCATACCATTTCCTCTGGTCCTGTCGTTATTCCCTTGGGAGAAGAGGCCAACCCCCGCCTCTCTACAGTTTCCTTTCAGGTAGTTGTAGAGGGCAATGAGGTCCCCCCTCAGCCTCCTCTTCTCCAAACTAAACATGCCCAGTTCCCTCAGCCTCTCCTCATAGGACTTGTTCTCCAGACCCCTCACCAGCTTGGTGGCTCTCCTCTGGACACGCTCCAGCACTTCAATGTCTTACCTGTAGTGAGGGGCCCAAAACTGAACACAGCACTCGAGGTGAGGCCTCACCAGTGCCGAGTACAGAGGCACGATGACTTCCCTGCTCCTGCTGGCCACGCTATTCCTGATACAGGCCAGGATGCCGTTGGCCTTCTTGGCTGCCTGGGCACACTGCTGGCTCATGTTAAGCCGGCTGTCCACTAACACTCCCAGGTCCTTTTCTGCCGGGCAGCTTTCCAGCCACTCTTCCCCAAGCCTGTAGCGTTGCTTGGGGTTGTTGTGGCCGAAATGCAGAACCCGGCACTTGGCCTTATTAAACCTCATCCCATTGGCCTTGGCCCATTGGTCCAACCTGTCCAGGTCCCTCTGTAGAGCCTGCCGACCCTCAAGCAGATCAACACTCCCACCTAGCTTGGTGTCATCCGCAAACTTACTGAGGGTGCACTCAATCCCCTTATCTAGATCATCAATGAAGATATTGAACAAGACTGGCCCCAAAACTGAGCCCTGAGGGACACCACTGATGACCGGCCGCCAACCAGATTTTGCTCCATTAATCACAACTCGCTGAGCACGGCCATCCAGCCAGTTTTTTATCCAGCGGAGGGTACACTTGTCTATGCCATGATTCTCCAGTTTCTCCAGGAGAATGCCGTGAGGGACGGTGTCAAAGGCCTTACCAAAGTCCAGGTAGACAACATCCACAGCCTTCCCCTCATCGAGAAAGCGGGTCACATGGTCATAGAAAGAGATCAAGTTGGTCAGGCAGGACCTCCCTCTCATAAACCCATGCTGGCTGGCCCTGATCCCTTGGCTGCCCTGCACGTGCCTTGAGAGCTCACTCAGGATGATCCTCTCCATGATCTTTCCCGGTACCGAGGTCAGGCTGACAGGCCTGTAGTTTCCAGGATCCTCCTTCCGGCCCTTCTTGTAGATGGGCATCACATTGGCCACCCTCCAGTCATCTGGCACCTCTCCTGTTGACCAGGATTGTTGATAAATAATGGAGAGAGGCTTGGTGAGCTCTCTTGCCAGCTCCCTGAGAACCTTTGGGTGAATGCCATCCGGCCCCATAGACTTATGCGTGTCCAGGTGCATAAGCAAATCATTAACTACTTCCTCATGGATTACAGGGGAGTTGTTCTGTTCTCCATTCTTATCTTCCAGCCCAAGAAGCTGAACTCCCTGGGGGTAGCTGGTCTGACTATTAAAGACAGAGGTAAAGAAGGCATTAAGTATCTCAGCCTTCTCCTCATCCTTGGTTGCAAGGTTTCCCCCCGCATCCAGTAAGGGATGGACATTCTCTGTCACTCTCTTTTTGTTGATGTATTTATAGAAACTTTTTTTGTTGTCCCTTATATTAATGGCCAGGTTGAGTTCTAGCTGGGCTTTTGCCTTCCTGATTTTTTCTCTGTATGACCTAACACAATCTCTGTACTCCTCCCGAGTTGCCTGTCCCCTCTTCCAAAGGTGGTAAACCTTCCTTTTTTCCTTAAGTCCCATCAAGAGCTCTTTGTTCATCCAGGCCGGCCATTTTCCCCGCCCTTTAATTTTGCGCCTCATGGGGACAGCCTGCTCCTGGGCCTTTAGGATTTCCCTCTTGAAGAGCGTCCAGCCTTCCTGGGCTCCTTTGTCTCTCAGGACTACCTCCCACGGGACTCTCCCAACCAGGGTTCTGAACAGGTTAAAGTCTGCCCACCGGAAGTCCAAGATGGAGGTTTTGTTAATCCCCTTCCTTACCTCACTATGAATGGAAAACTTAACCATTTCATGATCACTAAGCCCAAGACTGTCTCCGACCTCCACGTCCCCAACTAGCCCTTCTTTATTTGTGAACAGTAGGTCTAGCAAGGCACCTCCCCTGGTAGGCTTACCTACCATTTGTGTCAGGAAGTTATCCTCCATACACTCGAGGAACCTCCTAGCCTGCCTGCTCTCTGCTGTGTTATATTTCCAGCAGATGTCTGGTAAGTTGAAGTCCCCAACTAGAACAAGGGCTGGCGTTTGCGAGACTGCAGCCAGCCGCTTATAGAATACCTCATCAGCCTGCTCATCCTGGTTGGGTGGTCTATAGCAGACTCCCAGCACAAAATCACCTTTGTTAGCCTTCCCTTTCACCCTTACCCATAAACACTCCACTTCTTCATCACTGGAGTCTATCTCTATAGAGTCAAATGTGAGTAGAGTCAGATGTGTTCACCTCCAAAGGTTGCTTCTTTCTGATTGTCTTAAATGCCTCCCTTAGGAATGGGATAGGACACCCTTGGAACTTGCTATTTTTTTCTGTTGTCTATAAAGGCAACCACTAAAGATAAATGCCTGATGTTAAAACAGCTGGAGTTTAGAGTAGCAAAATGCCACTGAGGGTGGCATAAAAAAACCTGGGTGTTGTTTTGTTTTGTTTTAATTGTGAAAGCGAAACAGGCAATTTAGTGTTTTCCAGATACAGAAAGAAAAAGAGTTTACACTGATGGAGTGTTTGCCAATCACAGTGGTTTTATTTTGCTCAGCTGTTTTCAGTTCCCTTTTCACACAACAGTAAAATGTGTTTTGCATGAAATACGTCTCGGTGCTTGTCTCAGATGGGTGAACTTTGGAGAGGATGAGGTAGCTAGCCTTCCTTATAGCCGTTACTTGGTTGCAAAACCTCTCTTGTAATACCCACTTTTGAAATTTTCCTGTGATTGTGACACAGACAGAGAATTTTTGGCTGTGAATGACCACAGGGGAAAAAAAATATGATCAGTTTAGAAGAAACGCTTGTTCTTTATTTTTTAAAAATGATTTTTTATTTTATTTTATTTTTTTAAAGTGATTTGGGGTAAAACCAAAGCATTTATTTTCTCCTAAAAGAACGCCCTGAAAGGAAAAATTGAAGTGTTTGGTTTCAAAAATATTAAACATTCCATTGTTTTCAGAAGAGATATTTAACATTTTCCATTTTTTTTCTGCATTGGTAGCTGAAACTCTTTGTTTGAGTTAGAAAATAATTTTGGTCCCACAAAAGTTTTAGGTTTTTTCAAATCTTTTCTTTATCAGAAAATACCTTCCAATTATTTACGTCTGGAGACATTACTGCAAGCAAAGCAAGTTTAAAGGAAAAGAACACTAGTTATTGTAGATGGAGTTTAAGTGGAGTTTTCCATTTGCATTCTTCTTTCTAATCCTCTCTTGCATCCTTGCGTTTCGTTTCAGTTTGCCTCTTTACTACAACCGTAACAAAGTCATTATCTGAGTAACGTCCAATGGATAAAAAACTAGCCAAAAAGGATTGTTTTCACAAAGGAGGGGTTTTTTTTGCAGCTATTTACTCTCTTCCTCTTTCATGAGGTATATTTAATTTTAAATAATTTATTTCTTTCGAAGTAGCTCATCTGCAGACTACTTATCTTTGAATTTTGATCTTCTAATGAGAGAGTGCAACAGGTGTTTCGAAACAGTAGGAAAACAAAAGCTGTATTTTCAAGCTATGATCTGTCCCTCTGTAAATTGAGCATTTGGGTTAGAGAAAAGTTGCTTTGGTTATTCTGAAAGTCCAAATCCATAGATAAAATCCAGGACAAGAAGGGATATTAGAGGAGATACTGGGAAATTTAGCAAAAACTGTAAGAAGGCTTTGAAAGAATCACTTAAAGGAACAGAGATGGGAGGAAAAAAACATCAGGAAGCATTTAACATAAAAATATTCTTCTTTGACCAGACTGTAGCCTCGTAAAATTTTTCTCTTCTCTTTTATGCCTCCAAAGTTGAATACTGCAGCAAAACTTTTCAACTGTCTCGTTTTTCTGTGCCTTTTTTTTCCAAGTAACTATTGCATTTGATGACCTTGGTCATGTGCTACTGTCTTTTTCACTGTGTCTATGCTGGTAAAATCACTGGTTAGCTTGTAGTTTCTAGGAGAGCTTAGCATCCACAGCCAGGCCCAGGTTCCAGGTGGTATGGAAAACCTAAGAGTTAAAGTAGAAGCTTTAGTATGCCCAAAATATTTTACTTTTGAACTACCTCTGTTTTTCAAGAGGACTTATTTGATAACCCACCCTGTGTGGCTAAGCCAGATGTGGTAAAATGTCCCAGTGTCCAGCAGGTCACTCAGGGAGCAGGGAAGATCCTCTAGGATCCATCCTATCCAGGCCATCCTCTGAGTGATGGGACCAGGGGCTGCTCTTTCCTTGAGCAGCTGCATATAACAGGGACTGGATGCGAGTTCTCTTCAGTTGGTTTGTGGAAATCACCAGTGAAAGCAGAGGAGCTTTTGGGAGAGTGGAATGCTTTGATAATTACTCAGATCCCACCAGCAGTACCTGGAAATACGACTTCTCGAGGCGTAGGAAGTTCTTCTCTTCTCTATACGGCTTTCACCGCTGTTCCTTTTCCAGGATTATTATGTAGTAGATGAGGAAACCCTTGAGGAAGACGACAGCCAGGACTACCAACTGCTGTCAGTGACAGAGAATGAGACCTCCACCACCATGCTGTTCAAACAACACCTCTGGACATGTGACCCAAAAGACCTGGATATCACAGTAAGAAAGGGGACTGCCCAAGCAACATCCCAAACAAACCTGCTCTCATATTCTCAGATCCCCAGGATCAGATGACAGAGAATGACAGGTTTTTCTCACAATAGTACAATAACTATTTATTGGAACTAGAAGGAATATACAGAAAAATATGGGAGCATACAGCCACATTTATAATGCCCATTTCAAAGGCACTATATTGATATATTTGATGTTTTTACAATCATAGAATCATACGATGGTTAGAGTTGGAAGGGACCTTAAAGATCATCCAGTTCCAACCCCCCTGCCATGGGCAGGGACACCTCCACTAGAGCAGGTTGCTCAAAGCCCCATCCAGCCTGGCCTTGAACACTTCCAGGGATGGAATATCCACAACTTCCCTGGGCAACCTGTTCCAGTGCCTCACCACCCTCACAGGAAAGAATTTTCTCCTAATATCTAATCTAAATCTCCCCTCTTCCAATTTCAAACCATTACCCCTTGTCCTGTCACTAGACTTCCTGACAAAGAGTCCCTCTCCGGCTCTCCTGTAGGCTCCCTTCAGATATTGGAAGGCTGCTATGAGGTCTCCCCGGAGCCTTCTCTTCTCCAGGCTGAACAACCCCAGCTCTCTCAGTTGTCCTCATAGGGGAGGTGCTCCATCCCTCTGATCATCCTTGTGGCCCTCCGCTGGACCCATTCCAACAGGTCCATGTCCTTCCTGAGTTGAGGACTCCAAAGCTGGACACAGTGCTCCAGGTGGGGTCTCACCAGAGCAGAGTAGAGGGGTAGAATCACCTCCCACGACCTGCTGGCCACACTTCTCTTGATGCAGCCCAGGATGGGGTTGGCTTTCTGGGCTGCCAGTGCGCACTGCCAGCTCATGTTGAGCTTCTCATCCACCAACACCCCCAAGTCCTTCTCCTCAGGGCTGCTCTCCAGTCATTCTCCGCCCAACCTGTATATGTGCCTGGGATTGCCACATCCCAGGTGCAGAACCCTGCACTTGGCCTGGTTGAACTTCATGAGGTTCACACGGGCCCACCTCTCAAGCCTGTCCAGGTCCCTCTGGATGGCATCCCTTCCCTCCAGCGTGTCGACCGCACCACCGAGCTTGGTGTCGTCGGCAAACTTGCTGAGGGTGCACTCTATCCCACTGTCCATGTCTCCGGCAAAGATGTTGAACAGCACTGGTCCCAGTACCGATCCCTGAGGAACTCCACTCGTCACTGGCCACCAATTGGACATTGAACCATTGACCACAACCCTTTGAGTGCAGCCATCCAGCCAGTTCCTTATCCACCGAGTGGTCCATCCATTGAACCCATGACTTTCCAATTTTTCCCAATGGTTTTCATCAAAGAATAGGGAAGATATAAATGTCAGTATTTTCTTAAATTTGAACACAGGTCTTCAAAATTTTGCTCATTTTTCTGTATCTGTCTTGTTTGCCACATAAAAAACCAACCTAGTATGGGAGATATAGTTTTTATTTGTATAATGTAAGGCAGTATTTTGAGAAGAATTATGTTTAGAAAATTCAGAACGCTTTGATAATGGCGTTCTCTTGAAAGAGCTTCATACTTGTATTGACTGACATTAAAAACTTGGCCAACCCAAACTGGTATTTTAAGTCACAGTTTTTTCAAAAATATGCTTTGCCAAGGTACACAGGCACGCTAATGCACGCAGTTTCAGAACTCTGCACATATAGACACTGTTTGCACCATTTCATCTCTACTTGAGGGACCTCTGGGTAAATCACCATTATCCAAGGCTTAGCCCACTCAAAAATGTTGGTGCAGAATTAGGTGTACATTCACCATTTTCCCAGAGTTCAAATTCATACACAAATGACTGGGTAGATGCCTTTGTGTTTACAAACCTTCTTGATGATCTTTACTAATTGGAAGAAATATAATCCCATTCTGAATGGGAAGAGCCCTCAGAGTTTCATGACTACTGCTGTCCTTACATGATGGGGCAGATCCAGGCGGATCATTATGTTCATGCTCAACAGTAGCTGTTAATGGGGAATCAAAGACTAGAGTTCTCTTACCTTTTTGTGTAAGTGTCTTAGTAATTCTTTGTAAAAATTGCCCAAAGTGCATTAATAGTATATACAGATAAATGAACTGCCTCTGCTTGCTCTAGGATATGCAAATATCTGAAAATCTGATATTTAGCACTACTGTACAGCTCCCACAGCTGGAACAGAATCCAGACACTCAGTATCTAAACATTTAAGTCCAAAATGGTGCAGGTATCAAATCCCTTCCAGTTTATCAAATCCCTTACAGCTTTTTTTCCAGCTTTGTTTCATTTCACATACACCAACACTTTAAATCCATGCATGTTCCAATAATGCGAGTGAAATGACAGTGGGTTCAGTTTTCCGAGTGTCTTTTCTAGCCAGCACCATCTCTCAGGGAAGAAACCCATCAAGTTTGTGTCTTCACAAGACAAATCCTGTGTTTTAAACTGTTTACTTTGTGTTGTGTGTTCTGACGTATTGTTTGAGTGTCTGGGTACATACCAAATACACACAGCTATATTATTTTAGATTACTTTTAATTGCACGTGGTTAGTATGTGGATTGCACTTTAATACATGTGTAGAGAGGTATAAGGCATGTGATTATGGAGTGAATACCTGTGTATGTAGTTGACGGGAAGGAATGAAGGAGAGTTTCCAATGAAACACTTCCATTCCAGATGGACACAGCACGCCTCGTTACTGCCTTTGGTCCTGATGACACAGTCCAATTCTTTAAAGGACAAAGATTTTCCAAGTCTCTTTTCTTGATGAGGTACAGAGCCCCATCTGACTCAACTGGTCCCAAAACATTCTTCACCTATGACTTGAGGCTGGACAATGTAAGTATTGGACAAGAGCTTTACTTGGCATGTTAAAAATTTTCCCCTTCCTCTGCCTTTCTTTGCAGAGTTGATCATGCCCATGCTGGAGGTTTGGATAGCACAGATCAAGAAATGGGCATGACTGATCTTGAGCTGGCAAGAGTAGGAATGAAGTGAGAAGGGAAGGGTTGCTGTGTGAAGAGTAAAGGGCTTATTTGTTAGGAAAATGCTGTAAAGTGTAGCCTGTTCTCTTGACTAGAGTTTAAGGAACCAAACAGAGGTCGTGGCTACTGAATTGCGATACAATTATTAACTCAGGCATGTATGTATACAGGTCTATTGTCCGATCCATGTAGAAAAATATCTATAATACACTGAAGATATTATTGATTCCCATCTTTCTTTTGTGGGAACTACATAATATCACAGAGAAGACAAATAATGGGAAAACACTTAAATGCTCAGTGACAAGTCCGGCTAAGACGTCAGAAAACCCAATGTACACTACTGTGTGCACTGCCTCCAGTATTAACTTACACTGCAGCTCAGTGCCAGATGTAAGGATTTTCCAGGAGAGCTGGAGCCCCCCATTAACATCACCTCGTGGTACATGAGCCATCCTTGTCAAATGGAGTCCAAAAGTACCAGCTTATTATGGTATTGCATTAACACCTTCCTTCTTTAAACAGTATCAGCCCCCACAGTCAGCACTCACTCAAGACACAGCAGCATCTGCTGATCAGCGTGGGCAATATTCCACAGTGAAGAGGGGCAGTATTTTTATGTAAAGAATTGTGGGATTAGTGCTATCATGTGTTGTGCTTGTGACTCCAGAAAGCTGACAATTAAAAATGTTGATGAACCAACTGGACATTTCCTATGCTCAGTTTGTGTTAGAATAGGTAAATTAGTAGTACAATTCCCTTTTGGAAAAATACAGAAAAAAAAAAATCTGAAAGAAAAAGAATTTAAGGCCTGATAGAGCTGACAAATGTGTTTTCCCTTCAACAGAATACAGTTTCATCTTCCTGACCTCCCTCATTGCAACCAAAAAACAATCAGACGCTGGCTAAATGCGTCATCCTTCCAGCCCCCTTCCCTTCTGGGTCTCATTCTCCTCGTACTGCCTCCCTTTGGCTTCTCCAATTCCCTGTGCACATTATTGAGTTGCCAGGGGAACCTTCAGGTGACTCGAGTGTCTGTTTTCTTTTTCAGTTTGCTGTTCCAGTTGAAGAAACCAAGTATGCCTGCACCTTTATCCCGCTGCCCATGGTCAAGCAGAAACACCATATCTACAAGGTAAACTTGCAGGCTGTATTACCAGGGAAAAAACAGGACAGAATAGACTTACTTCTTCTATCATGCATACAAGGCTGTCTTTTACAGCATTTTAGTATAAATTTGGGAGCATTCCATCTGTCCTTCACTGCTGTTGGGATGAGCCAGCTATTTTAATAGAATCATAGAATCATAGAATAGTTAGAGTTGGAAGGGACCTTAAAGATCATCCAGTTCCAACCCCCCTGCCCTGGGCAGGGACACCTCCACTACAACAGGTTGCTCAAAGCCCCATCCAGCCTGGCCTTGAACACCTCCAGGGATGGGGCAGCCACAGCTTCCCTGGGCAACCTGTTCCAGCGCCTCACCACCCTCACAGGAAAGAATTTCCTCCTAATATCTAATCTAAATCTCCCCTCTTTCAGTTTAAAACCATTACCCCTTGTCCTGTCACTACATTTCCTGACAAAGAGTCCCTCTCCGGCTCTCCTGTAGGCTCCCTTCAGATATTGGAAGGCTGCTATGAGGTCTCCCCGGAGCCTTCTCTTCTCCAGGCTGAACAACCCCAGCTCTCTCATTTGTCTCTAATTTGTCTGGCTTGTGTGGAAATAAGCTCTGTCTTGTTTCTAGCTTTGGAAGTACCTTTGTCTTCATGTACATCACTCCTGAAGAAACCTTGCTACAAGTCTGATGTCTCAGTGTAGTGAGCTCAGGCCACTGTTGGTATCTTTGAGAGCAAAGGGAGCCTCCAAAATTTTCTATATTTGAAAGGACTTTTGCTTTTGCTCTTGGAAATTGCTAAGAGTATTTGTATAGAAAGCAAAATTAATGTTTTTGCAGTCGAGTTCTTAAGATTCAATATGCAAAAAGGAAGAGCAAAAAAAGAAACGGGAGCTTTCCAAAGCAAGCCTAGCTTACTTCTCAAGTTAAGATAACTTTGAGTCAAGGTCAAGTAAATCTTCTTAGTTTTGAGGATTTAAAACCAGATGTTCCACTGCAACGACATAAGGCAAAATTTCACAAGGAAGAATTTCCACAGACTAGAAAAAAAGAAGAATGTGACAGGTAAACCTACAGAACAAACTCGGGAACTTTAGTCAGCTCTTGGGGTAACATCAGGATTTTGAGGCCTGATCTAATCAGTGCTGGCAAGAAGTTCAGTGCTTAATGAACCAGGTTATTTGCGGGGTTTATTTAAACTATCTTGATTATACACTCTTGGCACAACTGAGGGAGCAGTGAATTATAGTGAACCTGAGATCAAGGTCCCTTGTGTTGCTTTGCGGCCAAGGAAATGGTGCATGAGGTAAGGTATTTACTTTTCTAGTCTGGAACCACACTGCCCAGCATAACAGGTCAAATAGACACCCCCATGATTCTGATTAAGGGGAGGTGCTTTAGAGGAAGATGCAAATTGTTTCTGGACAAATGGACTCTGCTGGGTGCATAACAAAATGAATCGATATACCATCATCCAGTTTACCATCCATTTTGCAAATCAGATTGTATCTGTTTGCCTAAGCTCTGGTTAACTGCTCTTTCTGGTTGCCTGAGAAATAAATATTTTTGGGTCAACAATAACTTTTTTCACTCTTTCTCTTGGTTACAGTTCGAACCTGTAATAACACCCCACAACATATCCTTGGTTCATCATATTCTTGTTTATGCCTGTGGCAATGCCAGCGTGTTACCCACTGGCATAGACAATTGCTACGGAGCCAATCCAGATTTTTCCCTGTGCTCTCAGGTGCTTGTGGGCTGGGCTGTTGGAGGAGAGGTGAGTCTGCCAGGCCCATTCCCTTCCCCATTTCTTGTTATGAACAGTAGTACCCTTGTCGTCAGCTTGTCCAGTAAGACCCCACAGTCCTGCTTGTGATGGTCACTTTGCCTTTCAGAGCAAAATGTATTTTGTATTTCTGTAGTATGCATATACAGGGGGAGAAGAGAGGAAGGAGACAAGTTTTGTCTAAAACTTTTACACTAATTTCATTCAGATTTTCTATTATGCAGTGCCAATACTGACATGAAGTTTGCTGCAAGTGTACACATTCTATAACTATTTCCTACTAAATATAGTATAAAAATAAAAGTGAAACCAATCAAAATAAATTTTGAAATTGTTCCTTGTTCCTATTCAGAAGGAAAAGAAATGGAACTGGCAGAATTTCCCACAACATTTTGATTTCTATCAGTGTCTAAATAAATAGTCAGAGATGGAAGAAAATAAAAAACTTTCTTTCTGTAAGTTTTCAACCAAGAAACAACAGAGAAGAGTTAAAAACTAACAACTTCATATAACTTTATTCCTCCTCTTCCTCTTTCCAAAAGACTTATCAATTTCCAGATGAAGCTGCAATTTCCATAGGGACACCTTGGGATCCTCAGTACATCCGACTAGAAATCCATTACAGCAATTTTGACTTGTTACCAGGTGGGTAATGCTGGGCAGTTTTCTGACAAACAACAGCCTCAGGATGGAAGCCTCAGGCCTCACTTACATGCTTATTAGAAATCAGCCTCTGCATGAAACACTTCCATATGCTGCTCAGTACAGCCTTTGGGACAGTAAGGAGAAACTGGACTGGGGTCCCATTCAGGAAGAACTTTAACTAACTTTAGAAACATAGATAGTTATATCTACTTAGATTAGACACGTCTTGCCATTAAAAAAGCTGAGCACATCTTCCTGCTATGATACTAGTGGGACTGTTAGGGAAAACATCAGGGAAATGTGGGTATCATGGGGAAAAAGGAAGGGACAGAGTGACTGTCAGAGAAATAGCTGTACCAAAGGTCAGGATAAAGTCTTGAGAGCCTAATAATACCACCTCAAGCTTCTACCATGACCTCCAGCATTCAATCCCTATGCGATGGTGATGAGGAAAGCCACCACGGTACTTGCTATCATTTTACAGAAGGGGAAACAAAAGTATGGGAATCATCTGAAACGGTAAGCGGGGCTGGATCCAGACGCACTATGAGTGAAGATCTGTGCAACTGTGCACTTGCATGACTTTGATGTAAATGACAGTGGACCATACCACAGGGGTAGGGTGGAAGGATTAGACCTTCCTGTTAACCTGTGCCTGCTCCCAGCCTGTGACTGGAAAAGAGACACTATATGGGTTGCTGCTTCAGGCCCCGCTTCTGCTCCTTCTGGAGCCGTTGCTGAAGGAGGGGTCATTTTTCTTTTACAGGTTTGATCGACAGCTCAGGGGTACGAATCTACTATACTCCAGAGCTTCGGAAATATGATGTGGGGGTTCTGCAAACAGGCATCTTCACTTTCCCTGTGCATTTCATTCCTCCTGGAGCAGAATCCTACAGATCCTACGGCCTTTGCAATTCCAGCCAGTTTGATGAAGTGAGTGTGGAGAAAGCCATGTGAAATCCTTCTCGATCTTTCCCAGTTTGGTTTTTCATCTTGCTCTAGACATGTCCAAAAGCCATTTGGTGCGGGGTGCCATGTTAGCCACCATTTCTGCATGCTGCAAAATTAATATCTATTCCAATAAAACTGCTCAGCAGAGACCCAAGATTTGAACCAAGAGCATTACCAGAGCTGTGTAAGCATGTCAGAACCATGGCTTAAATACCCATTCACTTCATCTAACTGAAAGGGAAACAAAATCCAAAGGTTGTAGTGCTTCCCAAGACCCCCAAGGGAGTCTGCTCCACCACAGGCAAGAGGACTTTGTCCTGCCATAGATGCAAGGTAGTGGTGTAGGAAGGCAGGTACTAGTCTGGGACAATATGGTGCTCCCTCTCAAGTCAAGAAGATACCTCTAGAGTGGAGATCTAACATCCATCAAATCACAGCCGAGGGGCTGCTAACTATAACCAGCTCTGGTGGACTGTGGGATCCAGGGGATTCACAGGTCCCTCCAGGACTGATAGATGTGAGGTTGCCACTTTCCCCTTTCCCAGGTCCATCAGGTGCTAAGGCTGGGGGCAAACATAAAGATATAGACACCCCCCACCCTACCCAAACACACATTCAAAGAGCAGACTCATCTGGCCACAAACAGATCAGCACAGGTAGGAGTACAGCATATTTACAGGCAACACGCAGGCACGAACAACACCCACACAACTATGGACAACACAAATGACCAATTCCTCTTGCTCCTCTTTCACTAATTAGGCTTAACATTCACTAGAAGAACATAACCATAAGCATGCTCACTTAGCTCCCACACGTAATCACATTTCTTGGTCTATCCGGTTTCTGGTCCAGACCGTAAGTCCTTTCAGCATCCGTGCCCAGACCCAGGGCCCTTTTATGCAGTCTCTGGCCTAGACCTTGGGTCTTTCTAGCTTAAACTTCCCTAGTGGATCATCCTATCCCAAAAACACAGGCACACACATATACACGGTATACAGAGTACACACATAGAAAATAGTTAGGAACAGAGTTTTAATAAGATAGTTTTAATAAGATTGCAGTGATCGAGTACTGGGTTTGGTCAGACAAACATACTAACCAGCAGTCTGCTCAAGTACAACTGGACTCTCCTCTTCCTTTCTCCATTTTCCCTTGTCTGTTTCTCTCCTTCCCTACCTTTGACCTCTTCCTTAAGCATCCCACAAAAAATTTTGCACATTCCCACAATCCACTCAGAACATCCCCTAAGTTTTACATAGTCCCACAAGCCCCCTCGAACAACCCATATGTCTGCTCCCTCTTATGAGGCCTGAGGTAACTTTGTTTTATTTCTTGTCATCAATTTTCAAATATTTTCTTTGAACCTTTTAACATTTACATTTTGATTGCTCTTTTAATGGCTCACTGATCAGTCTCTTCCAATTTCTTCTTTTACTCTTTCTGTTACCTCTCTTAGAGTCCATGTATCTGCATGTTTCGCTTACTGCCTCTCCTGTATCTTGTCTCAGATTTTTACATAGCTGATAGCAAGATATGGTTCCAGTACCCAGCATGAGATATCGTAAACTCAGACAACTATGCCACAGTATCTAATGCCAGAAGAGCAATTTTCAGAAAGGAAATTTTCTTTTTCCTTTCTGCAACCAGAAAGGAAAAAGAGCAACCTTTCAATCAGTACTGACCTACATGAGGAAATAGGCTTAAACCTCCCTTTACAAAAAAAAAAAAAGTTAAGCTGACAATTACACAAGTTCCATCAAGCTTTTGACTTGATGGGCAGGCCTGGAACGTAGTGCTAAGCTATGACTGCCAGGCTCTGACCTACTTCATTTTGAACTGCAGATGAATGGGATGCTGGTTCCAGATCTGCATGTTTTCGCCTACCTGCTTCACACCCACCTGTCTGGCAGAGGAGTGAAAGCTGCTCAATACTGGTAAGAGAAGCAAACTCACAGTATTGCTGCCTGTGCCACAGGATCAGTCTCTGACTCTTGGGCTAGAGTGGATGCTAATGATGTTCCCAGGTTAGTCTTCATCTGTCTGCCAGTGCAGGAGATTGCAGTGTCTGAATTGTAGTACAAAAAAACAGCTCCCGATGAAAGAAGGGTCAACTGAGCAGAGAGTACGAGACGGGGGCTGCGCCTCCCGTTAAATCAAACAGGTCCAGGCAGTGAGCTCAAGCACTGGACTGCTGCTCGTCCACACTAGTCAGCTGCTAGACAGTGCCCTTGCATAGCTTGGCCCTCTTCACTAGACTTACCCTGAGGTTACACAGGCACAGTTCTGGGGATTGAGCGTACCAGTTCCCATGGGCTGCATGGGAAAAACTCCACTGGGTTTGGTTTCCTCCACCATAGAATCATACAATGGTTAGAGTTGGAAGGGACCTTAAAGATCATCGAGTTCCAACCCCCCTGCCATGGGCAGGGACACCTCCACTAGAGCAGGTTGCTCAAAGCCCCATCCAGCCTGGCCTTGAACACTTCCAGGGATGGGGCAGCCACAGCTTCCCTGGGAAACCTGTTCCAGTGTCTCACCACCCTCACAGGAAAGAATCTCCTAATATCTAATCTAAATCTCCCCTCTTCCAATTTCAAACCATTACCCCTTTTCCTGTCACTACACTTCCCGACAAAGAGTCCCTCTCCGGCTCTCCTGTAGGCTCCCTTCAGATATTGGAAGGCTGCTATGAGGTCTCCCCGGAGCTTTCTCTTCTCCAGGCTACGATCCTCCCCCACTAAAAACTTCAGCCCTGCTATGTGCTCTCTGATCACACCCCAGCCCATGAAGCATGAGTCCTCAGTTTCAGGCTATGAAAACAGCCAGTCATGGTCCGCAGCATTTGAACTCTACTTCAGATGCTTGGAATTTGAAAACAAAAAAAACCCCAGAATTAAAAAATTATTGTACTTTAGGCCAAAGAGGCATCACAGAAGTTCACGTGCTATAGGTATAAGGCCTATCTTCTCCTTAGGTTTCTAATTTCAGAATAACCCAACATAAGCCAAGTATCACACTGCAGACAGTTACAGGGAGGCAGACACTTAATCTGTGCCAGTGAGCCAAAGAACAATCTGTGCTCCTATGATACTTAGCATATGGTTGTAGCCCAAGATGTCATAGCTGACAGTCTAATCTTAGAGTGCTCACCGTGACACCTTCAAGATCAAGTTCCTTGCCTGCCTACATGGCATTGCCAGTGCACACTCTGAGATGCGATGTGGGCTCCATCTAGGATGGCAAGGGAAAACTTTGGCATTGCCTGGTCCTTAGCTGCCTGTGCTCTCACACCAAGTCCCCAGACCCCTGCACTGTCTCACATACTGCCTCACATGCTGATTCACCCTGCAGAAACTCCACACATACTGATCGTATAGGTATGCAGGGAATCTGAACTGCACTGCAGGCAAGCTGTGGAAGACAGGAGAGTGCCTGCCCACCACCATCACCACCAATGCAAAGCTGACTTATGAACAGGGCAGATGTCTAGTTTGGCTTCTAAGCACTCATATGAAACATCATTGAGAAGAATCTAGATTATTCCAAAATGGCACATCTGCCCTTGAAAGTAGCCTTCCTCAGTTATCCTTAAACACCAATGATACCCTACAATCAAACATGGCTTAAACACCCTGGTCCTGTGCCTCTCTACCCATGCCCCAGTACACCAAGGAAGGGCACCGAAAGACTAGAAGCTCCTTCAAAGGCAACCTCAGAAAAGTGGGACTAACACAATTGTCTGATGGGTATTTTCCCCTCTCTGGCCAGTTGTATCTGGAAAATACTCCCCTAGCAGCCTCTGCAGCCTAACTGTGACATGGCAAAAGCAGGGAAAACTTTTTAAGAACCTTAGTAAACAAACTCGGTCTGCTATAACTAGACTAAATAAATGGGGGTTTTGTAAGTTGAAAGGTGCATTGTGAATATGTCTGCTCCCTGATTATGCCTGTCTGTGTCTCTCAGGAGTAGCACATTATAGCTGACAAACATGGTTGCCTCTTGGAAAAGGAGCAAAGTAGACATCAATAAAACCTATTGGCTTTAAAGCCATCATTCAGTTTCAATGATAGTGATCTCCAGCCTAAATTGACCTGACTTGGATTGCTGTGCTAGACAGCAAGAGGAGTGGGCCTCCCTCCATCTAGCACCTTCCATGTGCATGCTCCAATCAGCAGGGAGTGATATAATCAGAAGAGTTTTCCTTAAGCTTCAGAAGAAAATGGAAGGTTCTGTCTCTTTGCTAGGAATCCCTTGAGGTCAGTCTAGTGAGGACTAAGGCAGCAGTCCAATTTACTTAGGATGAGCATACATCATCTGATAAAGGACCTTTATAGACTTTACCATGTTAGGACTGTGTCCTGACACCATCTCAAAGACAAGCTCCAGAGCAGAAGGCCAAGCATTTGAAACACCTCCTGAACAGAGATGATTCAGGCACAGTGGCTATTTTTTTTCCTGGTATTTTCCCTGTAACATGTAGGATAACTATGATGTTCTTAGTCACTCGTCCAGTTAGTGGAGATCCCAGACTCTTTGGAGGTTGACCTTGAAAGAATACAGCAGATTGGGATCTTTGATAGCAATTTAGGGGCTGTCTCCTTTTCAGATGTTAAATCCAGAAAACCCCAGCACAGGCCAAAAGTCACAGATAGCTGGTATGAGTGAATTAGCCAGAGCTATTTCATTCCAGACAATAGCAATAGCTTTTGGCTCCTGCTCTTTATGCAAGTCTCATGGTATACATAAACTGTGTGTCACATGACAGAGCATCTTCTTTCTTGACTTGCACTTTTGTGAAGTTGGCCTTCGAGCCAGATTCCTCCCTCCTGAACCCTACAAGGTTCTGCTATAATGTGTAGCTGGACAACAGTATGAGGGTAGCAGTTCACCCGCTCAGAGCTGCCAGCAGTCACAAAGCAAGCCTGCAACAATGAGGGTATGAGGCAGCTGCTGGGACAGCCTGGCCATGGGCACCACAAGGATCTGTGGGCTGAGTGCCCTTTTGCACTTTGCCATGAGCACCGTGGATGTACTTTGCAAGATCAAAGGACGTGTAACGTGAATGGAGAAGCAGTGCTCAGGCAGAGCAGAGACCACCTAAGAAGCAATACCACAAAGCACTGTAGAAATAGCAAGGAAGAATTCACATTTGATACTTCTGCATCTGCAAGGGAGGTCCTAAACAGCCTGCCAACTCTACTCTTTTGTACTGCAAGTATTGGAGTTCTTACTTCTGGGAGCCTAGACTGTTATCTGAAAGGTGAAAGTTTCAAGGCACAATGACCCTGAAATGTAAAAAGTCCATATTTGGACTCCAGACCAAAGAGCATTGGGTGAGAAATTTCAAGTGTGTGTTTGGGACTAACTGTCACTGAAAATACGTGCTGTGAGTTAAGGTACAAAAGAGATCAGGCACAATTTCTGGAGAGGATTTTTCTCAGCTCTGTTTAATTCATCCTGGAATCCATGGAAATGTTATAACTTTCTCCCCTCCTTTGTCTTCCCCAGGAATGGCGAGCAGCTGGGGATCATCTGTGAGGACAGTAAGTATGACTTCAGACTGCAGGAGATTCGGGACATGAAGGAAATCCTCATAATCAAACCGGTACGTTCTTCCCCTGGGATGTAGCTGTGGGCAGGCAGGCTGGGAGGTGGTGAGCACTAGAGGTCTCAAAGCAGGTCGACATGTTCTGTTCTTCATTCCACCTCAGGCCGTGGCCCTTTGTTTTCACACAGTTTCCTGGTTCCCCGTGTTGCAAGCAGTTGTTTTGCGTTCTTTGCTTGTCCAGCTCTGATGGTGTGACCTACTGTGTTCCCTAGGGGGATGAGATCCTGGTCGAATGCAACTTTCAGACACTGGATCGGTCAGGGATTACTTTTGTAAGTTGGTTTTTCCACCTACAAATATTCCATTACTTTTAAAATTTCTTTATCCCCATTAAAATCCTTTGGGCGGGCATGTCCCTCTCCCCCAAGCAAATACAGCCCCGGCAAAGGCTTCTTGTGTCAGACACAATATCATAGACATATTGAGGCATGCCTTGCACAGAGCAGCCTATTTATCAGACTCTTCTCAAAGGATACGTTGATTCTCTGTTTCTAACTGTCAAAAAAATCAATTCTTTTTTTTTTTTTTTTACCACACAGGATCTTCATGAGCTGTGAACAAGAGTGCTTTCCTGAGGAGAAATAGTCTCCTCCTCATGTCTCAGCAGACCTTTGAGTCATCTTTGTGTCTTTGCAGGGTGGGCCAAGCACCATGAATGAGATGTGTCTCGCGTTCCTCTTCTACTACCCCCGTAACAACATCTCCAGTTGTATGGGCTACCCTGACGTTTTGTACATTGCGCACGTACTCAAACAGGAGGCCTCAGAGTAAGTCCTGAGTCAACGTGTTTCTGGAGGCAGCAGAGCAAAATGTAGCCATGAAGAATGGTAAATGGAAAAGATAATGAAAATGAAATGTTGCTGATAGGGAAGAAAGAGCCATGTATCTGGATCTGTCAAGCTGAGAGTTCCCTTGCTGCAGATATCTATCAACTGTCCTACTGTGAACAATTTCTCCTTTATTGTTTTTCCCCCATCCTTTCTTTTTTCCTCCTTCCTCATCATCTCATCATTTGTCTTCTCCACCTCCCCATTGCCCCTTACTCTTTCCCCAGTGCTGTGGAAGCCGTGATGGCCATCGACTTTGTTGACTGGGACAATGAGACTGTCAAAATTGCAGAGAAAGCAGCCAAGGAGGCAGAGCAAGTAGTCATGATTAAAACCATTAATGTAAGTCCCCTTTCTGAGCAATTTGTGGCTGGGGAAATGGAGTCAGCTCCGACATGATGACAGTAAAGCACAGCTGAGAGATAGAGACAACACACAAACCCTTGCGTAACACCAGCTGCTCATACCTTATCCATGGCTATAGGAACTGAAAGGGATTACCTGAATGATAAAGTCCCATCTCTTAGGCTGCAGTTGCAAGAAACTGTCCAAGAGACAATTAGTCATTACTGAACTTTGAACTAAAAAAGCTAAAAATTCTTCTCCAAAGAGAAAAAACACTCTTTCACTTGGATAATATAGCAGTGCTGAGAGAGCGATGCCATGGCAGGGAACTTTTGACAGAATGAGGAATAAAATCGTGCTGAAGGTACCCCAGACAAGGCGCATACGCAGGGAGTTAGGATGATCCTGAAAATCCACATATATAGAACATAGCTTCCCCACCTGACTGCATTTCAGTGCGTCAGTCTGGTACCTACTCACCTTAGAGGTAAATTAGGGAAAAAACTTAAACTCAGAAAGGATGAAAATTCCATCTTCTCCTTTCTCAGAGAGCTTCTCTGCTGTCAGAGGGGAGACCCATGTTGTGACTGTCTCCAAGATGGCTCGTTACACACCCAGACAGCAAGAGAACTGACCAAATTGCATACAAAACTTGCAGTGTTATGCTGGAGTCTTGTGGCTCCCAACTTAAAGGCAGATCACGTAATTTTATTTTTCCCTCTTTGCTTCCACTCTCAGGAACTCCAGAGAAACGAGACTGGTCTAATCAGAGATATCAGTATTCCAGAGCGGGCTGCCTGTCACAATATTTCTGGATACCTCTCAGTGTCAGGTCTGAGGGCCACTGCAAACCTTCGTTTGACTGCAGCAGGCACTTCTGAGTCATCAACTACCAAAGAAACTGCTTCACTTCCTCTTCTTTCTCTCACACAGCTGGTGTTTGCTTGGCTTGTCTTGGCCTCTGAGTATGGGAAGTGAGGGACAGAATACCAGAAGAGATCACTGACCTGCTGAAGAAGTCTCTGTAGCACCTGTTAGCAGGGTATCCCAGATCTGATGGCCTTGAACATGAGAGGACAGTTACATAATAGAAAACTGTCTAGCTTTGGAAGAAATAGGTCCAATGGGCATTGGCATTTTTTTTCATTTTCATAAAAAGTACTTTCTAGTATAGTTTGCTCTAAATCAGAAAAGCAATGAGCCATGATGCAGTAAAGGCAGGAATGCAGTCACCTCTTCAGTAGCTCCTGATTAATTATTAAATCCAGAGCTTTCATAGATGGGTTATTATACATATTTGCTCACTGGCATTTCAGTTATCATTATCTAGTCGCAAGCGATCTACATATTCCTTGAACTTAGGTCAGTATAGGCAACTAGGCTCTGTAGTTATTAAATAATGTGACTGATTCTAAAACTAGTTAGTCCTGCTGTATCCATCAATGACTGCATGGCAGGGGATTTACCTGCTGATTGCCAGGCAAGAATGAGACAATGACTTGGTGTTTACTGAAAAATCAACCTTATTCTCTGTCATATAAGAAATCTATTCATTCCAATTTTACAAAAGCTGGACCATTTGCTGATCTTTTTTCTTTTATTTTTTTTTCCCAATGCATACATGAGAATTAGAAGTACAAGTCTGATGATAGTTATGTTCTTTGTCATCACACTGTCTCTTCCAAGTTTCAGATCTCATACCAGTGCTTTTCAACAAATTCTCTCCCCCCTTTCTCCAAGGAAGAGTCTCTGCTTTTTTTGACAATAATTAGTACACCAGATAAAAAAACCCTTAGACTTTAAAAGTAAGCATCACAAAATAGTGATCAGGAGTGTAACTAACCATGCAGAGTGGATTCCTTCCTCATTGGGAAGAGAATAGTTCCAGTTGGAAGGGATCTACAATGATCAGTCCAACTGCCAGACCACTTCAGGGCTGACCAAACATTAAAGCACGTTGTTAAGGACATTGTCCAAATGCCTCTTGAACACTGTCAGGCACAGGGCATCAACCACCTCTCTAGGGAGCCTGTTCTAGTGTTTGACCACCCTCCTGGGAAAGAAATACTTACCAATGTCCAGTCTAAAACTTCCTTGGCACAGCTTTGAACCATTCCCACATGTCACTGGATCCAAGGGAGAAGAGATCAGACCCTCCCTCTCCACTTCTCCTCCTCAGGAAGATGTAGGGAGCAATGAGGTTGTCCCTCAGCCTCCTTCTCTTCAGACTAGACAAACCCAGAGTCCTTGGCTGCTCCTCATAGGACATGCCTTCCAGCCCTTCCACCGGCTTTGTTGCCTCCTCTGGATGCATTCAAGGACCTTCACATCCTTCTTACATGGTAGTGACCTGCGCTGTTTTTGGCTGGGATAAAGTTACTTTTCTTCATAGTAGCTTGTGTGGTGTTGTATTGGATTTGTGCTCAAAACGGTGTTGATAACACAGGGTTGTTTGGTTACTGCTGCGCAGCGCGTACACAGCATCAAGGTCTTTTCTGCTTCTCCCACCACCCCACAAGCGACCAGGCTGGGGGTGCACGAGAAGCTGGGAGAGGACACAGCTGGGACAGCTGACCACAAGTGACAAAAGGGGTATTCCATACCATATGATATCATGCTTAGCCATATAAGGCTGGGGGAAGAAGGAAGCCGGTACATATGGAGTAATGCCATTTTGTCTTCCCAAGAAACCATTACGCATGATGGAGCCCTGCTTTCACAGACATGGCTGAACACTTGCAGCCTTTAAGCAGCCTTTGCCCTTCCCAAAACAGAGTGGACCAATCCCACTTTATGAATCCCCATTTGCCATTAGAAGTTACCTACACAGGGGAAGAGAGTATTTCTGAGCTGTACAAAACCCACATTCCTCAGGCAGTGTCCTGTTTCAGCAGAATTGAGAACATTTCTCTATGGATCTGGGCAAATGTCTCATGCTTTCATGGAATCAAAGAATCATAGAATGGTTAGAGTTGGAAGGGACCTTAAAGATCATTGAGTTCCAACCCCCCTGCCATGGGCAGGGACACCTCCACTAGAGCAGGTTGCTCAAAGCCCCATCCAGCCTGGCCTTGAACACTTCCAGGGATGGGGCAGCCACAGCTTCCCTGGGCAACCTGTTCCAGTGCCTCACCACCCTCACAGGAAAGAATTTTCTCCTAATATCTAATCTAAATCTCCCCTCTTTCAGTTTAAAACCATTACCCCTTATCCTGTCACTACACTTCCTGGTGAAGAGTCCCTCTCTGGCTCTCCTGTAGGCTCCCTTCAGATATTGGAAGGCTGCTATGAGGTTTCCGCAGAGCCTTCTCCAGGCTGAACAACCCCAGCTCTCTCAACCTGTCTTCATAGGGGAGGTGCTCCATCCCTCTGATCATCTTCATGGCCCTCCACTGGATGTGTTCCAACAAGTCCATGTCCTTCCTGTGTTGAGGACTCCAGAGCTGGACACAGTTCTCCAGGTGGGGTCTCACAAGGGCACAGTAGAGGGGTAGAATCACCTCCCTCGACCTGCTGGCCACACTTCTCTTGATGCAGCCCAGGATGTGGTTGGCTTTCTGTGCTGCCAGTGCGCACTGCTGGCTGATGTTGAGCTTCTCATCCACAAGATGAGATGTGGATGCCTGCTTTCAGATGCCTGCTGTTGAGAGCACTGCCCCTGGACTCTGTAGGGCTGCTCCCGTGATGTGCCGTGGGTCCAGCCTGAGACCTACACTCTGCTTCCTGGGGCTGACTTCTGAATCCCTGTAGTTTTCTTCTCCTTCCCATTTCATGTAATAGAACCCATCCTTTCCAAATACAAATGGGGACAGGGAGGGCTGGGTGTCAATATTTGGAAACTCAAGATACTACTAATGCGGAAACCACTTCCCGACAAAGGCGACCGCAACAATGACACCGCCTTGCATTTAACATATTGCTATTAAAAGATCAATTAGAAGTAGGTTCCCCTTCTCGTTACGTGTTTCCGTATGACAGAAACAGCAAAGAACTTCCTCCTGGAGGTTAGAAGGGGTGGGAGCTATGAGTTGTTATCAGTCCAGAGCACCGTTTTAAAAACAGCAGCAAGAGGAAAAAAGTAGGGGAGAAAAAATGTCAGAAAATATCATTTACGCTGACTTGAACTTGACCGAATCAACGAGGCCCAGACTACAGAAGGTCACTGATGTCCAAGGTAGGTCAATCAGTCTGCACTGAGCTTTCTTCGCCTTCTTCAGCCTCCCGCCCACATCTTTAGAAAGAGTGCCGTGTGTTAAGGAAGTTTCTTTGCCCTGGGTTTCCCGTGGCAGGTCTCGGGCACTAATCCCCTCCCCCAGAGAATTTATTGGAGTGGTACAGCAGCAAGGACCACTGGAGCTGGGTGCCTGCAGAGAGGGACCCAGAACAAAGACATTCCTGGGCAATTATACCCTTACAATCTGTGCATCCACCCTTCACGTGCTCCTCACGTGACTTGCAGGCACCCCTTGGTCCCATGGTGGTTTGTGGTCTGGGGTCTTCTTACTCCTCATTGGATTCTTTCTCTGTCTCCGGGAAGGCCATCAACTGTTCTCATCCTGTAGGGCTGCAGCTTCTGCTGACCGTAGTAGCTTCCTCATCTCCTGATTGTCTCCAGCATTTTTAAGTTTCTCTGCTTATGACTTTCTTGAAAACCCCCATCAACAGGAATGCACTTAAACTCATAAAAGACATGAACTCTGTGCGGTGACAGAAAGGAAGGGGCTCAGTGCTCTACATCAGGATGACTTTGAATGCTTTATAAAATTGCAACACCGTATTTATTACTTTCTACCCACTTTTTATGTGTCCCTGCCCTTCCTTCCTTCCTTCCCCACATGCTTTCTTCCATATTCATTTGTATTCACTATCTGCAGATGTTAGAACAGTTTTCACTTTTCTCATTGTCTTATCATTAACCAGTTACCCTTTCAGTTTCAGCATGATCTGCTGTTTTTAGATTTGCTTTGATGTAGCCATTCTTACCAGTCGCATGTGGATTTGAATTGAGTAAGCTAATCAGACAACCTTAGACATTTTTCTACACTTCTGCTGAGATTTAAAAGGCGTGTGCATGTGCCCGTGTCTCCTCTGTTCTTGTCTGCGCTGAAGACAAACCGGATCTGTTTCTGCCTGTAGCAAGTCCTATAGCAAGGTGTGACTGCAACAGACAAAACCATTATTCAGGCGTAGATAAACCCAGTCACATAAATCAGTTGCTGCCATGTGTTTACCATTTCCCATAATTTCAGTCATTTTCATTCCATTCAAGTTGTTTCTCAACTTCCTTTGCTGTTATTTTTGCCTGGTTTTAGGTTCTACATATGCAGAAGTGAAAGTGCAATCCCTAGATACAAACGCTCCAGCCAGCTACACAGCCTCTGGTAAGTTTTATGCTGTCTGCTAAATTGATATGAATTTAAACAAAGGAGAGGAGAGGAGAGGAGAGGAGAGGAGAGGAGAGGAGAGGAGAGGAGAGGAGAGGAGAGGAGAGGAGAGGAGAGGAGAGGAGAGGAGAGGAGAGGAGAGGAGAGGAGAGGAGAGGAGAGGAGAGGAGAGGAGAGGAGAGGAGAGGAGAGGAGAGGAATGTCCATTTTTTTATTTGGGCCATACATCTTACAGTTCGTGCGGCATCTCACAGAGAACTGCCCCGAAATGGAAGATCTACACAGTTTTTATTCAGTCAACCCTGATACAAGGGATTCATTTAGCTTCTCTACAATGACCTTATCTTCTGAATGCTTCCTGGATTGTCTACCATCCATTGGCCTACAGATCTCCAGCAACGTACCTTCTCTTGATGTATTTGAAGACATACCATCTTTGAAGCACATGTGTTTGAAGTCTTTTGAAGTCTCCTTTTCTGTCTAATTGGATCCTGTGTAATATCTTCGAGGTCTGTGCATTTATATGATACCGGAGAGTATATCAGATGGCAGAAGCCACCCATTTTCAGGTACCTGACATCTGACTATTTTAGTGTAGGGTGGGACATTCCAGATCTTCACAACTTACTTAGAATGAGGTGTGCCATAGATGTTGTTTGCTTCTTAATGCTTTATTTTAATGACAATCAGTTTTGCATCTTCTGCTTGACTGTTTCTACACTCTGACTTTTCCTTTTCCTGAGGACACAGTGGTTTGGAAGTCACATTGAATGGCAATATGACCCCAGACTGCTCTTTAGCCTGTGTCACCTCCCCTTTCCTCATTTTAAGAGTGACTTACAACCATCGGACCCTGCCAGCTTGCTCTCACTGATTTTAAAAGTCATGTCCAGCAGCTTGACTCCCTTACAGTTAAGATGAAATCTGCTCCTCCAGAGTGTTTGGACACTCTGCACCATGTGTCCCAAATTCCTGACCTGGATCGTCACCCCATCTTCTCAGCCGGGGGTTAAAATGCCGCCTTTTCATTTCTCCCTCCAGTCCTGCATAGGGTACTGGGACCATTCCTGCAATTGCCACCTTAGCATCCCCAGGCACCAACTTCCTTCCTAGAAGCTTCCATTTTGACACTGAAACTTTTCTCTGCCCTTCACAGTCTTGTTGGTAACCACATGGACTCAGGTATCGGTAGGACATTTGCACCTATCAAATGGATGTGTTGATGCGTGCAACATGTTTTCAGGGTGCAACCATTTCCTGACCAAACCTCCTCAGGCTGAAAACCAGACAGCACAGAGCTCGTCTTCAGTGCTGCCTTCTGGGTTAAAATCAGCCTGGTTTAACAGCCTACAAAGTATGACAGCTTCTCAGCATTTCAGTAATTCCAGCAGTAATGCACAAGTATTAGTGCACAAGAAAAGGAGGTTACCAGACAGAACGGACCAGATACCGACTGCAGGTTGGATGAAGATTCAGGATGGCTTCCTCATTTCTCTAAAACTGCTTACTTCATGGAGCACAGGAAATAGCAGCAAAAACCTCAATTTGCTTTTCAGATCCCAGTTGTCACACAGACACCATAAACTTCAAAGACAGCAGACAGGGTACGTAAATCCTCTAGCAGATACGTGAAGCAGGAAGAGATGGAAAGCTCTCCTTTACCTTTTAATTCAGTGTCTGATGAGCCCAGACAGACACCAAACATATTATTTGTCCCCTCTTGGACCTGCTTGTGCTCTGTAGCACCCGCCGATATCCACTGAGTTGGCAGGCTAATCAATAGCACAAGGATCCCCTGAACAACTGTAAACAACAGTCAGAACAGAAAGAGGAGACAGTTCAGCTCCACCAGAAAATCAGCTTTGTTGAGGAGTATAACCTGGCAGGACCTTTATCGGGCAGGTTGATTGGGGTTTGCTTCATCAGTATTTTGAGAGGGCAGATAAGGATCCCAGTGAGCACGTAACTCCAGTAATAACTGCAGCAGAACTTAACAAAGTATTCTAGGCGACGGTGGAAGGGTTCAGGTTGAATATCTGTGATGGAAAAACCCACGTGTCCACAGCATATCTATCACAAGAAGAACCAGCATCTGGAGGGACAGCACCAAAGGGCTTTGCCTGACTTGAAAGATTAGTCTCAGCGTGAGCCTGAAAAGGGCATCTGTGAATGAAGATGAAGGGTTCCTTTTCCAGCTGTTGAACTAATCTTTACTTTTTTCCATCTACCCGTAGGTGTAAGCCGTTCCTCCAGAACACGTATCGCTGTATTTGTTGCTCTGATAATCCTCCTACTGGTCTTAGCAGTGTGCCTGATACTCATGTGTAAGTCGTGCTAAAAATATAATTACTGTAATTTGTGACTCTCCCTCCCTGATGAATATCTAAGTCATGACATCCAAAACCAGTACCAACAGAACCTGGCTTGAAGGCACAGGACAGGAGTTTTTAGCCAACCGTGACCGTAAGAGTAAATCTGTAAGAATTGAGTAGCTTGAAAGTTTAAAATTCCAAAAGAAAAAAAGCCAAAACCCAATAAAAAAAAACTGTTCAAACACGACATGATTTATGATACAAATGTTCTGAAGAAACAAGTCAAGATTAGATAATGCCTGTTAGTATTATGATTTCTATCCATGAGAATATTTCAAACCTATGATCTTATGTCATGTCACCAACATGTTCATAACACCAAAAATCTTTAAATAAATATGGAAAAAAGCTCATTTGAAGGAGGTATCTCAGTCACAACTTAAAGGAAGTTGTTGCACCTTACTCGAGTAAAAGCAGAGTTCTAGGTCTCTTTGCATATATGCCACTGAGTTCCACAATAATCATTGGACTGCATAAAAAACTAAGTTATTTTCTTTAGAACGAAAGCATTCTTATCGCCATGGAGGAACTCTTTGTGAGGCCATATCCAAAACCCGGCTGCTGCATCTTCTCAAATGAAATGGTCCTGCCTCTATGAAACGCGCGTAGCCTGGGGAACAAACAGGAGGAGTTAGAGGTGTGCGCACACCTGCAGGGCTGTGGTCTTACTGGCATCACGGAGACGTGGTGGGATGGCTCCTGTGACTGGAGAGTTGGCGTGGAAGGACAAAGGCTCCTCAGGAAGAACAGGCCGGGGAAACAAGGAGAGGGTTTCACCCTCTATGTCAGTGACCAGCTGGAGTGCATGGAGCTCTGCCCAGGGATGGATGAGGAGAGGTTATGGGTTTTAGGATTAAAGGGAGGGCAGGGACAGGTGACATTGCAGTGAGGGTCAGACATTCAAAGCAGAAATTCTACTCTTATTTCCAGACCTTCCAACTGCAAGCGGCTCACCTGGCTCAAAAACGTTCTCCAACACCTCTGAAGAGGCACTGGGTAGGTAATCCTCTGTCATTCAAAAGAGAGTTTCCAGAAGCCTGTTAGATTGCCATTTAAGCAAAGGGGGAAGGGGTCTAGATTTTGTTCAGAAGAAACAAAAAACAAACTAAAAATCTGACATCTCAGGAATAAATAATCTTATCTCCCTGAATCGTATCACCCTTTCCAGCTCCCATTCCCTCTTCCTCCCGATACTCTTCCTGGCAGTGGAAAGAAACATTTTTTTTATTCAATAGTGTCACTTTTGCAATAATTTGCAGCAGGCAAAATAAGACGTTAGAGAACAGAAAGCTGCTTTTTGCCCTGACGATTCCTCTTTATCTCCTGAGCAAAGATTTAAAAAAGATTTTAAAGGCTGGATAATGTTATCTGTGATTCTACTTCTATGGCTCGTGCTTAGTGACGCTTGGACTGGTATTTTCTGCAGAGACTGGCCTGGATCCTCAGTGGTCTGGTGAAAATGGCAAGCAGAGCCGCATGGGTACTTTTGGGGCTGTAATTTACTCTCTTAACTTATTTTGTAATGGCATCCTTTCCTTTGTGTGAACATGGATTTTTCCACACTTGTTCTTCCCTCCTTCAGGCTGCCCCCCAGACTGGGAAAAACATGGGGGAAAATGCTACTTCTTTTCCCAAACACATGAAATAAAAGACTGGAATGCCTCCCGTAAAGAATGTACTGACAGGAATTCAGACCTGGTGACCATTGACAACCAGGATGAACTGGTGAGGTCTAAATTCATGGGGCTGCTTCTAGGGCTGCTTGACCTGTATGCCAGAGGGATGATGGGTTACACTTGCGTCTTCTCACGTTAGATGTCCTTGGGGGTCTATAATCCACTGCTAGCCGTATGCACCAGGCACCTCTGTATGGCAGCAAACACCTTCACAGTGAGATGCATCTTGATGGTTGAAGTCTTGCATCTGGAAGCTTCTCTCTGCAAGCCTCCTCCCATGGGAAGGAGGAAAGCGTCTGCCTAGCTAACTTATGTTTTAACTTTATGTTTAGCACGCAAACAGGACCAAGCAAGTCAAACAGATACTTACTTATTGGAATAAGTGACGAAAACTGAAAGGCCTTTCCCCTCACAATCAGAATAGAAAAGTGTCTCCAGGTATCACGTCACACCTGGCTAATGACAATGTGTAGCTTTAATGGTATCACAGGTGTATTATTCTCTTTAGTCTATTGCTAAGAAGCCCCAGGAAGAGAGATGAGATGAAATAAAAAGGGACAAATCCAGCCTCTGAAGCTGTGGAAAGGGATGGTGTGGCTGGATGCACACTGTACTTTCCACAGAAAGCTGGGTATCGCGCACTAAGATTTCCCTGTACCTCTGGTGAAGACCATGTAATTTTAATGTATTATCATTGTTTGTTTACTTTCTAGAAATATCTTTCTGTGCGACCAGAAGGTCATTACTACTTTCTTGGTCTCACATACTCTGCAAGCGAGGAGAAGTGGAAGTGGATTAACAACATGGAACACAGCACAGACATGTAAGCTTATTCCAGCAAGTCACTGCCCTGTAACAGCTGGAAACAGTAAAAAAAATATACCGAGAGCCAACAGGAGGGAGTACAAGTGAGATCAGGACCTGCTATTTGTAGCAACCCGATTCCTTGAGATTCAGGTGCTTCAGCACATCCCTGTGACACGCCAAAGGGAGCCTGTAAGTCCCTGGGACCACAGGCGTGTCCCATCAGGATGGCAAGAGAGGAGAGAGCTGTCGTTCTGGTGGGGAAGGAGGAATCTGACTAGATGGAGTTCAGAGGGGAAAGAAAGGACATAGGAGGCAGGGACAGGGGAGAGTGTGGTGTCGGCACCATTGAATGGAGGCCACCAAAGAAGGGCAAGCTCTCTGGATGGCAAGCATAGCCCGTATACTTTTGGTGCAATTTGGGGAAGAAAATTAAGGAATGGGAGGGAGACTCCAACAAGGCAGCTTCTAATCCCACTGGCAAGAATACAACTTAGCAGCAAGGGCAGATGCCAGTGTCTTTTGTGAAAGCAACAGTGACTGCATTGCATCCAGATAAGCTAGGAATGCAGCTAAATCTGGCTTTCTCTCCCTTTTCAGGTTTAATATCGAAAAAAACTATTCTGACTATTGCTGCGCTGTTGTTGGACGTGGAAAAGTAGAAACTGCATCTTGCAGTGGATCCGAAACAACACGATATATGTGTGAGAAAGCTGCAAATATTTTAGAAGAGCAGAAGGAGAACTAAAAACAAATGGTCCAGGCAGGCACGTCATCTCCCACTTCCCATAGGAATGGCAGACGGGATTTGTCTCCTTTACCTTTAGCTGTCTAAATATCTAGTCAGAGGGACTCTCAGGCTGACACCTTGCCAAGCTTAGCACGTTCTTTCCCAAGATGGATGTTGGAGACTGGATGAATCCCCCTCAAGAGGAGCTTGCATTTTCACACATTAGGAGTCTGGGAGACTTGCTCATACCAGATGCCTGACTTGCAAGCAACCCCTGTCAGGTGACAGGAGTCCAACCTCGGTGATAGGTGTGATCACAAAGAGATCCTGTCTCTCATAGACACATGCCTATACAGCCATACATGCACAGTCCTGCTTGTGCACGAGGAGACACTTCAAAGCCTTGCCATGCGCTGGTCTTCCCTGCAGCCACAACTGAGGTTAACACATACTTGTATTTTGGGTAGAAAAGTGCAACCATGCCCATTGCCATGTGTCATAGATAAGATTGACAGGACAAAGTCAAATGTCTCTGCGTATAAACCTTACTCTGTAAAAGACTGTTTCTGTTTAAAAACCACACTGGACACCAGACCCTGTGGGGTTAAAATGTGATGCACCAGTAGGGAAATGATCCTACGCCACAGATGTGTCCAAAACATCACCACTAGCCCTGTGTAGGTCAAGGAAAGCATATCAGATTTAGGCTTAGGCCTGCTGAGGAAGTGCACAGGATGAAGAGCAGTCGAGACCACCAAAGCCTGAAAAACAGGGTTACCATAATAGTGTCAACTGGACAGAAAAATAGACAAATCAAACCCACGGTTTTCTGTGAAGAATCCGGTGAGAAGTACGAGAGTGAACTACAGAGAATGACAACACAGAGGACCGTCCTGTGCTTCTTGGATAATGATCGAAGGAGAAAATCATGCATGACAGTTTTTGCTGCACAGAAATGTGAAAGCCAACAGCAGAAACAGGTGGTACCAATGGAGCAGAGGTGTGACCAGCAAATGGTGAATATCACCAGAGCTCTTCCAATGTGCTCAAGGAAATCCCTAACAAGGGAGGAAATTTGAAGTGACTTATTTCTTCTGACTCTGTGCTTTCTTCTTTGACAACGTTATCCTCCAGCCTCGCTTTTCTAGTTGTTAAGAGTTGTCTCCTCCACTTTTAGCTGTGATGGTGTTGACATGAAAACATAACTTCCATGCAATTATCAATAAACAGAGCTAAGTGGCTGTCCACATGCTACAGAGAAAATCTGCATGTGTATATACGTATGCACATAGGCACTGGAACAGGCTGCCCAGGGAGGTCGTTGAGTCATCACCCCTGAATGTGTTTAAGAGTTGTTTAGATGTGGTGTTGGGGGATATGGTGTAGGGGACAACTTTGGAGACTGGGGGTGATGGTTGGACTCGATGATCCCAAGGGTCTTTTCCAACCTGAATGATTCTATGATTCTATGAAATATGCACCCTAACCCCTCTGAAATGCTTCCTTGGTTAAAACTGTTTGCTGTTTAAGATCTGCCCACGTTCCATTTTAAAGAAGTACCTTTCTGAAAAGAAGAAGAAGCCAACGTTTCCTTTTCTGCTGGATCAACTACTAGATGAGGAGAATCATCGAAGCATAGAATGGTTCAGGTTGGAAGGGACCTTAAAGGTCATTGACTTCCAACCTCTCTGACACAGGCAGGGACACTTCCCACCAGAGCAGGTTGCTCAAAGCCCCATCCAGCCTGGCCTTGAACACTTCCAGGGATGGAGCCTCCACAGGTTCTCTGGGCTGAAGGGCCATGGGAGAAAAGAAGGATCATTTCCAACACAGGAAATGCAAGGTTCATCCATACAGGGTTTTTTTGAATGGTTTCTTGGCTTGGTTTTGTTTGGTTGATTGTTATGCCTAGTCCTGGTAACTTATGCTTGAGCATGTTGAGTACATAGCAACTCTTTGGAGAGGAAGCTACCAGGCTCTACTAAGTCTCTAGTGACCATGTACAAACTGAGATAGAGGGAGGCTGTATTTAGGGGAAAGGGCAATTTCCCTATCAAATTTCTGATCTCCATTGGTGGAGGTGCTGCAAAGTGTCAGTCGAATGTCTGTGTATGTACTTTTTACATGACTGAGCATGTACTTTTTTCCTTATTTCAGCATTAGAAATAACAGAATTATTGAGCTGAGACTCAAACTCCATGTATCAAAAAAGAAAAAAACAAACATTTCTAAAAGTGCTTGTTGATACTGGCTTGCTTTTAAAAGACCGATTTCACCCTCTCACCTACAACTTTCTTTGGTCAGAAAGGGACCCTTTGTCATTGTCATTAATAAATGACAGAAATGCTTGGCGTACACCTGACTGGTAGGAGTTTCACACAGACCCCCTTGCTCCTCCTGGTCCTAGATTAGAGTCTGGGTTCAAATGAGCAGTATCAAGGCTTCTTACAATTAAGCCAGCGCTTGGACTCGATGTCGCAATTAGTATAACTATTTTGTCTAGGTGTGGTATTTTCTTGATGCAGATTGGTCAGTTACTACCCTCTAATGTAGCTCTCACATAAGGTAGCTTATACTTGTAAAGCATATTCTCTTCCCTTCATGAGCTGAAGAGCAGAGTGCCTGTACAGTAGCTATGCCTGTGGGATTGAAGTCTTAAAACTTCCAGCGTTATAAAGGCCAAAAATTGTGTGAACCTTCTTTCTTGAGGGTTCGTCTCTAAAAAAAAAGATGGAGTTAGGCCTTTATTTGGCTTCCAGATTATGTGGGTGTTTATATACATGTATTTATCTTTTTAGGGAAGATTTTTGGAAACACACTTTTGCTTTCACTTTCGATTTTGGGAAATCAGCACGGTTTGCTGGAAAAAGCAGCCTCATGACCAAAATACCCCAATGAAGTCACCGAAGGGAAGTCTGGCTGGAGATTAAGGCAGTTAGGTGCTAATTAGAAACTAAAACACTCAAAGGTAAGTCTCACTTCTAGTGGCACCAAGATGCTGGATTTATCTACTAGAGATGGAGACCGTGGACGTCTTTAAAACTAGCTGAGGTGTTTTGCTCTGAGGGGATCTGCAGTACAATTTTAGGGTAGAAGGCTTTGAGAAAATGAGTTTGAATGGACACTAAGTTAGAACAAAAGCTTTAGATTGTAGCAGAAATTACGTAGGAAAGCAGCATTTCACATTTTCAAATAGAAAAGGAAACAACAGAGCAACAAGCAAGTATGACCAATGCTCAGCTTTCTAGGAGATGTGAGTCTCATGGGCCTCTTGTAATCATAGGAATATATTCTGCAGGAAGACAGTGGAAAGGAGCGTAAATTGTAAAATATCATCAAAAGGGAGAATTATGAGGGCTGGGACAAAATTTGAAGATCAACAAACCACACACAAAATAGAAAAAATTCATTATTTCAGCTGTGCAGGAATCCTCTGAGAGAATAAAGTGCATTAGCAGATTAATTGCAGTTTTTAAGAAAAATATGGCGATTGCTGAGAAAGCAGTTTCCCTGCACTGGGCTTCAACACACTATGTTGGGGTTTTTTTTGTAATTAAGTTACCAGCAGGAAATTATGTATCAGGAAACTTATTATTGCAATAAACAGTACTACAGGATCCAATACTTTGTCATGTTCTTAATGTGCTTAGAAATTCAAATTTTTAACTGATGGTAGCATAGGTGACTGTAAAAACTTGCAACTCTACCAAAGACTATAGGGTAGCGATTGTCATGCTAACAATGTTTTACTTAATCTCAAAAATTTCTTTTCGGGTGTAAATTATTTTCCCGCTTTCTGCTCACCAGCCTTTCCAGGTCGTTTAAGAACAGCTGCCAGCTTTGCACAGCACTTAGAGAGGTTTTACCGTTACCTGAAATAGGCCAGTCATCTCCCCTGTCTCATAACTCAGCAACAGGATTTCACCTTGCAATTGCAGTTACTTCATTTCTCCAACAAGAATTTCACAATGGGATGCAATGAAAGGCTTTTGGAGAGCCTGGCTGGCTCCCCATTGCCATCTTGGCTGTAGAAGGAACGGGGAAAGACAAGAGAAACCCAGTTTTCACAAGAAGTCATGGCTGTTGAATTCAGTTGTGTATCAGTGATACCCAGTGAGGATCTGTCCTGGGCACTGGTGGGGCCTCACCTCGAGTGCTGTGTTCAGTTCTGGGCCCCTCACTACGGGAAGGACGTTGAGCTGCTGGAGTGTGCCCAGAGGAGAGCCACCAAGCTGGTGAGGGGTCTGGAGAACAAGTCATATGAGGAGAGGCTGAGGGAACTGGGCATGTTTAGTTTGGAGAAGAGGAGGCTGAGGGGGGACCCTCTACAGCTACCTGAAAGGAGGGTGTAGAGAGGTGGGTGTTGGCCTCTTCTCCCAAGGGAGTAATGACAGGACCAGAGGGAATGGTCTGAAGCTGGGGCAGGGGAGGTTTAGATTAGATATTAGGAAGAATTACTTTACTGAGAGGGTGGTCAGGCACTGGAACAGCCTGCCCAGGGAGGTGGTGGAGTCGCCATCCCTGGAGGTATTTAGGAAACGTGTAGACGTGGCACTTCAGGGCATGCTCTAGCGCCCGAGATTGTAGGGGGTTTTTGTGTGTGTGTGTGTGTGTATGGTTGGACTCGGTGATCTCAGAGGTCCTTTCCAACTGTGATGATTCTGTGATTCTGTGATCGTAAGGGAAAGCAGCCAATCCTGCTGAAACATTACAAGCTAGAGGTGGCAAGGAGCATACAGGCTAATTCAATGTTTGCTATTTGCTCCCTAATTGTTCCATAACAATTGCTAAGAGAAAGGAATCTAAAACATGTAACGTTTTACCAGACAAGGAGGAGGATAACACAATATCCAACAAAAGTTATTCTCTGGGAGAATTATCACAGCATAGAAATGAAAGTAAGGTATGTCCTGGTGCAGCAGGTCAGATCGATTTAAAAAAAAAAATCTTCATTTTCCTCTAGGAATTTTGATTCAGCTGCACTTTGTGCCCTGCGAATAGCACGTTATTACTGTATTGCAATAAAACTCAGTACAGCAGGTATCATTTTCATGTTCTGAATGCACAACCTGTCTCCAGTACAAGTTGTATGTCCATCTCCTGACCCACTGTGGTGTGCAGCTTTTCCTGTCCCCTTAGTACTGGATTACTGTCTGGCACAGAGACCTGTTTCATGGCAGCTGAAGATGCCTGTGCCTTGTCTGTAGAGCCCTGGGCATGGGATGAGTGAGGAAGCTGGATTTGGTGTTGGTGGCTGAGATGAAGCTATGCCAAACCTCTCCTATGGAAGCCCTTTGCCAGTTTTGGAGGACATTTCATCAAGGCCAGATTCTGACTAAGTCATGCAAAATAAATTTAGAAAAATGTCAATGGCACCATTACCCTTATAGAAAAAAATCAGTAAAAAGCCGCTTGGGGGACCAAGTTAAACAAAAGATCTTGAGAGACCAAGAAGATGTTTTCAAAGCAACTTCACTACATGAGAATAGCAACCATGTTTGACATGAGGCATAAGTAATGTGTAGGCATCTGTGATGCCAGAGGACCGAGCCTCTGCCAGCCGGTGTCAAAGCAGGTGGTAAGTACTGCGGCTCTGTGGCATCTCATCATCCCCCTTTCCTTTGTTGACTCTAAATCACCCAGTCTTCTTCACAAGGCCAGTACAGGATAGATGCAGCCTGGATGAAGGGACAGCCCTTTCCTCTTGCTGTCAGACAAAATTTATTCTGCTGCAGGGCTTCTGGAGGATCACCAGCTTCTATGGATAAGGGGACCAGCTAACGCTCCCCAAATACCATCTCTGAGAGATATCTCCTGCTCATTCTATCTCGGCAAAATACCAACTGCTAAGCTCACCTCAATAACACAGGCAGTTTTCAAGTAGATTTTGAAGGAGAAGGTAACACAAATCACAGAGGTCAATGGGAGAAAAGAAGGCAACGTGAGTATGTTCACAAGGATAGCTCATCCTCGTCAGCCTTCTCCGAGGACATGACTGACTCATCCCAAATTAGGATTTTATTAAAACATTTGGCTAGGATTCCACATAGGATTTCCAATAGGAAATTATTAACCACCTTTTTGGAAAAAAAATATTTTAACAACACAACAGCACTGAGTTTTAAAGTAGCCTCCAAGCAGGACAATATCCAGGAAGGTTTTGCTGCTATTCTTGTCTCTGTCCTTCTTATATTCTGCTTTGTCCAATCCCTTCTACTTCTACAGGGCAATGCTTTCCTCAAACACGGCTCAAAGTGCTGATACTGAGGTCACAGCCACAGATGAGCGCCTAGTTTAGCAGGTGCAAATATATGGCTAAAGGATGCTTCCTCTGCAACCTAAACACAAGACAAGAAACAACTGATGGAGGGAACAAAGAAATGGATGTGATTCTGTGGTTGTTGCAACATCGGCCAAGGGATGGCGCACATATTTCCTGGACCATCAATGGAGGTACGCCCCACCCTCTGTGTGTGTGTGTGTGTGTCTCATCATTTGCATTCTAACTGCATATCTGTTAATATCAAGGGACGGAGATTGTTGGATGGTGCAAATTTCTACTTTGGAAAAGAGAGAAGCACTCTTTTGCTTCATTACAGGAAATAACAGGTATGATCAGCTTTCGACCCATAAGTCCAAAGGCCGCATCATGGAAACTCTGACTAGTGTTATCTTCTAGATGTGTAAGGTATCAGGAGACATTGGAGATGAATTGGCTAAGAAAGCAATGGGCATGTTGATAGGTAAATTAAGGTAAATTAACAGATGGCTAATATTGGCATAATAATTTGATAGTAGATCCTCTTCTAGCATATGAATGTAGGATATCTTGATGTGCTACTTTCTCACAGCTTTCTGAGATGAACCAAGTATCACTGGGGGGCAAGGAGGGTGAGGAAGGAAAAAAAAAATCATTAGAATAGGCTTATGAGTCAGAAATAATCCTGTCCTCAGCAAATGGTCAGAGGAAAAGAGAAACATCTCATAGAAATCAGTTACTCAGAAATAATTGACTGCATTCCTGCATATTTTGGAGAAGGCTGTGGACCTTGAGAAGCAGGTGTGTGTGTGAAAAGGATGGCAAAGTTGCAAGTTTCAGGACGATTTAACACCTATTATACAACATAGAGCATGATTAGTAGAAGCAATATCATTCACTTTCAACGACATTCTCAAAAAGAGCCCGGACACAAGACAATAAGGATGAAGATTCTGACTCTCCTTTTTTTCTCTCTTTCTTATTTCAATTTGAAAATCTGAAAGCAACAATTTCAGCTGTGCTGTAATTCAGCCTGTGCTATGAATGAATTGTCTTGTGCTGTCCCACTCTGTTAGATTGCAAAAGTATACTCAACTCCTATATTGGACAGGAGTCTGGGATAGGAGGCAATGCCAGAGCTGAAAATTAGCCACAGGGAAAGGTACCTATAGACAAGCATGTTTCTACAGATTAAAAAGAACATGGATAGCATCGCTGCTTAGTGGTTTAGCAAGTTCCTTGGAAATGGATCTGATTTTGACAGGTGAAATTGCACTGATTTGGCAGTGAAATGTAGAGATTCCGAATTTCTATAGTTATCTATCACAGCTAATGAATGACACAATGAAGATTTGCCTGACGAATTTGGTGGCCTTCTAGGAGTGTGCTACAGCATTGGTAGAGAAGGGGAGAACAATAGACGTCATCTCCCTGGACTTATGCAAAGTGTTGGACACTGTCCTGCATGACATCCTGGTCTATAAACTGGAGAGACACAGATTTGATGGATGGATGCGGTGGATAAGGAACTGGCTGGATGGCTGCGCTCGAAGAGTTGCGGTCAACGGCTCGATGTCCAAGTGGAAGCCAGTGATGAGTGGTGCTCCTCAGGGGTCACTACTGGGACCAGTGCTGTTCAACATCTTTGTCGGAGACATGGACAGTGGGATAGAGTGCACCCTCAGCAAGTTTGCCAACGACACCAAGCTGTGTGCCACGATAGACACCCTGGAGGGAAGGGATGCCATCCAGAGGGACCTGGACAGGCTTGAGAGGTGGGCCTGTGCAAACTTCATGAAGTTCAACCAAGCCAAGTGCAATGTCCTGCACCTGGGTCACGGCAACCCCAGGCACAATTACAGGATGGGCGGAGAAAGGCTGGAGAGCAGCCCTGAGGAGAAGGACTTGGGAGTGCTCATGGATGAGAAGCTCGAACACAAGCTGCCAATGCATGTTGGCAGCCCAGAAAGCACACTGCATCCTGGGCTGCATCAAAAGGATTGTGGCCATCAGGTTGAGGGATATGGTACTGCCCTTCTACTCCGTTCTCATGAGACCCCACCTGGAGTACTGTGTCCAGCTCTGGAGTCCTCAGCACAGGATGGACCTCTTGGAACGAGTCCACCAGAGGGCCACGAAAATGATCAGAGGGCCGGAGCACCTCTGCTATGAAGACAGACTGAGAGAGTTGGGTTGTTTTACGTCTGCCATCAGCGCAAAAACTAAACCTGGCATTTCTACTTGGTAAATGCTGCCGAAGAGCTAGGATATTTCCTCTAACAATGATTCACAGCACAGCGTCCACATAGCTGCCACCTCCAGCTCTATGAAAGCACTAGTCAAGAGTGAAGTAAAAAGCTGGACAGCCTAGGGCTTTTCTTGTTTGTAACCTAAACTAACTACTAACCTAACTAATTACTAACCTATTCTACTTGCTGCCTTTGAATAGTAAGCAGCCTTTGCCCTTCTCAAAACAGAGCGGACCAATCCCACTTTATGAATCCCCATTTGCCATTAGAAGTTACCTGCACAGGGGAAGAGCATGTTTCTGAGCTGTACAAAACCCACATTCCTCAGGCAGTGTCCCATTCCAGCAGAACTGAGTACCTTTCTCTATGGATCAGGGCAAATGTCTCATGCTTTCAGATGCCTGCTGTTGAGAGCACTGCCCCTGGACTCTGCAGGGCTGCTCCCGTGATGTGCCGTGGGTCCAGCCTGAGACCTACACTCTGCTTCCTGGGGCTGACTTCTGAATCCCTGTAGTTTTCTTCTCCTTCCCATTTCATGTAATAGAACCCATCCTTTCCAAATACAAACGGGGACAGGGAGGGCTGGGTGTCAATATTTGGAAACTCAAGATACTACTAATGCGGAAACCACTTCCCGACAAAGGCAACCACAACAATGACACCGCCTTGCATTTAACATATTGCTATCAAAGGATCAATTAGAAGTAGGTTCCCCTTCTCATTACGTGTTTCTGTATGACAGAAACAGCAAAGAACTTCCTCCTGAAGGTTAGAAGGGGTGGGAGCTATGAGTTGTTATCAGTCCAGAGCACCGTTTTAAAAACAGCAGCAAGAGGAAAAAAGTAGGGGAGAAAAATTTTCAGAAAATCTCACTTACGTTGGCTTCAACATGACCGAATCAACGAGGCCCAGACTACAGAAGGTCACTGATGTCCAAGGTAGGTCAATCAGTCTGCACTGAGCTTTCTTTGCCTTCTTCAGCCTCCCGCCCACATCTTTAGAAAGAGTGCCGTGTGTTAAGGAAGTTTCTTTGCCCTGGGTTTCCCGTGGCAGGTCTCAGGCACTAATCCCCTCCCCCAGAGAATTTATTGGAGTGGTACAGCAGCAAGGACCACTGGAGCTGGGTGCCTGCAGAGAGGGACCCAGAACAAAGACATTCCTGGGCAATTATACCCTTACAATCTGTGCATCCACCCTTCACATGCTCCTCACGTGACTTGCAGGCACCCCTTGGTCCCATGGTGGTTTGTGGTCTGGGGTCTTCTTACTCCTCATTGGATTCTTTCTCTGTCTCCGGGAAGGCCATCAACTGTTCTCATCTTGTAGGGCTGCAGCTTCTGCTGACTGTAGTAGCTTCCTCATCTCCTGATTGTCTCCAGCATTTTTAAGTTTCTCTGCTTATGACTTTCTTGAAAACCCCCATCAACAGGAATGCACTTAAACTCATAAAAGACATGAACTCTGTGCGGTGACAGAAAGGAAGGGGCTCAGTGCTCTACATCAGGATGACTTTGAATGCTTTATAAAATTGCAACACCGTATTTATTACTTTCTACCCACTTTTTATGTGTCCCTGCCCTTCCTTCCTTCCTTCCCCACATGCTTTCTTCCATACTCATTTGTATTCACTATCTGCAGATGTTAGAACAGTTTTCACTTTTCTCACTGTCTTATCATTAACCAGTTACCCTTTCAATTTTAGCATGATCTGCTGTTTTTAGGTTTGCTTTGATGTAGCCATTCTTACCAGTCGCATGTGGATTTGAATTGAGTAAGCTAATCAGACAACCTTAGACATTTTTCTACACTTCTGCTGAGATTTAAAAGGCGTGTGCATGTGCCCGTGTCTCCTCTGTTCTTGTCTGCGCTGAAGACAAACCGGATCTGTTTCTGCCTGTAGCAAGTCCTATAGCAAGGTGTGACTGCAACGGACAAAAACATTATTCAGGCGTAGATAAACCCAGTCACATAAATCAGTTGCTGCCATGTGTTTACCATTTCCCATAATTTCAGCCATTTTCGTTCCATTTAAGTTGTTTCTCAACTTCCTCTCCTGTTATTTTTTGCCTGGCTTTACTTTCTACATATGCAGAAGTGAAAGTGCAATCCCTAGATACAAACGCTCCAGCCAGCTACACAGCCTCTGGTAAGTTTTATGCTGTCTGCTAAATTGATATGAATTTAAACAAAGAGAGGAGAGGAGAGGAGAGGAGAGGAGAGGAGAGGAGAGGAGAGGAGAGGAGAGGAGAGGAGAGGAGAGGAGAGGAGAGGAGAGGAGAGGAGAGGAGAGGAGAGGAGAGGAGAGGAGAGGAGAGGAGAGGAGAGGAGAGGAGAGGAGAGGAGAGGAGAGGAGAGGAGAGGAGAGGAGAGGAGAGGAGAGGAGAGGAGAGGAATGTCCATTTTTTTATTTGGGCCATACATCTTACAGTTCGTGCGGCATCTCACAGGGAACTGCCCCGAAATGGAAGATCTACACAGTTTTTATTCAGTCAACCCTGATACAAGGGATTCATTTAGCTTCTCTACAATGACCTTATCTTCTGAATGCTTCCTGGATTGTCTACCATCCATTGGCCTACAGATCTCCAGCAACGTACCTTCTCTTGATGTATTTGAAGACATACCATCTTTGAAGCAAATGTGTTTGAAGTCTTTTGAAGTCTCCTTTTCTGTCTAATTGGATCCTGTGTAATATCTTCGAGGTCTGTGCATTTATATGATACCTGAGAGTACATCAGATGGCAGAAGCCACCCGTTTTCAGGTACCTGACATCTGACTATTTTAGTGTAGGGTGGGACATTCCAGATCTTCACAACTTACTTAGAATGAGGTGTGCCATAGATGTTGTTTGCTTCTTAATGCTTTATTTTAATGACAATCAGTTTTGCATCTTCTGCTTGACTGTTTCTACACTCTGACCTTTCCTTTTCCTGAGGACACAGTGGTTTGGAAGTCACATTGAATGGCAATATGACCCCAGACTGCTCTTTAGCCTGTGTCACCTCCTCGTTCCTCATTTTAAGAGTGACTTACAACCATCGGACCCTGCCAGCTTGCTCTCACTGATTTTAAAAGTCATGTCCAGCCGCTTGACATTGTGTGCAATCAACATGTTTTCAGGGTGCAACCATTTCCTGACCAAACCTCCTCAGGCCGAAAACCAGACAGCACAGAGCTGCCTTCTGGGTTAAAATCGGCCTGGTTTAACAGCCTACAAAGTATGACAGCTTCTCAGCATTTCAGTAATTCCAGCAGTAATGCACAAGTATTAGTGCACAAGAAAAGGAGGTTACCAGACCGAACGGACCAGATACCGACTGCAGGTTGGATGAAGATTCAGGATGGCTTCCTCATTTCTCTAAAACTGCTTACTTCATGGAGCACAGGAAATAGCAGCAAAAACCTCAATTTGCTTTTCAGATCCCAGTTGTCACACAGACACCGTAAACTTCAAAGACAGCAGACAGGGTACGTAAATCCTCTAGCAGATACGTGAAGCAGGAAGAGATGGAAAGCTCTCCTTTACCTTTTAATTCAGTGTCTGATGAGCCCAGACAGACACCAAACATATTATTTGTCCCCTCTTGGACCTGCTTGTGCTCTGTAGCACCCGCCGATATCCACTGAGTTGGCAGGCTAATCAATAGCACAAGGATCCCCTGAACAACTGTCTGTAAACAACAGTCAGAACAGAAAGAGGAGACAGTTCAGCTCCACCAGAAAATCAGCTTTGTTGAGGAGTATAACCTGGCAGGACCTTTATCGGGCAGGTTCATTGGGGTTTGCTTCATCAGTATTTTGAGAGGGCAGATAAGGATCCCAGTGAGCACGTAACTCCAGTAATAACTGCAGCAGAACTTAACAAAGTATTCTAGGTGACGGTGGAAGGGTTCAGGTTGAATATCTGTGATGGAAAAAACCCACGTGTCCACAGCGTATCTATCACAAGAAGAACCAGCATCTGGAGGGACAGCACCAAAGGGCTTTGCCTGACTTGAAAGATTAGTCTCAGCGTGAGCCTGAAAAGGGCATCTGTGAATGAAGATGAAGGGTTCCTTTTCCAGCTGTTGAACTAATCTTTACTTTTTTCCATCTACCCGTAGGTGTAAGCCGTTCCTCCAGAACACGTATCGCTGTATTTGTTGCTCTGATAATCCTCCTACTGGTCTTAGCAGTGTGCCGGATACTCATGTGTAAGTCGTGCTAAAAATATAATTACTCTAGTTTGTTTGTAAGTCTCCCTCACTGACGGACATCTAAGTCACGACATCCAAAACGTGAGATACCACAGGTTGGGAAAAATTGGAAAAAAAAAACCTCAGTGAAAAAAAAAATACTGCCTTAGTGAACAGGAAAAATACTCCTAAGAAACTTGAGAACTAGATCTAAACTTTGTTATAGAAAATCTAGTGACTCCCAGTCGGTTGAAGGAATAATACCCATTCATGCAATGGGTAGTTGTGCCTTTAAAGCTGAGGTTTCCTAAGCACAGAAGACTACAATGATTTTCTTACTGCTACACAGAGCCAGCTGGAACAACCTCATCCTCCTTTAGCCTAAATGTGAGTGATGCCTGAACTCTATACTTTCAACAGGATCTAAACTCTTTTGGGAGTCTCTAAACTGATAAAACCAAAGCCCTGAGAAGACATGAAAAATCCATTCATATCACATGAGGTCCTGCAGGAAACTAAGCATAAGTTTAGTTCATCTGAGGCCTCAGGTATTTTCTTCCCCCTCTCAAAACTCTCCTTTCCTTTTCTCTCTGTGATAAATTCGTGCAGCCTAGCTAGTCATCAGATAATAAAAATAAAGTTGTAGGCCTCCCTCCACAGTCCCTATTTCTGGCAGTCAGAAGCACATTTGTGAAGCACAAATCCCTCACAACCGCCGTGTCAGAAGAAAGGCTATTTCAGCTGGGGTATCTGCTTTAAAAACTAAGATCTTAGAATCATAGAATCACAGAATCACAGAATGGTTAGAGTTGGAAGGGACCTTAAAGATCATCGAGTTCCAACCCCCCTGCCATGGGCAGGGACACCTCCACTAGAGCAGGTTGCTCAAAGCCCCATCCAGCCTGGCCTTGAACACTTTCAGGGATGGGGCATCCACAACTTCTCTAGGCAACCTGTTCCAGTGTGTCTGCCTCACAACCCTCACAGTAAAGAATTTCTTCCTAATATCTAATCTATATCTCCCCTCTTTCAGTTTGAAAACATTACCCCTTGTCCTATCGCTACACTCCCTGACAAAAACTCCCTCCCCATCTCTCCTGTAGGCCCCCTTTAGGTACTGGAAGGCCACTCTAAGGTCTCCCCAGAGCTTTCTCTTCTCCAGGCTGAACAACCCCAATTCTTTCAGCCTGTCCTCATAGGAGAGGTGCTCCATCCCTCTGATCATTTTCGTGGCCCTCCGCTGGACCCGTTCCAACAGGTCCACGTCCTTCCTGTGTTGAGGACTCCAGAGCTGGACACAGTATTCCAGGTGGGGTCTCACGAACACAGAGTAGAGGGGTAGAATCACCTCCCGCAACCTGCTGCCCACACCTCTCTTGATGCAGCCCAGGATGGGGTTGGCTTTCTGGGCTGCCAGTGCGCACTGCCGGCTCATGTTGAGCTTCTCATACACCAACACCCCCAAGTCCTTCTCCTCAGGGCTGCTCTCCAGCTGTTCTCCGCCCAACCTGTATTTGTGCCTGGGGTTGCCATGACCCAGGTGCAGGACCCTGCACTTGGCCTGGTTGAACCTCATGCAATTTGCATGAGCCCACCTCTCAAGCCTGTCCAGGTCCCTCTGGATGGCATCCCTTCCCTCCAGCGTGTCGACCGCGCCACCGAGCTTGGTGTCGTTGGCAAACTTGCTGAAGGTGCACTCAATCCCACTGTCCATGTCTCCAACAAAGGTGTTAAACAGCACTGAAATGAACACTGTTGTCTCATTTCAGTCCGGTGGAGCGACACTGTTAGACCAGCTTCCAGCTGGGGCACTGCTGTGCTCTGCCTGAATCTCTCACCCCCATTGTGTGGGGTAGGAGCAGACTGGGATTGCAGCTCCAAGCTGTGTAAGAGGGAGCATGCTTAACCAAGAACAGATTGGCTTGAGCATTCATCTCTCAAAGATGGCTCTTATTTCTTATTGCTATCGTTATGTGTTTACCCTACATTATACAGTATGTACTGTAGAAATACCATAAAAATACTGTATATATACTGTACATACTGTGCATTTACCACTACTACTGCTACTACTGTACGGTACTACAGGTTTGGGGATTTTTTCCAATGAAGGAGCAACAACGGAAGGAGTAGGCGTTCTGTGTGGGGTGATGGTGGGGGTCAAAGAGGTCCAAAGAGCTCTGACAGTGTATGGCAAAATGGTCAGATATTCAAAGCAGAAATTCTACCCTTATTTCCAGGCTATTCAACTGCAAGCAGCCCACCTGAATCAAAAACATTCTTCAACACCTCTGAAGAGGCACTGGGTAGGTAATCCACTGTCATTCAGAAGACGGTTTCCAGAAGTCTGTTAGATTGCCATTTAAGCAAAGGGAGAAGGTGCCTAGATTTTGTTCAGAAGAAAAAAAAAAAAAACGCCAAACTGAAAATCTGACGTCTCAGGAATAAATAACCTTATCTTGTACACTCACTGGAAGAGCTTTCAAGACCAGAGATGTTTCACATTTTCATCTTCTGCAAAAGTAGTGCTTGGTCGGCACTGCATTACTGTTTCAGAGGGAAGAACTGATTACTCTCTCACGCTAGTGCAGAGGAGCCCGTAGGTAGGTGAATGGGCAGGAATAGAACAATCCCCTTGGTTTCACAGCATAAGGTAATGGATCAATGTGAATGTACTGCTTTTCAAAACCCCCTACATTCTTAGCATTTTAACAAAGGTCAATGCCCTGTTGCTGTTTAGGAGCTGCTGGAAAAACCAACAAAATTATATCACCTAGTCCCTATCTCCCTGAATCGTATCACCCTTTCCAGCTCCCATTCCCTCTTCCTCCCGATACTCTTCCTGGCAGTGGAAAGAAACATTTTTTTCATTCAATAGCATCATTTTTGCAATAATTTGCAGCAGGCAAAATAAGACATTTGAGAACAGAAAGCTGCTTTTTGCCCTGGCAATTTCTCTTTATCTCCTGAGCAAAGATTTAAAAAAGATTTTAAAGGCTGGATAATGTTATCTGTGATTCTGCTTCTATGGCTCGTGCTTAGTGAATGGTGTTTTCTGCAGAGACTGGCCTGGATCCTCAGTGGTCTGGTGAAAATGGCAAGCAGAGCTGCATGGGTACTTTTCGGGCTGTAATTTACTCTCTTAACTTCTTTTATAATTCCTTCATGTGAACATGGATTTTTCCCTCCTTCAGGCTGCCCCCCAGACTGGGAAAAACATGGGGGAAAATGCTACTTCTTTTCCCAAACACATGAAATAAAAGACTGGAATGCCTCCCGTAAAGAATGTACTGACAGGAATTCAGACCTGGTGACCATTGACAACCAGGATGAGCTGGTGAGGTCTAAATTCATGGGGCTGCTTCTAGGGCTGCTTGACCTGTATGCCAGAGGGATGATGGGTTACACTTGCGTCTTCTCACGTTAGATGTCCTTGGGGGTCTATAATCCACTGCTAGCCGTATGCACCAGGCACCTCTGTATGGCAGCAAACACCTTCACAGTGAGATGCATCTTGATGGTTGAAGTCTTGCATCTGGAAGCTTCTCTCTGCAAGCCTCCTCCCATGGGAAGGAGGAAAGCGTCTGCCTAGCTAACTTATGTTTTAACTTTATGTTTAGCACGCAAACAGGACCAAGCAAGTCAAACAGATACTTACTTATTGGAATAAGTGACGAAAACTGAAAGGGCTTTCCCCTCACAATCAGAATAGAAAAGTGTCTCCAGGTATCACGTCACACCTGGCTAATGACAATGTGTAGCTTTAATGGTATCACAGGTGTATTATTCTCTTTAGTCTATTGCTAAGAAGCCCCAGGAAGAGAGATGAGATGAAATAAAAAGGGACAAATCCAGCCTCTGAAGCTGTGGAAAGGGATGGTGTGGCTGGATGCACACTGTACTTTCCACAGAAAGCTGGGTATCGCGCACTAAGATTTCCCTGTACCTCTGGTGAAGACCATGTAATTTTAATGTATTATCATTGTTTGTTTACTTTCTAGAAATATCTTTCTGTGCGACCAGAAGGTCATTACTACTTTCTTGGTCTCACATACTCTGCAAGCGAGGAGAAGTGGAAGTGGATTAACAACATGGAACACAGCACAGACATGTAAGCTTATTCCAGCAAGTCACTGCCCTGTAACAGCTGGAAACAGTAAAAAAAATATACCGAGAGCCAACAGGAGGGAGTACAAGTGAGATCAGGACCTGCTATTTGTAGCAACCCGATTCCTTGAGATTCAGGTGCTTCAGCACATCCCTGTGACACGCCAAAGGGAGCCTGTAAGTCCCTGGGACCACAGGCGTGTCCCATCAGGATGGCAAGAGAGGAGAGAGCTGTCGTTCTGGTGGGGAAGGAGGAATCTGACTAGATGGAGTTCAGAGGGGAAAGAAAGGACATAGGAGGCAGGGACAGGGGAGAGTGTGGTGTCGGCACCATTGAATGGAGGCCACCAAAGAAGGGCAAGCTCTCTGGATGGCAAGCATAGCCCGTATACTTTTGGTGCAATTTGGGGAAGAAAATTAAGGAATGGGAGGGAGACTCCAACAAGGCAGCCTCTAATCCCACTGACAAGAATACAACTTAGCAGCAAGGGCAGATGCCAGTGTCTTTCGTGAAAGCAACAGTGACTGCATTGCATCCAGATAAGCTAGGAATGCAGCTAAATCTGGCTTTCTCTCCCTTTTCAGGTTTAATATCGAAAGAAACTATTCTGACTATTGCTGCGCTGTCGTTGGACGTGGAAAAGTAGAAACTGCATCTTGCAGTGGATCCGAAACAGTACGATATATGTGTGAGAAAGCTGCAAATATTTTAGAAGAGCAGAAGGAGAACTAAAAAGAAATGGTCCAGGCAGGCATGTCATCTCCCACTTCCCATAGGAATGGCAGACGGGATTTGTCTCCTTTACCTTTAGCTGTCTAAATATCTAGTCAGAGGGACTCTCAGGCTCCCTCTAGACACCTTGCAAAGCTTATTAAGTCTGTCTGTGTTGTACTTGTGGCTGAAAATCATCTTATATGTAAAACTGGGGAGAATGAACAGAATGAACTTAAAAAAGACAAAGGGGGAGCTGTTGAAGGTTATGAGTTGTTTAGCGTAACTAAGTCAGTCTTACTTAGAATAAATTACTTAGGGTTATAATATTGTGTGATTTATTCTGTTTGCTTAGCTTTACTTAGCAGGAGTGGCTAGATTTCCTGAAGCCTTTCAGCCAGGATAGAGTTTTTTCTTAGTCGTTTTTCTGGCAGTTGGTAGAGTGCTGTGCTTAGACTTTTGGTATGGGAAGTGTTTTGGTGTCACCCTGATGTTTTGGTACTGTTTTTCCCAAGTTTTCCCAAGTTTTCCCAACTGGGCCTCTTCAGTTCTCCATGTTCTGTCAGCGAGTGCAGGTGCACAAGGAACGTGAATCGGAAGATACAGAGGCACCAACTCTCGGCTGAAACTGCAGATCAACAAGATAAGAGTCTGACTGCCTCCCTGGACACAGAAGAAGAATCCAATTAGATGTTAGAAGACCCCAGGCCCAAAATCACCATTGGACCAAGTTAAACAGACAGTGTGTGAAGGGCGCATGAGGGGCAGGTGTACAGATCCCAATGGTATCACCGCCCAGGGATTTCTTTGCTTGGAGTCCCTCTCTTTAGAGGCACCCAGCCCGGGCTGTCCTTTCTGCTGCACCTTTCAATTAAATTAATTACTTTATAAAATCCCATGCCTGAGACTCTGCTGCGGGAAACCTCAGGTTGAGGCTGAAGAAGGAGGAAGCGTGTCCAAGAGTGAGTGTGTGTGTGTGTGTGTGTGTGCAACACCATGAATGGAGTGTGAGTGCTCAGGCAGAGGCTTCTCCTTTAACAGTTTAATAGTAGCTGTAGCAGAATAATCTCAGTGGCAGAAACCCAAATCTAAACTATTATTCCAGGAGAAGGCTGTGCTGGAGGGGCTATTTGTTTGTACTCAGTTTACTGGAGAGGGTGGGAGAGGGCTCTATGTTGTGTTATGGAGCAGCCTGGAGTAGGGCTGCCCTTTCATTTTCATATTAGAGTTGCTGCCCTTTGATCAGGTGGGCTCTACTGAAGGTGAAAGCCAGGGAAATATTTTTTCCCCGGGAGCCACTGGACCAAGGGGGAGTTTGGAGGCTTCAGCAAGCAGCAGATCCAAGCAGCTACATACAAGAGGTGACAGAAAGGGGAAAGCTGCCCCAAGGAACACTGGAATTACATGCAGTCCATCAAACCCAGAAAGCGACAGAAAGTCACAGGACTAAGGAGCAAGCACTGCTTACAAGGAAATCCTTAACCGGGGAGGAAGTTTGATTTGAAGTGATTTATGGATTCACAGATTCACGGAACTGTCAGAGTTGGAAGGGACCTCTAGAGATCATCCAGTCCAACTCCCCTGCCAAAGCAGGGTTGCCCAGAGCACATCACTCAGGACTGCATCCAGGCAGGGCTTGAAGATCTCCAGAGAAGGGGACTCTACCACCTCCCTGGGCAGCCTGTTCCAGGGCTCTGGCACCCTCACCAGAAAGAAGTTCTTCCTCATATTTGAGTGGAACTTCCAATGTTCCCGCTTGTGCCCGTTGCCCCTCGTCCTCTCACTGGGAACCACTGAAAAGAGTCCGGCTCCATCCTCCTTCAACCCACCCTTTAGGTGCTTGTAAACATAGATAAGGTCTCCCCTCAGCCCTCTCTTCTCCAGGCTAAAGAGTCCCAGCTCTTTGAGCCTTTCCTCATCAGGGAGATGCTCCAATCCCTTAATCATCTTTGTTGCCCTACTATTTACTGCCCTATTTATTTATTGCCTACTATTTATTACCCTGTTATTTACTCTGTGCTTTCTTTTGTCACAACGTTATCCTCCAGCCTCACTTTTCTAGTTCTTCAGAGTTGTCTCCTCCACTTTTAGCTGTGACGCTGCTGACATGAAAACATAATTTCCATGCAGTTAACAATAAACAGAGCTAAGTGGCTGTCTACGTGCTAAAGAGAATATGTGTGTGCGTATACACGCATATACATAGACACAAATACACACTAACCCCTCTGAAAAGCTTCCTTGGTTAAAACTGTTCGCTGTTTAAGATCTGCCCACATTCCATTTTAAAGAAATGCTTTTCTGAAAAGAAGAAAAAGCCAAAGTTTCCTTTTCTGCTGGATCAACTGCTAGATCAACTAGGCAGTGGCCTCATCAGCAAGGAAGGGCTCCGTCCACACAGCCCAGGTGAGGCAAGCGAGGTAGGACTGCTGGTGGCCGCCAGGTTCAGTCCAGAGTCCCGACCACCAGAGAAAGCCAGAGCTGCCAGGTGCATGTGAGGCCAAGTCATTTGTCAAGCCAGGAATTCAGGGCTAGGATAAGGTCTGGAGACAGTCACCAGGGTCAGACACAGCCCACTGACTGACAGGCAGGTCCCTAGCAATGTGGCAGGTCCAGGGTTCAGCTAAGACGTCAAGCCAAGGTCAAGGTCTGGATCAACAGGGTACATGGCCAGGCACAGGCACGGCTGTGACCCAGCTGTATCTTGGGTAGGACTTGATGGGAGACCCTCATCCTAAAACAGCTCCTGGGGAAGGGCCGGAGGGGTGGTTCAACCCTTGCTGCAGCTTCTACCTTTTTTCAGAACGGACTTCTTCAAGATCACCAGCTGTGCTCTTTCCAAGCTGGCCCTGAGCCCTGGCATCCAAACACCCAGGAGGCTGGAGGAGACACTCCGGCTCTCAAACACAGATGTTAAGCACAGGGACTAGAGGGGTTTCCAGCAGACATACGCATCTGAAAAAAAGACACAAAACTCACAAACAAAAGCACAAGTGAGACAGAGAGCTGGGCTAGAATTTAAGTGTCATATTGGATTTCTGTTCCTTGCCTGAAGACAAACTAGGGTGTAAATATGTAAAACTACAGACACATTGTGATAGGAGACACTAAATAAGCCTGTTTGGCTTTGGTTTTTCATTGCAAACAAGGCAGAACATTTTGCAAAAGCAAGACACTGAAACAATGAAAATCCATCACCTCCTCATTAAAATATGGCGGGTATTTTATTTATTTAATGTACATATTATTTGCTCAATATGTTCAGTTTACGAAACTGCAGAAGGAGGTGGTTCCTCTTTTTAATGAGCAGACTAGGAGATAAGGTGCGCATCTGTGGCCACACTAAGGGAAGGAAGACCGGGCATCAAATGGAAGATATGAGAGTGCCTGGCTTCTCCCCGTGTACTGCCCATGCCAGCTTATATTCACTTCCAGATCAAACACAAGCCAGTAGATAGTACCTAAGCCAATGGTGGGATGAATAACAGACATGGATCAGTGACTGTGATGGAAAACTGCTCCCTGGCCACTCAGACTGATGGAGATATGGTGCCAAAGCAGACAGAGCAGGCACGTTTAATGGACATATGGTCAAGCTGCTCTTTCTGACAAATCCATTCCTCCTCATCTCAAGTTCCAGCAGATATGCACAAGTGGTCAGCTCTTGGATCCTCCTTCCTTTCTTCAGATGTCGTGAAATATATACTTATAAAACTACTGTCATTGTTCACGGCAAGGTCTTTCTGAACATTCCTTCACCCCTGCTGTCATAGCACTTGCACATGAACAATACTACTTCTAGGCCATATACAAACAGGACCACAAAGCTGAACGTAACATCCTCAGTAAAATTCTAAGTGGGTCTTACTGGAAACTATAGGACTCTTATCATGTAATAAGTAGCCTTTCTTCAGTAGTAATACAGCAATTCAACTGCGAATCACCCAATTCTCTCTGCTTTGTGGATGGTCAACTATATCACAATCGCAGAATTACAGAAGCCCAGAGTAGCTGAGATTGGAAGGCACCTCTGGAAATCATCCAGCCCAACCGCTGCTCAAAGCAGGGTCAGCTACAGCAGGTTGCTGAGGGCAGCGTCCAGGTGGGTTTTGAGTAGCTCCATGATGGAGACTCCATAACCTCCCTAGGCAGCCTGTTTCAACGTTTGACCAACTTCACTGCAAAAGGTTTCTTTCTTATGTTTAAGTGGAATTTCCTGTATTTAAATTTGTGCCCACTGCCTCTTGTCCTTTCACTGCGTATCACTGAGAAGAGTCTGGCTCTATTTTCCTTATTCCCTCCCATCAGGTACTTATATACATTGACAAGATTCCCCCAAATCTTCTCTTCTCTACCTGATCTTACCCTTTCAGACAGCATGATGTTGGGTTTTGACCAAAGTTTATCTTTCTGATTATCAGTTTCATTAGAAAAAAGAAACTGTGTCCCTTTACCCATAAAGCAACCTGCAAATATTTTATGCAGTGGAAAAACAAGGAAGAAATCATGCTTTGCTATGATATCATGGCATGAAAACACAAACTGGAGAGTGTTAACACAGGGATTTCCTCACTCTTTTGGATATGCAAAGCCAGCAGACCTGTAGGATACGAAGCCGATGCCGTTACCGGTTACTATACACAGCAATGTGTTTGTCTTCCTTTAGTCAAATTTATCAGTTCACCATGTGATTGATGAACCTGTAGCTTAGGACAGGAATGCTTAAGACCCCAGATTTGCTTTCCTGGTTCCAAGTTGAATTTTCAAGTTGAATGGAAAGTATCATCCTTTTTATATATAAATAACTCTCTCAGCTGAAGTGCACTTAAGACTTGAGAGACGAATGATTCCCTAAGCAGAAATACATATGAAAGAGGCAGGTAGAACAAACAATAACACTATCGCCTTGAGTTTTATCCAAGTGTTTTGTTATAATTCTTTATTTTAAAAACTCATAGATGGATACAGTGGACCAAATGTTGCCGTGGTTTACATCCTATATAATGCCTCCTTAAATTCACTGTACTTAAGCAGAATTTGGCTTTACTGTTGTTGTAAACTACCTTGGTCATTCTGGATTGAAGGTAGGCCACTAAGCCAATCAAAGTTATATTTGATTTTTTTGGCTGTAAAACATGGTCTTTGTAAAAGTACCTGTAGTAAAATATTCTGCATATTCTCAAAACCTCAGAAAGGCTTCAGCCTGGCAGCTGATGCAGTTTCACAATCAATTGGAAACATGAAAGCTTCCACATCTTGGTATGATTTAATACAAAGAACTTTTATATACATTTCTTGTATATGAAACTGAAGTCATCAAAGACAGAATAGCTACAAAATTGACTAAACAGCCGTTAATAAAAAGGCTTGCCTATAAAATGAACAAGCCACAAAAGTACAATCAGAATTGAAAAGTAAACAGCGCAGTGTAAGTACAAGGTACTAGCACCTGATCCATCACCTGTCCACAAAAGTGCTTCATTTTCCTGATACCTCGCTTAGGTCTCCAGTTAAGATGCATCCAGACAGATGTCTCGGTATTATTTCTGGGCTGGGCAGGCCAGTAGCAGGAGTGGGAACAACATGATTGAACGCCTGAGACCCAGCAATTTTGGTCTGGGAAGTCATGCAACCTGTGATGCCCAATGGTAGCAGCGTGTCAGTGCAACTGCCCCGGGTCTCTTTCCCTCACACAGTAAGTCAGGCCCCTTCCATAACACCCTTTCCCTTTTCTTGTAACTGTATATACCCAACAACTACCATCTGAAAACAATCAATGACCCACTGAACTTTAGAGGGTCACTGAGGTGCAGAAGAGAGAAGGAACGTCTTGACGTAGCCAGAAATCAGCCTTGTAAAATGTTCTGTATGGACTAAAAATGTCATCCCTGAAAAGGACAAGTCAGGGATTCATCCTTCTGGCAGACCCGCTGTTGTTCCCCATCTGCTCTCACTGGAACTCTCCAGGCCAGAAAGAAAAGGGTGCATCGTGGATGGCATCCATCTAAAGACACGGGTGTCCAGGAGGGATGAATTTCCAGGATCCACACTGGTCACCGGTGATTCCACTGCTGCCCTGTTCACTAGCGCTCTACCCCACACTCACATACAGCAAGGCAGTTCCTTATGGACACTGACAAAGCTACACTCAGAGGTAAGCACTTGTCCCATCTGTTTTGTACAACCTACAGTGAAGATTAATTAAAGGGGATGTAGTAAAGAACATGCTGTGCTCAACAGATAGTAAATCACCTAGCCTTTTCTTTTTAACTCCCATGCAAATAAGCCTACAATTGAGGGTAAATATAGCTCTCTAGTGGACATTTTCCCCTATATTAGCCTTTAGTGAGCCCTCTGCTGTGTGCTTGAACATCTGCAATTCCAGCCACTTTGCATTTTACACTTTTTTCCCCTAACCTTTGTCTTGTGGGTGGCTCCTCAGGGCTGTGCATAAGTGTAGCTACCTCAGTAGATGAAGAAAGGACTTTTTTCCCTTTGATACTAACACCATAAACTTTTGGGCTGCAGATATTTTAGTCTTGAAATTCTTTGAAGGTCAAGTGAAAATAGAAGACAATCTCTTTTTATGCCTGCTACCCAATGCCTGCTCTCTTTGTCAAGAGAAAAAGGACTGGTGAGACTAAGAAGTGTCCACTACATATCTATCTTGCCAACTGCTCAGAGTATAAATTCTCCAGCATCTAATCTCTTCCCAGTTGTCTTTTATCTGGATGATAATGACTATTCCAGTGCCAGGATCCTTCCTCCATGCAGTGGGAAACAAACTGGCAAAAACAGGGGTCCTTTATCCCAGTGCCCTGGCGTGGTCCCCGAGCAGGAGAACTGGAAGTGCCTCTTGGCTACACAACAGGCATAATCAGAGCAGAAATGGTGCAAGACTCGCTGGAACATCTCTTCGGCAGAGTATTCTCCCTCCCCAAAAGTCTCTGAGAAGTGCCTTCTGCACTCTGCAAGGGAGATGTAAACTAACTGGAGCTTCACTCGGTAATCACAGCCAACCAACAGGGAATCCTTTATCAGCAATGAGTTGGCCTCACCAGCAACCTGGGACATCTCCAGAAGTTTCTGATCAGCTGATTTGATTTTATAGTTGTAGGCTCAATCAACAAAAGCAGAAAAAGTAGACAAAGTTGCAAAGACCATAATACAGCCAAGGAAAGTTTCACAGGGGTCACCAGAGTCTGGGCCTAATGAAGCAAAGAAGAAGATGACTGCTATCAATTGCAAGCTTCTTAACAGGCAAGCCGATATCCCCAAGATAATACTGACTGATGAACAAGGTGATACCCTAGATGATACCTCATTAATCATTTGGATGGCCTTTCTGTAGACCTTAGTATCTTCACAGACTATCTTCAGCTAGTCAGGCAGTGCCTCACTGAATGTGCCTCCTTTCCATTTTGGAATGACCTGATCATCCACTGCAGGTAGGGCCAGGAGGGATTTCCCACTGTAAAGGGATGGAGGGTTATAAGGAACCATGGTGGCATTCTTCATCTCGTGGTTGGGAGTGCAAATGACCTTGATAACTTTATCCAAAAAGTGGATGTCACTGGTATCAATGTAAGTCAAATGGGTGAGGTGCAGTGGCACAAAACAGGACACCAACATGATGGGGATCACTGGCTTGCTTTCTAAACAGTCTTGGAAGACAGACAGATTAGGTGGGCTGAGGACTAAGACAATTTTCTGGCTTCCTTGAATGGCCTCAACCATGTTTTCAATGATTGTTTTACCTGGTATAAAGTCCCTCTCATGATAACAGGCCTTCAGATTAGGAATCATGGCTTTGAGGCTCTGGATAAGGTTCCTCACCCAGGCTGAATTGATGTTACTGTAACTGACAAAGATGTTGTGAGTCTCATGGGCCACCAGTGCAGGTAGCTCGGGAAGCATCAGTGGTCCTTGAAAATCTGTCATTCCTGCTCTTGCAGATAATCCAGAACTGGTCTCACTGATACAAGTATCTGAAATGGGTTTAATTTCCTCTTCGAAATCCATCATTCTTTGCTGCAAAAGCAAACCACGAAAACACAAATTATAAAATCATGTTCCATAAAAAAAAAAAAAAAAAAGACAGAAACGAAATGCATAATTTTGCAAACTGTTCTGCCTACCAGAGGCATACCATTTTGCCTTTCCATGCTTCTCAGGCTACACTATACACTTGTGGTTTTGCATTCACAGACCCACTGATAACACTGACAGACTCTGAGTTCGGGAGTTGTGGTATCAAGCATCTGGCTTAGTCCCTGGCTTCAACTGAACTCCATGCTGGAAACTTCAGTCACATTAGTGAGCACTGATTTGTACTTTTAATTTAACCCAGTGGAATTGTTTCTGGTTTCTGGGAGCAAATGTTTTTCATCTAGCTAGAACTTTTTAAATTGCAATACTAATTGTAAGTAACTATATATCCCATTCAAGTATTTGCAACAGCAAAGCTCTTTAGTGATAAATATCAATATTATCTACTTGGGATTTAATACTAGGAATGCACAGAATATTGTTCCCTACTTTTGATATCAACATGGAGAAGCAAGAAACAGAGCGAGTACCATACGTGCAGCGGCCCCCTTCAGACAGCTCTCCGTAGACCAGGAGAGAGTGTCCTGAACCTCCTCAGATGGTCTGTTCCTCACTTCAGCCTAGCTATGCAAGACAAGAGGGAAGCAAACAGATTGCCTTGGAGGCCTGTATAAGAGCTAGGTGTAATCGCTGTGGAGGTTTTTGTTCTTGGTGTGAAAATCTCTCTGAAGCGATCCATCCATCTACGCTGGAGAGGTTGTGGGGAGAATAAGACAACTTTTCCGAAAACCAGGGTGCAAGATGCCTGTTCCCCATGGACAATGAGGTGTCATAAGGCTCAGGTACTGCCGCTCTATATTGCTCCCTGTATCATCCAAGGCCTCATTAGTCTTTGAAAATATTACTTTTTACAAAGATCTGGCATGCAAAATTTGAAGCAACTTTGCCTTCTGATAGCAAAAAGAAATAAGGGGTGCCAAACTGTGTCTTTCTAGTGCCAAATATTCTCATCTCACCCAGCACCTGAACAAGTCACATGTTAGCTTGCTGAAAACTGTTTGAGTGGCACTTACTGTTCTCCGACTTCTCCAGCCTCTTCCTTTTACCCTTCGCCAGCCGATTGCACGCGAGGCCCTCCTCTTCCTCCTGCCCTTCTCCTCCTCCACCTCAGAAAGGAATTCCCCTCTGCTGAGCTGGCAGGAGGACCTGAAACCAACACTAACCAGAGCTGCCAGCACCAGCAGAGAGACCAGGAGCCTGACCAACAGCCATCCTTGTTTTCCCTACATCTCCCACCACGGCTCGTGGCTGCTGGGAGTGGAGCATCACCTCAGGAGATCACTGCCGCTGCATGAAGGAGAGCAGCATGGAAGGGAGGAGGGAAGCATTTCCTCACCACCTGGGAAGAGGAGAGAGCCCTGCTCTCTTAGCTTCTCCTGGAAGCATCTCTACACACTTGGAAATCCCAGAACTCTGTTCTCAAAGTTCCTTTCTCGTAGTACAAATGTGTTTGGTTCTGTTTGCCTGAACTTATTTTAAAACAATAAGTGCTTCCTGCAAATTCTCCGTGGTTCAATGGGGTGCTGCTGCTGTTCTCGTCTCTCAAATGTAATTTCCTGAATTTCTCCTTACCCGCCTTGCATGTAAAGCTAAATGCAAGCTGTGAGACGAAAGACCCCATGGTAAGAGAAAAATAAAATATTTCATTTTGCACTCAAGTATATACATACAAATCACAGGTACTTGTTTTCCCCTGCGTACTTTTCCTGCAAATGCTTTGACTCATCTGACTCTCTTCCGTGACAGCTACATACGCTGGGTAGGCACGGGTTCAAGCCAGTAATTCCGGTTGGAAGCAAGTTGCGCTGTGCACCTGGATGATCAAAATGCAGCTCTTGCAGGAGTCCACAGTTGCTTGCAACAAAGTAAGTACAATGGTACGAGTGTATTTGAAGCAGAGAATCCTGGGCTTTGCTTGATCCTTTGAAGGGAAACAGGAATACGCTATAGACAGAGCACGTGAGCACTTCAGATGTGTAAGAAGAGAGACCTGTGCTCAGAGAGCTTTCAGGACAAAGATGTTTCCACACACCCCCCCCTCTTTTTTCCCCATCTTATTTCTGGGTAGGTTTGGTTTTTTCTTTCTGTTTTGCGTACAGTTCTGATTTGGCTGCTATTCATCCCATTTCTGCTGTACCTGCTTTTTGTTTGCAGACTGCTGCCTTGTTGTCTCTGTACGACAGCTTCTGGGCTTTTTAATTTTTATATATATTTTTTTTTTTAAGAACCTTGCCTTCATTCACTGTTTCTTTCTAATAATTAAAATGCCTCGGTTGTGATTCTTGCCAAGATACTCATAGCATTTTTCCCACCAAGTGTATGCTGAGTGATACATAGCCTACCACATATAGTATCTGCCCCTGACTTCCTGTTTCTTACTGCTTTTATTTAGCACTTAGCACAGAACTCTGGTGAAGTCTTATCCCTGCTTCCACCTCCCATTCTCTCTGTACTTCCCTGTTGCTTCTTGTCGACACTGCAGCCATTATGGCTAGGACACTCTTCGGATCAGACATACAGAGGCCAGGATCTGTGCTGACTCACTGACAACAAAAACAATGCACGGGGGCTGCTCAAAGCTTCTGCAAGCAATCCATCCACCACATTAGCAAGATGCAAACAACAGAGCTGGACTTAAAGGATGAATCCAGGACCTTGCTGTATAACGTACCACCAAAGCCTCAGCTGGCTTCACCAGCCCGTATGCCTGCAGCCACAGCTATACTGCCCAGTAGAGAGAAGGGACCAACTCAAACACAGCCCCATGCTGCCACGGTTAAATTGCTTTCATACTGCATGGAATGTATCCTCATAGTGCATCCTACAAACATTCACGTCTGGACAGTCCTAGCTTAGGTAGGTCTGGACTGTGCTTCCTCGCACGTTGCAGAAACACAAGACCCTGAAGTATCCAAGCATCAGGTCCTTGGCTTCCAGTTTAATTCCGAGCATCTCAGCTTTCTGCACAGCACGTGAAAAGAACTGGGTGCTTAGAGATACCTTTCTTCTGCAGTGCATGATCAGCACTGTTTCACAGAAGCTCCTTGTGCTGAGTTACAGCTCCTCAGCTGGGCTGCCACTCACCTGTTCCTCCCAACCATGGTGGGTCAGAGGTATAGAAAGACAACCTTTTGTACAACTAAATGCATCAGTACTTTATGGTAAAGAAAGAAGCTTCTTTATATTTTGGAGCAATTCAGTGACCGCAAGCCATTCTCAAGGTTCGGCAAACACCATTCATGTCCCTACCTGTAGTTGTGCCCTACTATTGCCACTGAATTTCAGCAAAGAATTTACAGCAAATTCAATAAAAATCATACGGTTCTATGATTTGGTTTCAGCCAGGTCTTATTTACAATGGCCACAATGAGTCAAGAAACTGTCTAGTCAAGAAATCAGTCTGAGCTCATACTGCTGTGAAAGGAGATTGCATAGGCAGAATGACAAAATCTAGAAATAATAGGGTCCTTGTAGAACAACAAGAACGTAACAATTTCTGAACACAAAAGAGGAAAGATCTTGTTAAAAAGTTTCCAGTGATATGATCACTGACCCATCAATGTGCAGTAAAATGGATCAAAACTTTCAGAAGCATTTCTGAAATTGTTAGTATTTCCTGGCTTTATATTAATGCATTTCGAGGCTATGCGTACTTCTCTGTTTTTTTCCAGAACATAGCAGTCATACACGTCAAAATATACGCCTATTACATGCTGATACTTCTTCTTTTAATTTCTCCAATCAAAATGCAAACCCAGGCAAAAAAAAATATGAGAACACAAAAGGTGCTCTATGTATGTTTTTTTATAGTTCAAGAAAACATGCAAGTTGTGCTAGTTTTAAAACACTCTAACAAACAGCGGTCTGCCCTTTGATGGGCCAGCTCAGAAAAAGGATTTCAGAACCCGGCACAAATCCTTTGCTACAACTAGGCAAAATGAAAACAGCAGATGGCCTCTCACCTCTCCAGGTACTTGCTCTTCTGCCTCACTTCAGATTAACTTCGTGGTGACACCAGCACACACTGTGGAAGATGGAAGGGTTCCCTTCCTATTTCACCCTGCAGTTCCTCGAGACCCTGTGCTGCACAGGAGAAGTTGCCCCAATTTGAGGCAGCAGTACAGTTTCTTCTTCCCTCTTTTGCCCCGGGGAAGAACTGCAGAGGTCAGCCAGGCAGCCTGCAGGCTCTGCAAACACCTATTCCATAAGCCAAGGAAAGGACTCGCTGCAGCTCAGAGCCTCCTGCACTTTCACATCACTTGGTTCACCCTTCCCCAAAAGCTGCAAAGTTCCCCCAAAGCTGCCACCGAGTGACTGCTGTCTTTGCTTGCACTCTGTACCTATTTGATCTGCTTAGACTGTAGCCACAAGGCCAGGTTTTGCTGTCATTTCCCCAAGGTGAGGTCAAATTCTCGGCTGACCCTTAAACACCGCAGTACCTGCATTTCTGAATCTTCACACTTCATGCTTCACTTCTTGTGGCTTCTCTGAGACCTTCTAAGAAGGCCTTGATGTAGGGTTTGGGGTGGGTTTTTTTTGGTTCTACACGGTTCTCTCTCTCTTCCACTCGCAGCGTCTGGCCGTATTCTTCCACTTGTAGTTTCTGCCCTCACAGCTCTGCCTGCTTCTCAGAGATAATATTATTTATTTTGTCTACCAAATGAGATCCTTACTTATTTCCCATTCATCCGCTGCTTTGTTTGTCCTCCTGTTTCAAAATGCTTCCTCCTGTCACAGGGAAGGAGACACTTTTCAACACTTGTCAGGCTTGTGGAGGAAAGCCCTCCTTCCCAACGTTTCCGTATGGTAAAAGAAAACATTTCTGGAAATCAAAGCAAGATGAGAACAGGTTTATTATACATCACCTACTGTTTCCCATTTTCTTCTGCATTACTTGAAAGACTTTTCTGGTTTTTTTTTCCTAGGATTTCTAGGATTCTCTAGGATTTTCTGAGTTTAATAAAACATCTGAGTTTTAAGTTAAGAACGGTGGCCATATTCCTTCATCTGATACCACCGGCTCTGTCTTAATGCTTGCAGAGCTGTGTATGCACGAGTCCGGAGTCGTTCCAGGTGTATTGCACATGTGCAAACACACCAGTCCTTAGCATTGGCCCTTCAGGGCACTCAGAGCAAGCACGGGAGTGGATCAGAAGCACGAGACAAATGTCCTAAGCTTTTTGCCCAAGCTCACAGAAGAAGCAATGCAGGCAGGAGTAGAGTATGATGACACACAGATTCAAGCCTCTGGGTCAGTTACGGAGCTACTCTGTATAAAGAGGTAAGCCTGCAAAGCCCCTTTCTCCCCATCCTACTGGGGGGAGGGAGTGAGCTGCTTGGTCCTAGTGGCTGACTGGGGTTAAACCATGACAACACTCCACAGCCTTTTCGGGCATCTGTTCCTTCTTATCTTCATGGTAAAACGTTTTTTTTCCCTTTTATGAAGTTGGAATTTCCCATGTTCCAACTTCTGTCCATTGCCTGTTGTCCTCTAACTGCACCTTTGAGAAGAGTCCAACTCTTGTCTTCTCCACACTCTCCTCTTACCTGATTTTAGATAGCTTTCTCAAGTCTGAGCAAATCCAGGTCCCGAAGCCTCTCCTGCACATCACGTGCTTCAGCCCCTTACTGCTCCACTAGGCTCACTCCAGTATGCCACCTTCTCTCTTGTACTGGGGCATCCCAAACTAGGCATGGTACTCCTGACGTGGTCTCACAACTGTTGAACAGAGGGGAGCCACCGCCTCCTTCAGCTGAGTGGCTATAGCCTTGCTAATGCAGCTCAGTATGTGGTTGGCCTTTGCTGCACGGGCAGTCTGGTGATGAGGTTTCAGGAGTCTTGAGTCCCTCAGAAACCAATGCCCCTACAGCACAGACAGCACAGATGCACACCTGTGCGTTTCAGGTTGAGTCCTCTGGAGTCCTCAGTGATCTAATGTACATTGTCAAAGGAGCTAAGAGCAAAGAGGGAAAAGGGATTTTCAGTCAGGACAATCAGACCAGCAGACCACAGCCACCAAACATCTGAGATGATCAGGTATTAAATTAACACTATCATGTTAATTTCTTCAACAAAAGACTGGGAAAGCTTCTGTTATTCTGTTTCCTCCTCTACCCACAGGCTCTCTAAAATACCCATCTCTGCTTATCCTTGCATGTCTAAGACCATGATTAGTTGCTTCAATAAATGCAGACTGTAAGAGTGTGATTTGTTTTGGAAAACAAATCATATGAAGAGCGGTTGAAGGAGCTGGGACTGTTTAGTATGAGGAAGAGGAGGCTGAGGGGAGACCTCATCACTCTCTACAACTACTTGAAAGGACACTGTAGAGAGGTTGGTGCTGGTCTCTTCGCACAGGTAACTAATGACAGAACGAGAGGGAATGGCTTCAAGCTCCAGCAGGGTAGGTTTAGACTGAACATTAGGAAAGAATTTTTCACAGAAAGAGTGGTCGGGCATTGGAACAGGCTGCCCAGGGAGGTGGTTGAGTCACCATCCCTGGCTATGTTTAAGAGACGTTTAGATGTGGTGTTGGGGGATATGGTGTAGGGGAGAACTTTGTAGAGTAGGGTAGACGGTTGGACTCGATGATCCCAAGGGTCTCTTCCAACCTAGACGATTCTATGATTCTAAAAAAAACCCTCTGTAAAAATATTTCATAAATCAAAACCCCTCTGTCCATATCATGCATTTGTTCAATACACATTAAAGGATAACTTTCTCCCAAAACATTTTGCTTCAGCCAGCTGTAACTGCACAAGTAGAGCACAAGGTGTTCCTGCAGCCTTAACATCGTCTCAGCCAGACCCAGCAAACCGAGTACTGTGCAGGGGATCATTACTGGGAACGGAGAAGTGACCCAGTAGGTCACACCAGCTCCACACATGTTGCAGCATACGAATCTTCAAGCACCCAAAGCCATACAGAAACATACAGGAACCAGGCCCTGAACCACAACATGCATCTCGGCAACACCTTATCATAAACTACTCAGCTCTGCTCAGTGTGGTTGCACATTTTTGGTTGGATGGGGTTTGGTGGTTTCCCCAACAACAAAGCCAAGGTAGACCAAAGTCAACCCTGATCCTTCCACCTCCTACCTCCTCCTTCCCCCCGCCCCCTCCCCGAGGGGGGAGTGCAGGCAGCTGCAACTCTGCCTGTGCTGCCTGCTGTTCCAGGTTCTCTGCTGCACAGCAGCCAGCCAGTCCCACTTCCCAAACACCTCCTGTCCTACACGGCGGGGGCTCTGGGATCATGGAATCACAGAATCACAGAATTGTCAGAGTTGGAAGGGACCTCTAGAGATCATCTAGTCCAACTCCCCTGCCAAAGCAGGGTTGCCCAGAGCACATCACTCAGGACTGCATCCAGGCAGGGCTTGAAGATCTCCAGAGAAGGGGACTCTACCACCTCCCTGGGCAGCCTCTTCCAGGGCTCTGCCACCCTCACCGGAAAGAAGTTCTTCCTCATATTTGAGTGGAACTTCCCATGTTCCAGCTTGTGCCCGTTGCCCCTCATCCTGTCACTGGGAACCACTGAAAAGAGTCCGGCTCCATCCTCCTTCAACCCACCCTTTAGGTACTTGTAAACATAGATAAGGTCTCCCCTCAGCCTTCTCTTCTCCAGGCTAAAGAGTCCCAGCTCTCTCAGCCTTTCCTCATCAGGGAGATGCTCCAATCCCTTAATCATCTCTGTTGCCCTACGCTGGACTCTCTCCAGTAGTTCCCTGTCTCTCTTGAACTGGGGAGCCCAGAACTGGACGCAGTATTCCAGTTGTGGCCTCACCAGTGCGGAGTAGAGGGGGAGAATGACCTCCCTCCACCTACTGGCCACACTCTTCCCTACGCAGCCCAGGATTCCATTGGCCCTCTTGGCGACAAGGGCACATCGCTGGCTCATGGATAGTTCACTATCCACCAGGACTCCCAGAGCCTTCTCCTCAGTAGTGCTTTCCAGCAGGTCCACCCCTAACCTATATTGGTGCCTGGGGTTCTTCCTCCCCAGGTGCAGGACCCTACACTTGCCCTTGTTGAACCTCATTAGGTTCTTCTCTGCCCAGCTCTCCAGCCTGTCCAGGTCATGCTGGATGGCGGCACAGCCCTCTGGAGTGTCGGCCAGCCCTCCCAGTTTGGTATCATCAGCCAACTTGCTGAGGATGCACTCTGTCCCCTCATCCAGGTCATTGATGAACATGTTGAACAAGACTGGGATCTGAGGCTGCAAACGGCAGATGTGGGGATGAGTCTCCCTCCTCCTAAAACAGGCTGAAAGAAGAATTGCTAGAAGTAGAAGCAATCCCCATGAGCATGCACGGGGGAACGACCTGTTCGGATGGGGAGAACAAATGTGGCATGTGGTGTCCCTGGTAAGGCAATCTTGCTTCCTCAGTTTGCTTGGGGAATGTCCCGGTTTGAGCTAAAACAGAACCAATTATCTGTTCAGTAATTTTACTTTGTAGCTAAGCCTCTTCTAAGTCTCTGAAAGTATTGAAATTAACAGCATATTGTGCAGAAACTGTTAGCTCTCAGAGAGAGAAGACCAAGAGAGGCCTTTGCTTATACTTATCGCTGTAACAACCAAGGTCAGCTAACTTTGTTATTTGCCCCGTTGGAGGGTCAGAAACAGAAAAGCGTAAAGGGATCGCACCTGTAAGGAGGAGCAGACAGGAGAGGTGACCCAAAACTGACCAATGGAGTATTCCATCCCATCTGCTTCATGCTCAGTATAAGGCTGTGGGATCAAACGTTCAGCCCTCTTTCTTCAGTGGTCAGCATCCGAGGAGGACTCTGTCTGTTCCTCTGCCTTTGAAACTGATCCGTGCGTTCCGGCATCCAGTTCCTGAATCCAGTTCCTGTCTGTCACCCAGAGTCCAGTCTGGGACTTCCCCAGTGCCTGCCGGTGACATGATCGTCACCCTGGGAGCTTGATATGGTTTTGTATATATTGTATCTATTTCACTATTTCCTTTTTTTATTTTATTTTATTAATATTTCATTAAAGTAGTTTAGTTCCTTCTAAACTCATAAATCTCTTTATCTCTCTTCCTGCTCTCCTTGCAGAGAGAGGTGGGGGAGAGCATCTGTCTTTCTCATTGGCCAATCCATCCCAAACCACAACAGGGAAGTAATCTGCTTCCCCAATTAAAAACAGTCCCTCTGCAGAGGAGTCAGACCTCTAGGCAGAAACCCTCGGTCAGATCACAGTCATTATAACATCATATTTATTGTGCAGATTTTGAGATAGCAGAAACTTTCCTTTATAGTTCCAGTAACTTCTGACACACCTGTGAGTCGACACTTTGTCCCAACTCAGAGGGTTACCCAGCCTGGGTGTGTGTGGAGATCACAACCATGAGTTCGCACAAGTCCATAATGCACAAGGATGTGGAGGCTTTTATCTACATTTCTCTGCTTTATTACAGATTACCACAAATACCACACAAATTGCCACTAGCAAGTGAACTACCACCTCTAGCAAGTATACCTATGGTTAAGAAAGTGAATATATCTCAAGCTATTACAAATTACTATCAGCATTCAACAGTATAATATCAATCAATTGTATGGCAACAATCAATTGTATGGCAGCAATCAATATTATAGCAACAACCAATAACAGCAACAACTGTAGTCCAAGGACGATGCAGTGCATGCTGCTAGAATAGTGCGTGTAGCTCTATTCATGGCCCAGCTCTGGATATCAGCTCCTCTAAATCTCTTTGAAACTGTGTCTTCACAGCGGCAGAAAAGAACATTTTTCCTCATGCATGAGTCCTAATGTAATTGGAAAGTGACATTTACGGGGGCAATTCTGTACTGGAAATATATTATGGAGTCACTCCTCATTAAGAAACACTGCGTAAGAATGCCACAAAACACAGGAATAACCTCAAAAATTGCAGCAGCATGGTTCAGGGTTGGCCAGAGCAAGAGGCACAGGCACTGCATGAAATGTTTCATAAACTGTGTGGTATCGGTATTTACTGTCAACAGTGACAGTCCTGTCTTTGCAGCTTGATGCATGGAGGCTCTTGCTCTAGTTTTAAACTTGGCTGATGCTCATTCGAGGTGGGAATGAGCGACTCCCTCTGTGCTGGGGACTCCTGGCACTGAAATGCCTCATGTAGCAAGCAGGGGTCCAAGGCTCACATCTCAACATTGCAGATCAACCTTTCCACAACTACTGTCCAGAATATAACATCTTCTGGCAGAGCTTTCTGCCGCTTCAAGGAGGCTTTGCAAAGCCAATAGCCTACAGTTTGGTGCAGAGCACTGCGCTGAAATGGCAAGGCGTTGGAAAAGAGGAAAACTCTCAAAGCCATGTAGGTCTTCAAAGAAGAAGCCAGCACAGAGTGCTGTTTGGAGCAAATGTAGTTGAGAACATCAGCACTTAAGAAGAGATTATGCTGAGCGGCTCTGCAGGAGATGAAGACATGGGTCACTTGTGTGAGGAGCTGGCATGTCCCTGCTGGGCCTTGGCAGAAAATGGCATCATTCATTGCCATTGGCACTTGGAAATCTGTGCAGAAATGAATACAGCTCTAAGCTCCTCCTGTCCTGGACAAGCTGATCTTCTATCAAGAGGAAGGTTGTTGCGGGATCCTGACAAAAGTGAGGCCTGTTTCTCCTCTCTCACCCTATTATGTCTCTAGGGGAGCATCAATGGACAACGTCTGCTGACTCTTAGGATGCTTTCAAGGACCAAAAGGTGCAGTGTGGGGTGCTCTGCTTGGTGTTCTTCTCTAGTTCCTTATTTTTAACCTTCTGGTCCTTGCCCTTACTTTGTTTTTATCCTTTTTCTTCTGCAATCAATTGCTTTCTCTCCATGTTTTCTTTTTTTCTTGCTCCGACCCCATTTTTGAGGCAGGAGGCAGCATTTATTTTTGTTATGGATGGAAAAACTACCCATATGGATGGAAATAAACAGTCGAGATAGTGGCTGGGAAATGGGGAAGGACTAGGCCCCCACACTTTCTGGGGTTCAATAGGTGGCAATTCAGCCGAGTGCTACAGCAGCATGGAGCATGCACTCCGGCTCCTAGAGAGCTCATTTCCTGGTACCTACCATCCTCCCTGCACGAGCAGAAGCAGAATCAGGAAAGCTACTGTCACCACCACAACCTCACTACAGCCACAGGAACTGCCATGCTGGTGCCCCAACCTGTGCTCCCATCCCCATCGGCACCTTCACGGTGATCTCCCCACCGCCCCCCGGCACAGCAAGAGTCACGGGCCACAACTACACAGTGTCACTTTGGCCAATGTGTCACCTACAGAGTGTGGAGATGCTGCCCCCTTCCATCATACCCCACAGCACGCCCCACGTACGCTGACACTGGAAGCAGGAAGGACAAAGTGGAATCCCCTCCAAGCACGTGCTCCACACCGCCCCATGCCTTGCCCTTCTTGATCCCTTTTTTTTTCAGTTAAGAAAACAGAAAACAACAACAACAAGAAGTTACTCTGTCCTTACAATGAGGAGATACTATTTTGCCCTCGGCAGCTGACTGGCAAACATCTCTGGTTCTGCCCTAGACCTTACAGGGTAGTATGTGTCTCAGCAGCTTTTCTTCTGCAGACCGTAAGGACGCATGTGTGGCGGTGTGCTCTCCCTGTTTTTTCCCCCTCTTCTTCCTCCTCCCTCCCCCTCCTGCCTCCTGCTCAGGCCATGGCCACCATGGCCATCACATCAGTTGCGATAAGTTGCACCTGGACTTCGGGGGATGGCTGGAAACACAGCCAAAACACTGTCTGGAGTGGGGACCTAGATATTTTGTTCCCATGAGAATATGACTATAGGTCAATTATCGTACTCTATAAATAGTGGACAGCCCAAGAGCCCTTTGAGCTCTCCTGTATGGCAGCGGGCTGCACGCCAGGATCTCCCCTTTTGTGAGGACGCTCCCTTAAGGTTCTAGTCCTCGAGGTTGAGAGATTCCTGCTGCAACAGATCCTCGGTAAGTGACCAACAGCATGCTAAACTTTGAGATCTTAGCTAAGTGATGTAAAGGATTGATTGCACATATATAATCCTTTAGACATAAACCGTTGACCAAGTCTGGGACCAGGATTGGATCCAGCCGCACGCAGACTCCTCTCTGAGAAGGAGTTTAGAAAGCAAGGGGGTCCTTTCTGAACCTCGTGACTCAATGGGAGGGTCTCCCTGACAGCTTGTCTGACCCTGTCCTCTATGCAGCAAATACCAGAGTGTGCCTTGACATCGAATCTCGTAAAACACTATTGCATTTACTACTGGTTTTATCACATTTACTACTGGTTTTATTGCATTTATTACTGATTTTGTTAAATCACTGTTTCACCTTAATAAATATTTCACTGCTGCTCTCTTACGAGTGAAGTTAATCACTCTGCCCACAACACTTGGTGTAGCCGGCAGGATGTCAAGCGTTATCACTGATTATTTACGGAAGCATGCAGTCGGCTACACTGGCTGCAGAGGAGATAGAGAAAGGGCTGGCATTAACTGCAGGCTCGCTGAAAACAGTCCTTCAAACTGCACTGCACTGATGTTTCTACGCAGCCAAGGAGTGACACATTTAGAGAAATCGTCCAAATTCCAGTACGGTTTGCTTTCCACCTCATGCTCTGTGGGTCTAGGTCGGTAGAAGGGGAAGAGATGGAAGAACAGTTTGTTGTCATTTAGTCACATTTCTTACTTGCTGCCTAACATAGCCTCTTGGAATGTTTTAGAATACTCAAAAAATTAAGGAATTTAATTAAGGACAGGAAATTAAAATTAGAGAAGTGTTTGTTTAACATCCCAAGCCAAGAACTTTGAATATCATTTCAACAGCATTTTTATATTAAGAGAGGAAGAAGTATTCAAATGATTTGCAGACCGCGAGATTACAGTCATTCAATAACAAATCTACTTTCAGCAACTTGTTCTATGGTTTCCTTTTCATTGAGACATCAGTCTACTGAAATTTGTCTTGTGACAGGAAGGATGACACACAAGACTGGGTCTTTTTAATTTCTCCTGCCTATAGATTTCCTATGTAGCCATGAGTACTTTTAGCCCTCTGCACATTGATTCTCACCATGCAAAACGTGGGTAACAATAATTTCTCTGTTTGGCCTTATGCAGACCTTTTCTATTTAGACTGCAAGCTCTTCCTGGCAAAGATATCTGTTGTTCTAAGTAGTTACCTTACAGAATCTTGCCTAGGACCTCAGTATGAAAGAAACAGATATTCTAGTTTTATTAGCTATGCCTGGTTTCCAAACCACCAGCAGCATTTTTCCTTACCTCACCAGCCACTTTCATTGAACAGAAGTATTTTAAAAAGAAATAGGTCAAGCAGTACACATATATGCCATGCACACCAATTATTTTTCCCATCTCACTCTGATTTTGAATATTTATGTAATATGGATTACTTTCAGTTCCATAATACGCCTAATCCACCACGAGACCTAATTTGGTTATGTGGCTAAAGTATTTAATATTAATACTAATTTAATATTATCTGGGGTGGAGGAAGAGAGTACTGACACAGGAAAATTTTCAGGCTACCTTGGGTTATTTAAATGATCAAGGACTTCAACAGATACTGAAGAAATGCAGATGCCTACACAAGACACGTGAATTGACCTTGCGAGGACAAGTGACATTTTATGTCCAAAACAAAGGAAGTTAATGCACTATTGTGCATAGAAAAGTTTGTATATGGTTCTAAATGATAATGTATCAATACAAGAGAAGGACTTCGCTGACAGATGGACAGTTCAGTGATGATGTGCTGACAATGTAGATCTGCTGTCGGAAACAGCAAGCAGGGTAGGACACACAAAGAATATGGTGAAGGATAGCGCTGACAATATTACAATGTTCACATAAATCAATGGCATATGGGTTTCCTTTTTAGTACCACGAGGTGGTGTAATCTCTCTGCAGACCCATTGCCCCACGCAGGTCTCTTACTGTCCTTCTAATACAGCATCCTTCCCTTGCTTTGGTCCACCAGGCAGGACAGTACTTCTTGCTACAGTACCTTCAGCACTACAGCAGGCAACGCTCAGAAGAAAAAACATTAATCTGGCACAGATTAGGAAAAGAAACCTTTTTGAGCAGTCCAAATGTTATTCATGCCTTTGATGGGAGGCGCTCGGCTCCACCAGCTGCAGCCATGAGACAACTGCACAGGATGCCAAACAGGAAACTGAGTCAGGTAGCTCTGTCAAACCCATGTCAGGGTGACTCACCACTTCAAAAGTCACAGGTGATCACTGCACACCCATCGTTATTCTCCTTTTTGGTCGAGAATGGACCTGTCAGTAGAAGCTGATGATGTAGCTGCATGGTCTCATTCCATTTCTGGCCTCTAAGAGCTTCCTGGTGCAGATGCACAGCCTGCAGACATTTTGGGGAGAAACTTCTGACACCTGCTACCGGTACAGGGGACAGAGTGACACCAAACTCAACCAGCAAAATCTACAATTGGACTTTTTTGGAACCTTCTTTGGTTTGTGGCTGCAAAGGCTTCAAATGGTGAGTGACTTTTCAAGGTGTTAAACGTGATGTTTGTTTTGGTGAGTCACATATTATTTATAAAGAAATTCTGCACTTTCCTGTAAGATAACATTTACAGGAAGTACAGCTACTAATCGTTACTGATGGCCAGACCATCAGGTTCTGCAGATAACGCCAAATAAGCTTCTTTATATCATCTGAGGTTTGCACCCAAAATAACCCTGTTATGGTTATTTTTATATTTTTATCTGTTTTATACAGCTTACTGGTATTAATTGTTTTCTTCCATACTCCAACTCTCCCTACTGATTGCTCTGCTCCCCCAGGACATTTTCAGTGCTAACGCTGCCAGCTCTTGAAGATGGGAGCTATGTCTTCTACTACATAATAACAATGCACAAGTGCTATAAACAAGTAAATAACAATCCTAATGAATGCCAGCCTCACTGAAAATACAACACAGCTGATAACGTAGCTGGATCCCTTTCTCTTGTGCCTTCCATTCCACAACATTCCAAAATAATGTTTTGCAAGACTTCTGCAGCTGAATGACTGAGCTTTTTTGGTATAAAAGACCTAAGTTTTCTGACACGTGCAGCATTCTCAACCCAGCACCTCATAAAATGCTTAGTACTTCTCAAATACTAACTGAACTTCTGCAGTAAATACAATCTGCTAATACCTCTGTAAAATACTTTCTAAAGGAGACTAACTTTTTTAATGTTCAAAACTACTAAGCACACACGATGTCCCATAAGCTGCTCAATGTTATTTCTGCTACATTCGTCCTTCATCTTTTTCTTTCATTTTGTTGTCTAAACCATGGATATTTCCCATATCATTTTTACTCATCTTACTAGTTTCTTGTTATACAACAGAAATGTTTGCAACTTAAAGATAAGCAAATGCATTCGTCTTTCCAGTGTAACGATTTCACTTTGGGAATTGCAGGAACCTCTCAATATCATCCTGACAAGGTATCACCTTCAAAAAGTAATAGGCAATAGAACAGTAAAAATTGTATAAGTATTAAGAAAGAAATGTATTTTCGTTCAGCTGAATACAAGACTATTGAAAAACAAACTCCAGGAATAGTAACCAAAGAGCAAATATTTCAGTACCTTCCTTCTTATTTACTGGCAGGATTCCTACGGTGCAGAGGCATACTAAGATCAGGAGGCTTTGGGGGAGCCCAATCGAAACATGACAAATAAGCCATGCTTTTTTGCTACGTGAGAGGTGGAGGGTTACTAGCTTTTAAAAAAAAAAAAAAAAAAAAAAAACGTAAAAAGAAACACAACATTAATTCAGCTCCTTTTCTAGTAAATTGATTGGCCCGGTTCAGTGGGACCTTAAGAAACTAACACTTGTCTGATATATGTAGACTTTACAAAACTTTTCAAAGCACCCCAAAATATCAGACATTCGTGCCTTGTTTTGGGGGTACAAACGCCTCAAGGTCTGACTAAAGAATTTGATAATAATATCAAAGTAGGTGATAAAAGGTAATCAAAGATTATTTGTGGTAGCAGCAAGCGGGAGGTGGCATCACAGAATCCAACTGTAACTTTCTGAGTCAGTCCCATGAGATTCCTAGAGTCGCAGGAGCCAAACTTTTTGCAGATAAAAGGATTTCTTTTGTAAAGTGCCCTGCTTTTTACTTAGAATGCTTGCATTTCCTCCCTACATCATGGCAATATTTTAAAGTCATTTTCCAATGATTCAGTTGGGAGGGTATTTTTGCCTTTTGCCTTTTTCCTTTTAGAAATTCCTATCTACTTTTCCAATCTTCATTTTGTACAATGTGGGAAGATTCCATGAAACAAAATACACATATTAAAAAAAAAAAAAAATATATATATATATATATATGGCCCTTGAAGTGCCTTATGGGAGATATTTTTTTTCCTGCAGAAATAAGCATTTTTCCTCCTCCAAGATCAGCCTGAACACTCGGTGCAAATGCTCGACTAGTCCATTGGCAGTTCAGCAGCAGTCCTCCCTCACTGGAGCATTAAGCTGAAGTGATAGGAGCCTTTGGTAGGATTCAGTAGGAGCCAAATCACACCCCCTTGGTAGCAGCAGCTTACCCTGCGGTCTGGACGTGTCTTAGCCAAACTCATCAGGGAAAGCAAAGGTCATCTCAGTTATAAGCACCTGAGGTTAATAACTATAGTTCTTTTGGGGCATCAGGTGATTCACAACTGAATGAGTTACAGGTTCTCGGGTGTTTTTTGTCAGCCGGGACAACGGCCCGCAACTGTCAAAAGCATCTTCTGTATTAGCGGGTGAGGAAGCGTGAAAAGAATGCCCATGAATGCTCTGCGGTCACAAGCCACAGTAAGTTATTTTTGACCTCAGTGATAGGCAGGACTTCAGAGTGAATGAATGCTGAATAACCTGTTCTTAGATTAATAGCTGTGCAAACATTCGTGTTCCACTATCTCCTTGTGTGCAAAACCTGCTCTGTATGATGACACAGGTATCGAACCTCCCTGCTGCCCTTATTCCACACCCCACTCTCCTTCGTTGCCCCTCTGGACTCGGGTCTCACCAAATCTCTTGAAGTCTCTTGAAGAGCTTGTGCTCTCTGGACCCATCACCTCTTCCCTCTCCCATTTCACCTGTCGCTTTTCCATTCGCCTGGAATCTTCAGTCCCTTTCCTTCCCTGAAGGCACTGTGCTTTTAGCCTTGTTTGCACAGATCTTTTTGATTCTTCTTCATCCTTTTGCCTTTCTTTTTCTTCTCAGGTATCATCCCAGGCATGCTGGCCTGTCCAGCTCTCCCAGTCCGTTGCTTAAATCAGCATCTGTTGCAGACACAGGTTAAAATCAACTGCAAGTCAATTTATATTTATGAAAGTATAAAGTTTATATGGCTCTTTATTACCTGTAAATATAAACACCTGGAGATGATTTTGAGCAGTTAACTACTGCTCAAAATCCTTGAGAATCAAAGAAATTGGAGACTGCAATAAAAGCATAAAGTGTAACCCTCGATTCTCTGGTTTTCTATTTAAAGTTTTCTCCTCATATACAGATGAATGCCTGTTTTGGACAAACCATCACCGAATTCCTTGTCAGCTTCACACAGAGCCTGCGCATTGACTTGAAGAGAGTAATGTTCTTCTGGCTATTTGAAGATGCAACACAGCCAAGATCTGTTGTAAGTAAACCAGTTATCATAGAATCATGGAATAGTTTGAGTTGGAAGGGACCTTAAAGATCATCGAGTTCCAACCCCCCTGCCATGGGCAGGGACACCTCCACTAGAGCAGGTTGCTCAAAGCCCCATCCAGCCTGGCCTTGGACACCTCCAGGGATGGGGCATCCACAGCTTCCCTGGGCAACCTGTTCCAGTGCCTCACCACCCTCACAGGAAAGAATCTCCTCCTAATATCTAATCTAAATCTCCCCTCTTCCAATTTCAAACCATTACCCCTTGTCCTGTCACTACACTTCCTGACAAAGAGTCCCTCTCCGGCTCTCCTGGAGGCTCCCTTCAGATATTGGAAAGCTGCTACGAGGTCTCCCCGGATCCTTCTCTTCTCCAGGCTGAACAGCCCCAGCTCTCTCAGCCTGTCCTCCCAGGAGAGGTGTTATCCTGCCTAACACACCAGATGAAATGCCTGTACTGTGTGCCAACCCTCCCGATACGTACGGCACTCTCTTACGAGCGATGCTACAACCTCTGCTACACCTCCATCCCCACAGCTGGCAAGTCGGAATTGTTCAGGCTTTTATGCTTTCCTGACTGAGGCAAATCACTGGCAGGTCTTGCGAAGAGATCAAATTTTAAGCGGTCAATATTTAGACACAAAGGCAGCAAGAGCCTTCTGCCCTGACGTTAGGTCCCTCCCAAGTCCTGAAACTTGCTGATGCTGGAGAATCACAGCCGGATCTGCCGGGAGCCAAGTTCTTCTTTCTTAGGCATTTCCCATTTCCTTTTTCTAGCACCCGAACGGCGCCCCTAGGACCGAGTCCACCCACCGTGACGATAGGCCGTGGGGTGACCGGCCCCTTCCCGCACCCTCCCCCGTCGCCACGGCCACGGCCACGGGGGAAGCGGATCCCGGCCCGCCGGCCCCCACCCCTGGGATCGGGGGCTCCGGCAGTCCCGTCCCCGTCATCTCCCCATGGAACGCCGAGGGGGCGGCGGCGACCGCAGCGGCTCCCCGGAGCGGAGGACGGGGACCGGCAAAGGTAACGGGGCAGAGAGAGGAGCCGAGGCGGGGAGAGGGGGGGTGGTACGTCGCGGGGGCTCCCGTGGGCGCAGCCGGGCTGGGAGCCGGGACAACCCGCCGAAGAGAGGGGCGGAGAGCCGGGGGGTGTGTGGGGTGTGGGGGGGTATGGTGTGGCCGGGGAGCCCGGGAGCCGCCGGACGGCTGGAAAACCCCCTGAGCGGGGCACGGCTGCGGGTGCCCGCCCGGCCTGGAGAGGCCGATCCGGTTGGAGGTCCCGCCGTCGAGGGGCGCCGGCCAGCCAGGGCAGCCCTGAGCTGGCGGGGAGGCGGAGGGCAGCTGGCTCCGGACCCCAAGAGCCACCCGAGAAACGCCCGGAGGTGCCGCAGGGAATGGTGTGGACTGCGGCATGCGTGGGGCCGGCTGGGGATCGGCCCCGTGGCAGCATCCACACAACCCCACACAGCGGTGACAACAACCAACAACCCCACACAGCGGTGACAACAACCCCAGGCAGCGCTACAGGCTCGGGAGTGGCTGGAAAGCTGCCCAGCAGAAAAGGACCTGGGGGTGTTGGTGGACAGCCGGCTGAACATGAGCCAGCAGTGTGCCCAGGTGGCCAAGGCGGCCAACGGCATCCTGGCCTGTATCAGGAACAGCGTGGCCAGCAGGAGTAGGGCAGTGATGGTGCCTCTGTCCTGGGCACTGGTGAGGCCTCACCTCGAGTGCTGTGTTCAGTTCTGGGCCCCTCACTCCAGGAAGGACATTGAGCTGCTGGAGCGTGTCCGGAGGAGAGCCACCAAGCTGATGAGGGGTCTGGAGAACAAGTCACATGAGGAGAGGCTGAGGGAACTGGGCATGTTTAGTTTGGAGAAGAGGAGGCTGAGGGGGGACCTCATTGCCCTCTACAACTCCCTGAAAGGAGGGTGCAGAGAGGTGGGTGTTGGCCTCTTCTCCCAAGGGAATAATGACAGGACCAGAGGGAATGGTCTGAAGCTGGGGCAGGGGAGGTTTAGATTAGATATCAGGAAGAATGACTTTCCTGAGAGGGTGGTCAGGCACTGGAACAGCCTGCCCAGGGAGGTGGTGGAGTCGCCATCCCTGGAGGTATTTAAGAAACCTGTAGACGTGGCACTTCAGGGCATGTTCTAGTGCCCAAGATTGTTGGTTTGTGTCTGTTTGTGGGTGGGTGTGGGGTGTGATGTTTTGGTGTGTTTTTTTCTGGGGGGGGGGGGGGGAGGGTTGGTTGGTGTTGGGTTTTTTTGTTGTTGTTTTTTTTTTTTTTTGTGGTTGGACTCGATCTGAAAGGTCCCTTCCAACCAAGAAGATTCTGTGATTCTGTGATCCCGTGGGGCTCACCTTGTGCGTGGAGGCTGGATAACCCCATTTGCGTGCTTCACAGAGGTCGGAGACTGCCCGGGCAGACCCCTGTGCTGTCAGCAGAGTGACCACCACTGAGAGGTGGTCCCCCTCCCTTTGCAGCCTTTCAGGGATACCGCGTCCCCTGCTACTACCTGCAAAGTTGGGTATGAGACGTGGTGGTGGACAGTTGGTTGATCCTTCCCACCTCCTAACCCAGTTCACTGTTTGGCTCCTGGGAGGGAGATGGGAAGAAACGGTGACTCTGGAAAGCTGTCGCTGTGGGGTAAGGCTGGATGTTCCTCATGAGAAGTTTTGGTCTCCATAGCTGATGTCTTATTTCTCTTATCCATGCCATGTTTAAGCATCAGGTCAACCTCAGACTTACTGACTTCACCCCCGTTTGTTCCATTCTCATTTCTTTCTTTTTCGATCATTTTGGAGTGTCGGGAACTACCTTACTAGTTGGTTAAGTTCTGGATGATGTAATTAAAATTCAGAGTAATTCACAGTTCTTGTGATGACAAGCTAAATGTTATGCTCTTCCTAGTCGTCAGCTCTGCTCCCAGCCTGCTTTCCATGGAGAGCAACTTTTTTTGGAACAGCTTCATGGGTCCTGTGCTCTACTCTTCTGTCAGCTGGTTGTGGGGGTTTTTTTTGTTTGTTTTTTAAAATGTTTTCCTGACATTTCTTTTTTTCAGGTCTTTTCTCAAATATCTGGTTATGGAGAGGTGTTGCTGGAGTCCTTGCTGCTGCTGTCATTTTGATTCTGTGTTTTCAGTTTGGTAAGTGTGTAAATCATTTAAAAATAAAGTGTAATTAGCCTTAGAAATTTCCAGAGTTTTAGGTTGTTAGAAGTCCCTCAAAAAGTTTATTCGGAACTTACCTCACCTCAGAGTTAGACAAATGTCTCATGGCATATTGTTTAATGTTGTGGTCAAGTGCTGGAGAATGACTGTTGGTTGCAGTGGTGTTAGGGAGTGCTCAGGTTAGTTTTAGTGTACTTCTGGCATCCAGGTTTATAACCTCACTGTTGGTCTTAATCCAAATTCAAGAAAACAAATAACAAATGGAGGATTGTTCTTCGCAACCACTCTGTAGTCCTTCAAGAAATGACAGTACAATAAACAAAGCTATTAATTCAGCTGGAAGGAAGCAACACTTGCAAAAACTGTATTTAAGTTGTAGAAGAGTTCTTGGAGGATACCTTATTATCACCTTCTCAGCTACTTGTACCAGCCTACCCCTGATCATCACTTTAAAGGTATGTCAGCAACAACAAGAGTGAAGGGGCCAGAAGATATCATTAGTTCACAATAATTATTTCTGCTGGGCAGAAGTAATAAGGCTGTGGTTAGACTTAGATGATTTCAGATGATGCAGTCAGAAAGCAACCTAAAAAGCTCCAGAAACCTTTTCCAGTCGGAAGAAATGGGTGGATTGTTTTCTGTCTTTTTGCAGTAAACCGTTCTTCAGCCAAAGATCTTCCTGTTTGCCCTTCTCTGGAGCTCTGCCCATCAGGTTGGCTGTATTTCCAGAGGAAATGCTACTACCTCTCAGAGAGTGAAGCCAACTGGAACTCCAGCCAGAGGCTCTGCTCTTTGCACAATGCTTCTCTCCTGGTGATCGAAAATCATCAAGAACTGGTAAGGGAACAAAACAGGGGTCCTGGTTTCACCCCATCTCACTTCTGGGGAGTTGCACAATGAACCAGCGTGTTCTTCCAGCCTCTTAAGCTGAACGGTTTGAAAACTGGTGCAAAGACTGTGACAAGTCACGGCTTGCAGAAAGCTGTGTGCCTCCTCTCCCTGCAAACAGCCAACAGCAGTGTTAGCAGTTGATGTTTTAGAAAACGCCCGAGGCTTATGTGAGTTTAATCTGGAGCTGCTCACAGCTATAAATACTCACATTGAAGACAACTGTCAGGGTAAATGCTGTTGCATCTCTTTAATCTTTAATTAGACAGGTGTTCTGTCTTAGCAAGATAGGTTAATGACAACCTGGTAGATATGTTAAGTCTTGAGCTTTGGAGTTAGCAGATAGTTACCCTAACCATAGCTTGGAGCATCTTTTTCTGTATTATATTACAATATTAGGAAAGAGTCTACCTAGCACAAAGACCTAGTAGAATATATTCTTCCATATCTGTTACAAACCTTGATAGCAGACCTGGATAATTTAAAACAGCCTCTTGCTATGTCAGCTCTAATCTCTAAAATGTCTTCCACAAATCCTTGCTAGCTGGTAATAAAAACTCAATATGGTGAAGACATATCAGCAATGGAGAAATGCATTAGCTGCAAAGGTGTTCATCATTTTTTGGAGACTTTTTTGTGGAGAGACAGTAAAATGATGCATTTGCAGTTCCATAGCAGTTCTTAATATTCAGTAGTATACTTGCGTTCTGATAGTTGGCATTTCTGTCAGTACAGTATTGGAGTGGTACAGGGATCCTGTCTGAAAATTAATCCATTTGATTTCTGATTGGGTTGTAAGTTCTCTTTCAGTTACGTGGATTGCACAAGATCCAGATCCAAGTACAGATCTCGTGCACAAGATCTAGATCCAAGTACTCTGTAGATGTAATTTCGAATACTGTTTCTTTGGGGAGAAAGGCAATATCATTGTTTTGCTTTTTAGCCCTGAATCAAAGACTGTGTTTTGATAACTGGACTCAGCATGCAAAAATTCTTTTCTCATATGGGCTTATTCCTACAGAGTTTTATGGTGAAGATAACAAAGGAAGACCCGTGGATTGGACTCTATAAAAGAAATGAAGAGTTCTTTTGGGTAAATGGAAAAGCATTAGACAATAAACTGTAAGTCGATGTTGAGGGGTTTTGCTGGTGGTGCTAGAATATAGGGGAGTAAGGAAAGGATTACTAATACAGATATAGACATTGACTTGAAAGAAACACCTGTAATGATGTTGAAGGGATGACTGTGGAGAGAGCATGGAACACAATAAAGATTCCACATACCATTGTTAAAACTGTGGCAGATGAAAGAGACAGTATAGCAAAGTGAAAGTTAAACCAAGATACCCAAGCAATGGGGGGAGGAATGGAAGATTACAGTACCACAAATTCCTCATTAGAGAATATATTTTGCGAAAGTGCAAACCTGCATGCAAGCTGCGTGAGGTTTATAGCAGAGATATTCAGGAGGCTTTGAAGAGATGTTTTCGTACTTCTTATAGAATGTGCCTACAAAAAAGGCTTCTGGGGGGAAAAGGTGAAGCTCTGAATTTATGCTACATGAGTTCTCTGTGGTCACGGCCCTGTGTTCTATCCCACCGGTGTCAGGTGTGGGGCAGTTTGTTCCTCCCACTGATGGCTGTGCCGTCTTCTCAGAGATTGCCGCTTCTCATCCAGGGGCAGCTGCCAGCGGGAGGTGGTAGAATTGCCAGTGACAATAATAAGCACCGAGATTTCACAAGTCTGAAATTAACTTGAAAAGTGGAAAATGTAAATACTCTTAGGTTTGTGACATTACTAGTGGTGCCTAACTGTATTCAGTTCATCCCCAAGACATGAGGACTTGATCTGATGAAGACCTTATGTGTTTAATGTGAGATGTGAGCAGTGCATAGGCATCTCAAGCTGAAAATTGCAGTCCTTCCCACTACTGCTTCTCCCCTGCCTGCGATACAAACGTTGACTGATGCTTTCATTTTCAGTGATGAAGTTCTTCACATTCTTAGATTTCTGCCTCTGGGCTTGCCTCAAACTGCCCTTCCCGTCTTTAGGAGGGCAAACATCTTGATGTCTGAGCTCGGCCGCTATTAGAGTGATGTTAACGCTGGTGGGGATTTGTCCTTTGGCTTTTCCAGAGGCCGTATGAGTTTGGCTGGCCTATTCACAGAACATCGTAACACTTGAAAACAGAGTTGGTGAAGGAGACCCTTACTTCTTACATAGGGACACCTATGGTGTGGAAACTGGTTCGCTTCCCATTTTCCACCGCCCCCTTAACCATCGTGCCGTGTTCAGTTCTGAGGAAGAGGGAAACGAGAGAGGCATTTGTTTCACAGCTTCTGCTGGAATATTTTAGCTGTATAGAAGGATGCGGAAGTCAAAGGTGGAGCCAGTCTTGATTGCGCAGTGTCCTTGAAAAAGGCAAACTTGAATTCCAGTCTCCTCTCTAAGGGCATGTTTCACGTTAGGTCACCACTAGACAAGCTGCAGGAGTACTGCAAGTCCTAGATTTTGTGTTGTGGGGCTAGGTCCCATTAAAAAAAAAACAATCTTTGTGGTATTCTCTTCAAAACACAAGCTATCATCCTCCTGCGATGCCTTGCTGGTGGTAAATCGGGCTTCATACAAAGAGAACCTGGGATCCCCATGGTTCCATTTGCTCTATTTCATTATTTGATTGTGGGTCTCGAAGTAATTGTGTCTTTCATTCTCCCTTACAGGATTGAAGTGAAAGGCTCTGGAAACTGTGCCTATCTTGAGTCAAAAGGAGTCTCAGCCTCTGGATGTTATTTAACCAGGAAGTGGGTCTGTAGCTTGAGTTTAGCTTAGCACGATAAAGGTGGATGGAGCCACCACCCCTGACACTTAACTACTGTGATATGATGCCTACACAGGCTATGTCTGTACTCTGGGTCCTGGGAACACATCTCAGCTCCTGCCTGGAGGTGAATGACTTTTCTGGTAGCCAGAATTCACCCGTGTAGGAAGCTTCTGTTTTTTAAGGGTACCATTTAAAAGGCTTGCTTCAGCATCTTGATAAGTCTTTTCCTTGCCGCATTTTTCTAGCTACTGCTCAGCCTGTAGTTTCTTTCTGTTGTGTTCATCGGTATTTCTTCCACTAACTCTTCTCTTGTCGGATCCTAAGCAGCTGCTCTTTCTTTTCCTTTTTGGTGTGCAGTTGGAGGTATTTATTCTGTTTTTTTTCTCAGCCGGGCCATGTGTGCAGGGGTGATTTGTGAGGTGGGTCTGCCTGAGGGTCTCCCAGTGCGTCTCGGATACAGGGTGATGCAGAAACGAGCGCTGTTGTTTTAGACAGGGTCATTGCAGATTTTGCTCTCCCTGTTTGACGTGGTGCATCGTGTGTGACTCTGTATTGTGTTCAATGTTTTGCTAGTGTTATTTTACATTAATCTTGTTAAATTAGCTTGACGGTATTGTCATTGGTATTTACGTAGCTGCACTGCACCTGAGGTGATTCTTCCCACAGCATTTATATTAGCAAAAAAAAAGTCTGTAGACAGAGTAGATGGAATATTTATTTACCTGAGCATCTGCACTGATGGGGAAAAAGGGTTTGAACTGAAAAAGTAATAATGAAGCTGCAGGCATTAATGTTGTAAAGTTAGAAATAGTCCTCAGTGTGAATAGGCAAAACCATGAGTAGAGAATAAGAGAATTAACAGCAAAGGATGTTTCTCTGTGGTTTCCTTGTGTTGTGTGCCTGTCGGAGCGTGAGGCTTCTGAGCAGGCAGTATTACGTTTCTGGATGGACAATGAGTGTTTTCTTCTGTGCGCCTATCATTTTCAGCAGCAACACCCAGCGCCGTTGCGTTGCCATGAGCCCGAGCAGAGTCGGGGCGCAGCCCTGCTGAACTCTGTTCACTCATGTCTAGCGGGTAACCTGAAGATTAAAAGTGCCATTTGACCCAGAGGAAGCAAAACAGCTTATTTTCCCGATAGAACTATTCCTGTCGGGTTTCTAGAGGAGGAAGAATGGGAAATTCGCATGTATAGCGGGGCAAAATACTTCCCTGCCCGGAATAAAATCTGGAAAATTGGTTTTCTTGTCATCTGGGTGCTATGGAGAGGACTATGGACTCCCCGGGTCTTCTCGAAGGAGCAAGTGGAGCTGGTATTGGAGTAACCACTAGAGCGCACTGTAGTTTCAGGGAAGGGAGGATAGATAATTTTGTCTTCTCGGTTTTTAAGAATGTAAAATTGCACCATGTTTGACAGGTTATTTGGAGTTTTGTTGGTTCGTTGGGGTTTTTTGTCCTACTTGTAATTATTTTTGCTCTCGCTGTGTTTTCATGCAAATTTAATTGCTGTCTAGTTTTGTTCACATCTTGTTAAGGCCTTCATTGTTTTCTGTGACAACAGGATTTTACTGTAACAGGACCATGCAATATGGATATTGTTAACAACTTGTGACTTTAAGATGTTTATTTATATATGGTCACTAATTTTGCTGAACTGCACTTTTTGTAATTGCTTGTATTCTTTATAGGCACAGTAGCAGAACTCTACAGTATGAATAGCCTGATAATCTATTTGTTAATTTATATGTAACTATTGGAGGGGGGAGGTAGTCTGCAATGTTTTTAAATTAACTAGCTCTGAAGGATATGATACGTGCAATAGTCCTGAAAGATATGCAATAAATATCTTTACAGAGCCTCTGAAGTACAGTGGTTTGTGTCTTAATATTGTGCCATTAAGAGTATTTTTTGACTCAGGCACCATTTGGGGGGAAAAAAATGAATCACCAGACTGAAGCAAAATAAAAATTTCAGGTTTTGAATATGAAAAGTTCTTTAATCAAAATACCGAGGTTGACCCCAAAAAAGAGTGCAGTTCGCTTTCTAACATTTCTAACACATTTTCACACTTCAAAATACGTCAGAGCTGTAACAAAAGCATTTAACTGAAATGTTGAAGTACTTCTGTGGAAATGCTGAAGTGTGCATAGTGGAGCACATACAGTGCAGTAACTTTGGAGGGAAACGTGGAATTTTCCGCAGTTCACTCTTGCAAAGTTTTCCAAGTATTTGCGTTAGGGGCATACCAGAGGTACATCTTGGCCTTTCCTAATGAGCTGATTTACCTGAATATTTCCTTTAACTACAAAATAATGCCTCTCTTATGTTTTTTTTTCCATCAGTGTCATCTATGGATAGAGTCAAAAAATAAATGGGAAATTTTGGTTCTTAGAAGAGGTTTTGGAGAAACTGTGAGCACAGCAGGTTATAATGGAAGCTTTTAGTAATCTCACTCTTAAGGAGTGCAATTAGCATCTTCTTTAGTATGCAAAGTGTCATGCTAAGAAATGATGGGTCAAGCTTGCAAACTCACTTTTCTTGAAGTGATGAAGTGATGTTTTATGAAGTACTTCGCTTCAATGGCCCTTTTTTTTTTTTTTTTATTGGTGGAATTACTCAATATTTAGTGACAGCTTAAAATGTAGGTAAGAGCTTCAGTAAGGGCCTGCAAAAAACATGTTTAATTACATTAGTAATAGCACAAATATCCCAATAGTAGATGTTGAATGAATATTGTTAAAACCTAAACACCACAACCAATTGGAGAGAAGCCAGCTCAGGGGTTTTCCTTGTTAAATCCAGCATGGCTCAAGAAACATCTGCCATAAAAACAGCAATTCAGCAGTCGTCTCCAATGCATGGAGAAGGGTGCGCTTTTAAGTACCCTGAAGGTGCATTTTCTCAAAGGGGAATATATCTATATCTGTATAAAATACATATTATAGATATTGATAGATAGATATATCGAATTCATTTCAGACTCTTTCCTTATCTTTGCTTCTCTGTCTAGAATAAGCAGACCAGCCCACACACACGTGTTGCACTGAGTTTGGGGGATTTTGTTCTTTGTTTGCTCACTGTTGCAACACAAGTCACTGGAAATATCTCAACAAGGGTACAAACACAAGAATAACAGCAGTTTTTCAAAGGAGTCTTTAGCTGCTGATGCTGCATTCTGTAGGGTAAACCTGTGCTGTTTTTTCACTTCAAAGGAAGTCAGCCACACGGAAGGTACAGTTGACTTTTTAATCTGTGGCCCCAAAGTCCTTCCGGAGAGCCATCGTGCTGTGCTTGTGGAAAGCAGCAGACTGCATCATGTGCTTGGTGTCTCTTTCCGCTGAAGATCTCTATGCCTTTTTCAGCTCTCGCTTACAAGCACCTACCACCTTCCTGCATCTCTGCCTGTCCATAGTTAAGTGAGGTGTTACCCGTCAGCGTCCATAGACGGAGGGGTGTCCGCCTGTTGGTGTTACCGTATTGCTCGTGAGCGTTTTGTTCCACAGCTGCAGTCCTGCAGGCTAAAGCCTTGGTACTTTACACCAAGTGCTCACGTGCAAGCGTATCTGTTGGTTGCTCATCACAAGTCGCTAGACACTAACCACAGCCACAGGGGCACTAGACATCTACTGCAGGTATGAGACAACATACCTGGGAAACTTCAGCTGCCTTTAATTATGTGTTTCACGGCAAAGATGAGCTGAAGGCTCTACGTTTTGAAAGCCTTGCTGGACGTGTTTCTCTCTCTCATTGCTAATAAGGACTTTAACTCCTGCCTGTGCGTTTTTTGTTAGAGTAGCACCTAGGATTTTAATGTTAGGTTTTGTTCTGGTTGGTTGGGTTTTTTTATCTCCAAACACAGCTAACGCCACATAGCATAAAAGTACATAAAATTATAGTAAAACTCTGGGAACTTAGAATCTCCCCCTGACTGGCCTTGCGTTTGGTCACCCTGAATTCGAAGACACATGCTAGCTACAGATCTAGAGGAGTTAATACCTTTATTAGACTAAGGTGTTTTTAAGAGCTGAGACAAAATGACATGTGTCTGATTTCTTAAAAAACAAATAATGACATCTGTTCCTTTTTTTCAAATATATGAATCTAATAAAGGCACTAAGACTGCTCATAGCATTTTTGTAGTCTAGATGCAGAAATGGCATATATCCATAACACTTGAGTGCCCAAGTAATGTGTTTACTGACTACACCCACAGGCATTAATTTCATCAGCCTTTATCTTCAGTACCTCATAATCATCAGTACTTAAAGGAGGCTTATAAGAAAGGTGGGGACAAACTTTTTAGCAGGGCCTGTTGCAATAGGACAATAGGTAATGGTTTTAAACTAAAAGAGGGGAGATTTAGACTAAACAGAAGGAAGAAAATTTTTACGATGAAGGTGGTCAAACACTGGAACAGGTTGCCCAGAGAGGTGGTAGATGCCCCATTCCTGGAAACATTCAAGGTCAAGCTGGACTGGGCTCTGAGCAACCTGACCTAGTTGAAGATGTCCCTGCTCATTGCAGGGGAGGTTGGACTAGATGGCCTTTAAAGGTTCCTTCCAACCCAAACCATTCCATGATTCCGTGATTCTATGATCATACTTGCCAGGCAGTAACTATGGTTCCACATCAAAGAATTTGCAATGGAAAGGGACAAAATATAGGTGGAAAGGCGTGCTATCATCTTCATTTCCTTGCACTGCAATGTTGTCTTACAGTCCAAGCCCATTCCCTATTTAAGAGCTTTCTTTCAGATCCCAAGGTTCAGCATCAGAAGATGGGAGCCGTCATCTTATTAACCACAAGTGTTATGAGTTACTTTGTGCCCGGTCTGCTAATTGTATACCCAGTAGCTGGGCAGTTCAGCTGTGAATTAGCACAAAACACTGTCTAAAAGATCTAAAATATCTGCTTGAAGGTAGGAAAGCTCTGCAGAGGGACCTGGACAGGTTGGATCAATGCGCCCCAGGCAACGCTACAGGCTCGGGGAAGAGCGGCTGGAAAGCTGCCCAGCAGAAAAGGACCTGGGGGTGTTGGTGGACAGCCGGCTGAACATGAGCCAGCAGTGTGCCCAGGTGGCCAAGGCGGCCAACAGCATCCTGGCCTGTATCAGGAACAGCGTGGCCAGCAGGAGCAGGGCGGTGATGGTGCCTCTGGACTGGGCACTGGTGAGGCCTCACCTCGAGTGCTGTGTTCAGTTCTGGGCCCCTCACTCCAGGAAGGACATTGAGCTGCTGGAGCGTGTCCAGAGGAGAGCCACCAAGCTGGTGAGGGGTCTGGAGAACAAGTCATATGAGGAGAGGCTGAGGGAACTGGGCATGTTTAGTTTGGAGAAGAGGAGGCTGAGGGGGGACCTCACTGCCCTCTACAACTCCCTGAAAGGAGGGTGTAGAGAGGTGGGTGTTGGCCTCTTCTCCCAAGGGAATCATGACAGGACCAGAGGGAATGGTCTGAAGTTGGGGCAGGGGAGGTTTAGATTAGATGTTAGGAAGAATGACTTTCCTGAGAGGGTGGTCAGGCACTGGAACAGCCTGCCCAGGGAGGTGGTGGAGTCGCCATCCCTGGAGGTATTTAAGAAACCTGTAGACGTGGCACTTCAGGGCATGCTCTAGTGCCCGAGATTGTTGGGTTGGGTTTGTTTTTTTTTCCTGTTGTGTGTGTATGGTTGGACGCGATGATCTCAAAGGTCCCTTCCAACCATGAAGATTCTGTGAAATGCATTTTTCCCAGCCTTCAAGTGGTTTCTGTAAGTTGCAATTAGACTGTAAACAAAAAAAAAAAAACCACAAACAAAAGAACCCAAAAAACCCCAATAAACTTCAGAAAACATTATCATCTTGAAACCCAAATAAAAAGCACGTCAGCTCAGCAGCGGCTGCCTGAGGGATATGTACAGCAGCAGTGGGCTCCAACACACTCGTCAGCCCCCACAGATGGCATCTTCCCTGCACACCACGCAGTTCATGCGCACACTGCTGAGCCTCACGTGTGTACCTCTTCTCCCCTACCCTTTCCTAGAGGCAACCGCTGCCAACGTCTGTCCGTGGGAAGGCTTAGCACCCCCAAAATCCACACATGCTGACTTGGCAGTCCTGCGGCGTGACCTTCACGCTGGCACCTGGCAACTTCTGAGTTCCCTGTTTGCATCAAAGTCTTAGGGAGCACGGAACAGCGAAATGCAAATTTCTGTGCAAGGCTCATAAAAGTATTTACATCACAAGCTGTTGTGTCAGTAGAGTGGGTCTTCTGACAGAAAGCTCTGCCTGTTGTCTGACAACTTGGCTCAGAGCACCAACAAAGTTGCATTCTTCTTACAGATCCACTTCTTTAAAGTCTGGCAGTTATCCGCTTGGATCATGTGTTTTCTTCTGTAAACAGCACAGTTCTTGTCGGTCTCCATTCTTTTAACAGCTATCCTGGTGAGAGAACAAAAGGAATGCAATGAGTTGTCGGCTTTAAATTCAGTGCTGGATAAAAATATTGATAATATCCTGAATGAGGGGTATGGGTGGTGCCCAGTCGGTAACCCATTGAAGCACAGTTCCTCAACAGTCGTGCATAGGTGGGATGGGCACACACAGTGGAGACCGCTGGCTGCTGAGGGACAGGTGCTCAGGAACATCAGCGTAAGAAGGATGAGAAAACCTCTACGTGCAGCCACAATGCTGAACTGTAATGGCAAGAGGGAGAGGAAGGACCCTTCAGCTGCACAGATCCTAGCACCCCCGCTATGTGACAGGCATCACATTCAACGGAGGCGATCAACGCTGTAAAGGGACACGGTTTGTTGACAGCGATTTCAGTGGGAGAAGTGTGTGTTAACGTCCCTCTGCGTTAATGCGTACGTGAACGGTGGCTGTGGTTGGTCTTGCAGAAAGAAAACAAATCCGCTCCCAGAGGTGCCCAGCAGGAACCAGTTAACCTGGAACGGGCTGTGAAATAAACCCGGAATAGGTGCCTGAGGCTGCAGGACTAAATCTCTGCTTTGGGAAACTCTCTTGGATTCAGAGTTGTATTTCCGTGCAGAGTGCCGTTGTATTGCCAAAGACACTGTCTCCCCACAAATCATCACCTGTTTTCTTTTACTCCGGGATCTTCAGCTGAACTCCATTCTTTCTTAATGTCTTGAGCCTTCAAACCAATCCAGATATATTTGGTATCTTTCTCTTTATTGTCTATAAATTCCTGTGGAGCAAGCAGAAGCATGTTACCCGCCAGCAGAGCTTCTCTGCTGTGCTCAGGTCTTTGGCCCATCCTGAGCACAGTTTTTCATGCAGTCCCTCACATGGAGAGCAAGGGCAGGGATCCAGCCGTGGCAAAGCAGCCCATTGCAATGGCCCATGCACGTGACCAGCACAGAGTTTGGGTTCAGGCTGGTGCTCGGGCTGACTACCTTCCTGTCAGCTGTCAAAAAAAAAAAAACCTCTCAGTGATGCTCCTCACTGTAACGTACCAGATTGCAAAGCCTGGTCTTTGAGGTAAAAGACCTGTTCCTCAGGGGATGATGAGTTTCTCAGAAGAGCCATTCAGTGATACCTTGCTATTCTTTTTCACAAAGGGAAATGGGAGGGGAGTTTGGCTGTTTGAATTTGGTGGTTGAATCAGACCTCTCTTCCCAGAGCCAAGTAATGGAAATGGGTGGGAAGTCCCCAGCATTTCCTCCTCCCAGTCAAAACCACGCTGGCTTCCACACTTGCATCCCTTCAGCTCTACTTTCAAAACAAGCTCCTTTCCCCGGCGAGTCAGATGCTCTGCCCCTGATGGCTCTCTTGCTTGCCTGCACGTACGCCTGACATCTGGGCCATGTTCACCTAGCGGCTGGCTAAGTTTGGCTAAGGCAGATGCCTGTAGCACAGTTTTAAGGCTGCTGCAAGACTCACCATCTCGATTTCATCTTCGATTTCAAGAAGCTGGGATTTCCTGGCCAGACAGTTTCTCTGGCTGTCATCCCAGCTTACAGCGTCCTCAGAGAAATAGTAACATCTCCCCCTGTGTAGTTGCCACCCGGGAGGACACAGCTCACACGTTGTTCCTGTAGGTGGAGAGAGGGAACCGTTAGCTCACTGTTGGCTCCAGTTGCCATGTAGTATTTTATGTTCATGTGCCTGGCTGACTGGTCCAAAAGCGGCCAGTCCCCACCCCTAAGCATGTGTTTGCTGCATGTGGAGAGAGGTTTGAGGGCTCCAGTGCCACTCCTCTCCCCAGCTTCCCACTCCCTTGCCATGGTGCTATGCACTTCTGCACTCCCACTGCACATCACAGGGCTCTCCACCTCCCTGTGCAGAGAATCACAGTATCACAGAATCACATGGGGTTGGAAGGGACCTCTGGAGATCATGAAGTCCAATCCCCTGCCGAAGCAGGTCCACCTACAGCAGGTCACACAGGAACATGTCCAGGTGGGTTTTGAATGTCTCCAGAGAAGGAGATTCCACCACCTCCCTGGGCAGCCTCTTCCAGGGCTCTGCCACCCTCAAAGTGAAGCAGTTCCTCCTCATGTTTAGGTGGAACTTCTTATGTTCAAGTTTGTGCCCATTTTCTCTTGTCCTGTCCCTGGGCACCACTGAAAAAAGACCGGCCCCGTCCTCTTGACACCCACCCTTTAAGTATTTATAAGCATTGATCAGATCCCCCCTCATTCTTTTCTTCTCTAGACTAAAAAGACCCAAGCCCCTCAGCCTCTCTCGTAAGGGAGATGCTCCAAGCCCCTAATCTTCTTTGTAGCTTTCTGCTGTCCCCTCTCCAGCAGTTCCCTGTCCTTCTTGAACTGGGGAGCCCAGAACTGGTCCCAGTGCTCCAGATGGGGCCTCACCAGGGCAGAGCAGAGGGGGAGGATGACCTCCCTCCACCTGCTGGTCACACTCTTCCTGATACACCGTAGGATGCCATTGGCCTTCTTGGCCACAAGGACACATTGTTGGCTCATGGTCATCCTGTTGTCCACCAGGACTCCTAGGTCTTTCTCCTCAGAGCTGCTCTCCAGCAGGTCAGCCCCAACCTGTCCTGGTGCAGGGGGTTATTTGTCTCCTCTACACCTGTCCGGTGGAGAGCGCCGGGAAGACCTAGAGGGCTGCAAAGACACTTTTCATCCTCCATCATGCAGCCGTTATGAGGAAACACCATGCCATGATGCAACGTGATGTGGACTGTGTGGATTTGACATGTGATGTGACCAGAAAGCACAGGCACTTCAGGTGAAGTCCAAACTATGTCCATGGAGCTGGAGAAGGAACTGTGCTAAATCAGGGGAACACTGCTATTCCAAGGTCTACTTCCCATTTCACTCAGAGCATCTGCGAGGAACGTCCCCCACATTTTCTTTTTGTCTTGGCTTCCTCTAATGTTTCAAAGTAACATCATTACAACCAGTCCTTAGAAAAGCATTAGTATTTGCCAACAAATAATAGATACACAATAAAACGACCAGAAAGGTCTTCCCCTGCCTTATCCTTGCAAAAGGATAGGAAAGCTAAATTTCCTCCCACTCTTAGCAAACAATTATTGTCTGGAAAGTGTTCTCCAAGGCAAGGGGAGGATCTATGACATATGGCATTTCTAGCAGCAGCTCCTGCCAGAAAGAAATGTAAAGAAAGTACCTGAAGCTATTTATAACGAAAGAGGAGCAGAACTATTGTCATTAAAATGTTAGTTTAGATCCTGTCATCGCTTCTATGCAGGAACACCGTGCCCCCTGGGTAGTACCAGTGAGTTCCCATAAACTGCAGGATGTCATAGAAAAGGGAACAGAGACAACAGAAGTATGCACACAAGGCATCCTCTATTCTTTGGAAGAACTAACTGTCCTTACCCTGTCCATCTTCACACAATTCCTCCATGAGCCATTTCAGGAGCACTGCCGAGACAGTCTTCTCTGAAGAAATGTTATTGCCAGTGCTATTTAGATCGTACTGGGACAAACTTTCTGATTTTCCTTCTCTGCCCTTCAAAACTTGAACACGCACACACAGAGAGAAAAAAAAAAGAACACCACAAAAAAAAAAAAAAAAAAAAGAGATTATGGTTAACAACAAGGTCTTTGTGTCCAGTGCTACACAGTGAATGTGAGGATATGTGTGTGTATTTTGTGTGCGTATATTGTGGGGATGTACACTCAGTTATGAGCATACTAAGTGAGTATAACTGACTGGCAAAGGGTGTAGCTGCTGAATAATATGGACATTACAGGAAGAGAAGGTAAGTTTGTAATTTTTGATAGTTGGATATGTAAAGAATGCACAATATTTTGGTGAGATTTTAGGGAGGGTTGGGAGGTACACATTTTTTCTGTAGTTTTTCAAGACTGTTTCCTCTTAAGAAATTACTATCCTCTCTGGAAGACTTCTTGTAGAACTGGAGCATGCTGTGGATTTTGATATTACTAGTACTAGGGAAATCTGATTAAACTAAATGATCTGAAGTCTGTTTTTTATTTTATTTGTTCAAACCTAAATTAAGTCAAATGATCTCAAAGGGGCATCATGGATGCAACTTTTAACTTGTAAGTCAGGAAGGCCAAATGATTGTCATAATGATTTCAAATCTGCTTCTACAGCCTTCCAGCATCACTGATGGCAAGGTAGACTGCAGCAACTCCCCTTCATCTGTGCTATATATATGTTAAATGACAGGTGGCAAATGTTCCCTTTGGAATGGTACCTTTATTTTGCTGTATTTGTCTATAACTTGACACCTTTAACATGACGTTAAGGGAATTTTTCTTTTGGCATCCCTCTGCTTGTGAAGTTTAACCATGTCTGCAACGAGGAGAGGAAGAGGATGGTAGGAGCTACTCACATTGCTCGGCTAGTGCGGCTATGACACCCAGCAGGATGAGCACAAGGACTCCCAGGACCAGCGACACGTAGAACCAGGCTGAGCGCCCACCTCGGCAGCCTGGAGAGAGGCAGGAGGAAGAGCGGCTCAAGGTCTTCGGACTATTAAAATTAACACTGCCTTTCTCTATGCCAGTTTCTTACACGGGAACAACAGAGAAATCATCTGCCTACAATCAGTCTGCTGTTTGAAGTATGCGGGGACATTTCACTTATTAAAAATTTGCATCCATTTTGCATACATGAAAGTGAAATCGAAAGATCATTTTGTCAGTGCAAGTGATTTTCAATCAATCATTCCATTAAGAATTGTCTCTTTCTCCTTTGAGGTAATTTTTGTCAAGCGTTGCCTCCTCCCACCTACCCCCTGAAAGACCCTGCAGAGCAATTCAGGGACAGTTTCAGCCTGTGGTATGTTCCTCCTCTCCGGTCACGCTCTCTTGTGTTAACGTGCCCCTCACACGGCTGAAAGCTGAATGCACAGAAAAGGCAAAAAATCCCATACTGACATCACAGCACAGTGAAGTCCATCTGCCCGAGCATCTCTCCAGCCATCTGGCAGTCATCAGCTCATGAGAGTGAAACACTCAGGAAGAGGCAGGAAATTTGGGGTCAAGGTGCCATTTCCACAAACCACGGAGTTGCACTTTCATAATTGCTGTTTTCCTGACCTCATAGCCTGCATGAGATGAGCAACTGCCCCGTTCTCCAGCCACCTGAGATGAATTTTTGTAATGATCCCTTTCATTAATCATCCCTTTCATAGAACGGAGTTCTACGAGCCTGTCTTTGTCTGACATGTGTCCTTCAGTACAGAGAAGGTGCAACCACCAGTGCACTGACTGCACCGTGGAGAGCTGGGTATTACGCTACTCCCAAAGCCAAATGTGTCCCTGTGACTGCTCCTGCAGAGACACTCACACAAGGGTTCCTAAAAAAAAAAAAGTGGAGTTTTACTTTCCTTTGCTAAATCTTCAACGTAGGGCACAAAGGAATTTTTTAAAAATTATTTTTAAAATCTCTTTCAATATTATTTTTGCAAGGAAGTTACATAATCCGAGAACCCAACGAAAAAAAATAATGTATGAAAAGATAAATCAGTTCTTTATTGAGAGATTGTACGTAAAGACTGTTGGTAGCAGGTTTTACTGTTGGGTAATAGGAAAGACTAAATCTATAATTAGTAACCAACAACCAAACAAAACAGCACCCTACCAGAAGCGGAAGTCTCTGATCTGCTGCTCCCTTCGGCTTTGGGCTTCACGCGCAGCTCAGCGTATGTGATCACGTTTCCTGTAATGAGTAGGGAAACGCTGACATTTGTGGTTGTGCAAGCCATTAAGCGGAGAAAAAATAAAGAATTACATAGAAGAGCAAGTCTATATAGAAAGGGGCATGTGTTCCCAGAGCTGCTAGTTCATTTTTTTATTATTTTTTTTTTTCTTTAAGAAACAACAGGCAAGATGATGACTTATCATTTCCTGCTGCTGTCAGGAAGTAACTAAAAGCCTCCTCCATAATCTTTGCCTGAACTGCTTGGGTCCCGTGTGGCTGGACCAGGAGGCAGACAGACAGACAGAAGGATGGGTAAGACCTGGGCACTATCCATAGCAAACGTCCCATTTGTTGCTAAGCCACCTCAGGAGGTATCATAGGGGCTTAAGGGGCATCAGGAGCCATGACCGCTTTATGGAGCAGGGAGACCCCAAAGGGGAAACTGCCACTCAGAGCAATGCTTCTGCAGCAAGGTGATTCTTGGGGGCATTCCTGACTTGTGAATGTTTATGCCAGGATATTATGTGTTGACTGTAATAGCAGAAGAACGGACCTGATGGTTGAAGATGCCCCTTTCCAGATGCACATTGCCCAAACAGAACAGAAAAGCCATTAAAATAGCAGTGTGAGTTAGATGCACATGGATTCTTTCCGAACATATTTTCAGTTTTGTTTCAGCTGGGTATTTTGTAGAGCTACTGGCTAGTATTATGGAAGAGAATTGGACCTTTGGTAAGCTAATCTGCTCTCCATAAATGGTGAGATTTTATCAGTCTGAATCAAGAATGACCTTCTGTGCTACAGCCTTAGTTTGTGATCACCGGGGCTTTTAAAAAGAAGTAAGCAATTTGTGTCATATAAAACTTCACCAATCAAGGAAAAATTGGCAGAAGAAGAGAGTCTCATCGGGCTAGAATGTGGTAGCATTTGATATGAGAATTGCTGAAGTGTGGAGAGATTTTACAGTAAGAAAAATACTGAGGACATGATTGGCAAATAAGGTTTATTCATACAGGTAAGATGCTCTGTGCTTTAGAGGACCTGACCTAACACACTTTGCTGTTTGCTTTGTTACAATTTGTTAGTTCAATGAACTACAGAAAAATCTATAAATTATATTTAACTGTATAGATAAGTAACTGTTCTCAAAAAGAAATGCTCATAAAAGTTTTTCTTCTTATAATGTAAATATTTTTCAAAGAAGAACAGTCGGGACTTTAAAACTTTTAAATGCACAAGCCTTATAAATGGAGACACTTCTTCTAAAATACGTACCTTAGAAAACCTGATACTATTACTAAATATTTTGTATCTCAAATAAAGATGAATTCCTTTAAAGAATACATATCTGACTGTATGAAAAAAAAATATGGCACAGATTGAATATTTAAAAAAAGGATTACTTCTATTACAGTGTGTATTGGCACATGATCATTTAAATGTGAAGTCCTCAGAAGTCAGCAAGTGGTTTTAAAATATCACATAACCTTTATTTTGCCAGATGCTTACACACCCTTACCTAGTTTAGCCACAAGCAGCCCTGGTGCTAGGTGGAGACCTCTCTCACTTACTAAAACTGAAATTTCACTTCATTTCTATATGCAAATTTCAAGTGCAGAAAGACATCTGTATTTACTGGAAGATTCTACCTGATGAACGTGCAGATAGGGGAGTGCTTCTGACAGGTCACTTGCTCCAAAGAGTCGGGCTTTACAGCCGCTGGGCTCTTGCCATCAACTGGACACCGGTTTGAGTGTGAGCCCACGGCAGACCCTCGTCATCACAGCTGGTACAAGCCACCAGCGGGGCTGCGTTAGGAGAGCCCTGGCCTGCGGAGCTGGGGAAGTTCCCGCGCTGCTCCACTTGCTGCTGCTGTGGCCACACCTGGAACATTGTCTCCAGATGTGGGCAACTCCATTCGGAGGCGACTGGGAGATGCTTGAGATGTTCTGGAGGGGCCAAAGAGGCTAAGGAGGGGAACCAGAAGCTAAGGGGAGAACTAATAGCAGCCTACAACTACCTGTAGGCTGGTTTGACAATGGAGTTGAACTCTTCTTGGTTTGTTTTTCTGCTAGAGGAAAGGGCTTGTATGTAATCATTTATGAACCATAATCAGGCAACCCTCAAATTATTACTGAGTAAACTAAGAAGGGAAAACTGTCCGAGTCTTTCATTAGAAAATGGATTTCCAGGCTGTATTTATCCTTGCTGGTATTTTTGGAATACTTTCCTACTTTTGAACACCTGTTTTGAAGTGCACGCACCGTAATAGCCCCTGCTAGCCCACCAAAGCATGTGTACAGATAGTACCACCTACTAACTCCTCCCCAACACGCTCGGCTAGAGCGTCCAAGAATCACCTCATCCTTGTAATCCAGAGCACCTGACCGACAGCTGGAGTCCAACTGACTGTGTAACAACCTGGCATTGACTTTCCCGTTGGAACAGGATCAGAAGAAATCCATTTCAATCACTTTTCTGGATGCAGCCTCCCAAACTTACAGCTGCAGACATTTTTTTATTGCTACGTTATGATAAACATTATTTAGCGCAGTTTGTCCAGTCTATCAAGTTTATCCCAATAGTTTTCAATGAGTGAGCTTTCCTTACCGTTAGACTGTAAACTTATACATTATTTGTAGCTCTGCCACCCGTGATTTTTAGAACTTTTTCTTTATCCTCATAAAATACATTGAGTAGACTTTGAGATAAGAACAGTATTTGGGAGAACTCCAAGAAACTCTGCATAATTCGACCAAATCAAATCCCTTTCTCATGGATACAGAAAAATCTAAAGAAAAAAAAAAAAGAGGTGGGCACTGGATCCGTAAAGGGACTTTCATTCTCAAATCCAAATTTTACATATTTAAAACACCTACTCAATTACTAGAGAACCTTGGCAGAAGTTCAGCTCCCCGCATGTTTATCTTTCATGTGCAGCAGGTCTGGACAGCAGCTATACTTTAACAGAGTAAATCAGCTATGCCCCCCCACTCATGTTTTTAGGTATCTACTCCAGTAAATTGCATCTAATAGTCTGAAGCTTGCACAAAATGCAGCCAGGAGGAGGTGGACACGTCCTGCTTTCCCATAGCCTAGTGATTTGAAATCTTGCCTAAAGTGTGGGAATCTGCCACTCAGAGCATTCATCTGCCAAATTTGCAGTGGTGGTTAAAACCAGCTCTCCCTCCTCTGTGGTGAGAGTTTTAACCATGCAGCACTTTCCCTCATGCCCATCTTGAAACTGCTTCTTCATCAGACATCCCTGGCCAAGAGCAAGACCAGCATAGAATCTGGCACAGGGAGGGATGCGGGTACTAGCCATCCTCCAGCAGACATTTCCATGTGTCACAGAGTCGGATAGTGCCAAAGGGAGAGCTTATGATGCCTGCCATGGAGCGTCCCACCACCTTGGAGCTGAGACCCTCACTTTGAGAATCAGCTTAGAATTCCTGCTCCAAGCGGGAGGAAGCATTGAAACCTCTTCCTGCAGAGTGGGACATGTCGTAAGAGTGTCTGATATGCAGAAGCTGTCCTGTCCAAAGCAGCCTTGGGCCCAGTCCATGTAGGAGAGAGCTCCTTCTATCTTTCAGGGAAGGATCTAACTCCCAGAAACGGCTGACTGAGCAGCACCTTGTGTCATTGCTCTATTCTATTCGCTACTTTAGGCAGTTCCCAGCTCATCATGCTAGGATCCCAAACTCTCCTCTGTTAGCTGTAAAGAAAAGCAGGGCATCTCAGCAAGGGTCCAGCGTGCAGTGGAGAACCTTAATACTAACCCTTGCTATACTTACACTGAGCTTAAGTCTGTTTTGTGAACATTGCTCAACACGTCGTCCATCACATCTGAGGATTTTTCCCTCAATTTCCTACCAGGTTTTTTAAAATTACAGAACTGATTCTGTGGAAAAATTATTTTCTCCCCTTTTTCCTATGGTAAGAGTGACTCTTTCCTTTTTGAAAATTTTTTTGTAATACAAGACCACTCACCAACAGGAGGGATGGGTATGTGTGAATTTTGGTCAGAACATTAAAACTTCAAAGAAGGAACAAGGAACTGAAATTGTTCATTTAAATTTGTAAAGCATGATAACACAGCTCAAGTTCTTGTCTATTTGAATAGCAATAAAAGCCATGAAGACAGAGAAATAATTGTCATCAGGGAGATATTTCTAGCATGTTCTATGCCAATATGAGGTCCAATATCGCTTAATACTATTTGGTGCTTATTCTGATTGTGTCAAAGTAAGTAGAAAAGTAATTGCTAATACAATCTGAAAATAACAGAAAGGTTAACAGAGCAATAAATAAAGACAACCATAATGGCAGCTCTGTAAGTTCAAGCCTAGTGAAACAAAATGTGTTTAAGTATAACCAGATATAAGGGAGGGAGAAAGTGATACTGGGAGTTATGAACAGTGAAGGGAAGATTTAAGAGATTTTTGTCTCTGTGTAACTGAGGTAGCATAACTGAGACTTGCAGTAATATTGGGTGCGTCTCTGGTGCCCATATTTTTTAAAGGTGATAGAAACACTGGAGAACGAACAGGAAAACCATCCATAAAAATAATTAGAGTTCTTTGGAAAGTTAGTGTGGAAGATTTAAAGGCAAAAGGACTGAGAAATTACTCGATTATTATGGCCAGTAACTTAATGTGAGAAAACATTGAATGCTAAAATCTATTCGACAAAGGTTTAACAAGAACCATCTAGGTGTCAATGAGAACTTTCATTGGAAATTAAAGCCTGGTCTACTTAAATTCAAGCTTTTCCTCTAGTGAGCATGATCAAGAGACATTTTTGGATGTCTTCAAATCAAGATTTGATGTCTGTCTCCCTTTGCAAATAAATTATATCACTTTAGAAACTGGATAAAATTCTAGGCAAACCCTCTGTGCTTTGTGTTGTACAGGTTACAGTAGTACGAACAACAGCCAGGGATGCATGAACATACAGTCTAAGGTAGTATTTTCTGCTAGACAGATAATAAAGAGAACTCATTTTTATTTTTTAGATACAAGTCTTGTAAAAATATTTTAAAAATTATTTTCCCCATTATTTAACTAACGGTCAGAGCACTACCATCACTATTAATCTACATTGTAAGTAGAACATCTTCTAAAAATGCTTATTACACAGTGTCGTTTCCTTAAATAATTGAATCCATTGATTACTAATGAACCTTGAAAGCATGAAAATATCACCTTAGTCTGACCGCAAACATTTCCTATTTGCTCATAGTCAGGAGTTGTCATTCATATTAGCTGTGATCCTGAATTTTGACAAAATGCTTTAATGAATGAATTATATTTTTTCAAGTAGTGGAAATTTTATTTCTTTAAAAAAAATTGGTTTAAATCACCTCCTTACCCTGAATATTGACTTAATCCTTTGTCTTTTGCTACAAATGCAGGAAGTGATCACAGATTGATAATGTGATTCTGGGAAAATCACTACTGGAAAATGAAAAAGGAAGAGCAGGAAGGTTTTAGGAGTCATTCAGTACTTCCTTCAGTGACAGTGACTGCACTGTCAAATGCCACTAGTTTTCTGATTTACTACTCCTTTTCCATGAAGACATCATAAAATGCACTGATCTGATTTTTGGACTAGGTAATAATTTGGTGGAGCATATTCTAACAAGATTTTAATCATGCTCTTCATGTAAAAAAAAAAAGCTCATTATTCAAAAATAATCAGTTGTTGTTTCTCATTCTATTACTTAAAACAAGGGTCCAGAACTGAGACACTACTCTGCAGTGATACTGACTTAGGAATAGCTTTGCTGAGCTGTACCTCGTGAGCATCTCTCTTCCACCATCTGCACCTTTCACCCTTCCCATGACTTCTGCATGCAACATTTTATAACATTCTCCTAGTATTATCCAGTGACAATATTAAAAATGAAAGAGAGAAAGAGAGCACACGAGAGAAAACAGCGTATGCCCAAGAGCTGATTAGATGTTTTACCTGGAACTGGTGTCCGAGAAGGAACGTGTGGTCTTTCCCTTGGTAGCATTGCCACGTCCACGTATGTGATATCACCTGCCATTGATGAGCAAGTCCCTCTGAGTTATGGAAAGAGCTGGTTTAATACAGTGGGTTGCATCCTGTATTAGCTTTGCCTGCCTCCAGAAGTGTACATACGTTGTGCTATGGCTCTGAGGAAGGCTGAGAAACAGATAAAAGGAAGGAAGTTACTTCTTTCAATACAGCTTCAAAGCCTATTTTCAGCCATCATTCTGCCTCTTCTTGTGTGATCTCATGCCCTTCAGAATACAGGAGAAAATGAAGATTCAAAAACAATCTTTTTATTAATACCAAAAAAAAAAAATAATATTTTTGGCCAAAGCAGAGCAAAGTTTCTAAGGAATACCCAAAAATGGACTTATACAGGTACAAAAGCTTTGCTGGTTCTCATGAGAATCATGAGAATAGCTAAAGCAGTACGATCTGTGTTGTGAATGTATGGTGCTCGTGTGCGTGATCTGACATAGCCTATTCACCTAAAAGGAAAATAAACAAGATATATATCAGTATAAGATGTTTTGGGGCTAATGTAACTGCAAGCACAGCTAAAGCTATAAAAATGTAACTCAAATTTTAACCTGCCGCATCCAACAACTATTATAATGGTTTAAGAACTGCATTTAGATTACACTAATGATGCATTAAGTTTAACTCAGAATAAAATTAGAAGTTATATGATCAATTCCTTTTAAAAGAATGTTTCAGTACTTTACTGTAACAGTAGTTACGAGGACCAGAGCTGCTGTTCCTATGTTGCTTGACCCAAGCAACCCCACAGGCATAAAGCCTGAGTTGCCTTTAACTCCTTGTTCATGACCCATGTGTTTGTCGCAGGATATTTTGATGACAGTGTTTTTGTCTCCTATTTTGGAAAAAATAAAAAAAAAAAAACAAAACCAAAAACCAACACAGATTTGAATTGAAACTTAAAGCTCTTCTGAAACCTAAAAATACATTTCAGAACACACAGACACAAAGTCCTGTGCGTGCACAGTCCTCACATTTCCTGCTAAAAGCTAGTCTGTTGGTTTTGTGCTTTATTCCCACTTAGAAAATCCCTTTAGAGTTCAGCATAGATAGGCTCTACAAACCTACATGCGTCAACTGAAAATACTGTGATACAGCCTACTTACCTTTCCTGTTACATTTAATGGGAGTCTATATTAAAATGAAAAAAATGTTTGTCTTTGTGATCTTATGTTTCTGATCTTTTCCCTTCCTACTTTCAACACTGGTAACTGTGTTAAGTGCAGAAACAAAAAGGTTTAGGGAAAAAAATGAGCCTTTGATAGTCATGGAACAGATTACTCAGAAGTGCCACTCAGGTACAATTTATATGGAACATATCTAAATCATTGTTGCTCTATCATCAGCCACAAAGTGATCAGTACGCAGATGTGGATACCGTTAACTGGATACTGATAAGTTTTGTTTCATGGAAACGTACATATCGGCCATATGACTGGTCCTAAGGTGAAACAAAACTTTTGTCCTCTGACTGAATCACTTTCCATTGCTTCCTCCTGTACTTCTCACCATCCTTTACAGCAGGATATTTAGGCTTTGAAATGGAAAAAGAAAAAAAAAACCAAGCAAACAAACAAAAAAAAAAACCCACCACAACTATCCCCAACCCCAAATCTACTTTCTTTATTTGGGTGTTTTTCAAACGTTAGTCCATAAAGGAGAGCTAAAAGGCCAAATGGGTTGCTTGAACTCTCAGTCTCTTTTTCCATCACTGCATATACACCTAAGAAGTCTTCTCTCACATCACTCGCTCCTAAATGATTCAAAACCATCAAGATGTAATCATGTATAGTCAGCGTAAGCATGGGCCTTTTTGAGCTAGTGGAAAAAAAACCCAGTGTTTCTGTTTTAAAGGAACATGTCTCTCCTCTCCTCTCCTCTCCTCTCCTCTCCTCTCCTCTCCTCTCCTCTCCTCTCCTCTCCTCTCCTCTCCTCTCCTCTCCTCTCCTCTCCTCTCCTCTCCTCTCCTCTCCTCTCCTCTCCTCTCCTCTCCTCTCCTCTCCTCTCCTCTTCTCTCCTCCGAAAAACCTATTTTCAGCCACAAGAGCAATCTCAGTAAGTGTGCAGTGCAAACGAGGCAATTGCATCCTTTGTGACCCAGCAGATTCTCACTTGCCTGGAGAAAATGACAAATGCACGCAGTTATTTTCCACAGCAAACTTACAAAACAGCCGTAAGTGCTATTTTGGATTTGAAGTCTACGTGCTGTGCTCACAGTTAGGACTGATAATGAAAGGAATGTGAATTTTAATTTCTAGAAGGAATAGGTGAGTAGGAGCCTTTGCAAGGCATTCTTCTTGAATTCCTTCTATCCTACTGGAAAACTGTGACTTTTTCTTATTTTTAAAATGGATATTGCTCTGTTACAGGATTTGCATTTGATAAGTATTTTCTTCAGTGTTAATAACTTTAGCTCTGTAGGTCTTTTCATTTTATTTTTTTTTTGCTTTCATTTAAAATTCCAGCTTTATTTATGAATACCCAGATGTGGGTCACCAAGTCTCAGCACCAATAGCACTTTCAGAAGAAAAAATCCAGGCTGTTGTAGGAAAATGCTGTCATAGAATCAAGAAATATGTGATAGCAAAATGACCCACAGCTCATGAAGACAATGGAAAGCCCCCTCTTTCCTGCCCCTGTGTCTGGGTATGGCAGTTCCAGTCAGATCAAGGAGCCAGGTTTCCAGGTCTAAGCAGCATTGCCAGCCCGCACATCACAGGATCATGGTGTCATCTGGGGAGGAAGGGACCTCTGGAGGCCTCTAATCCAATCCCTGCTCAAAGCAGGGCTGATTCCACAGCTAGATCAGGTCGCTCAGGGCTTTGTCCAGGCAGGTTTAAGAAATCTCCACCGACAGAGACCCCATGGGCTCCCTGGCCACCTGCTGCAGTGCTGCACCACTCTCACGAAGGAAGAAATTTTCTCCTTCTGCCTGGTCACAATCTCTGGGCTGCAACTCTCACCCATTGCTCCTTGTCCTTCTAGGGTGTCCCTTGGAGAAGAGAGTGCCTTCCGTAACCCTCTTCTTGTATGTTATCTAACAGAACACTGCAGGCAAGCTAACAGGCTAACGTTAAATTTTATAAAGCAAGCCTCTCTCACTATGTGCCATGTGTCTTAAAATAAATTGTTGGTATTTCTTGCAAATTCCCCTAAGTGGAGTTATTCTGGTTTGTCTAGACACTGCCGCAGCTGCACTTTTATCACATGACTATCTCCAGAACCCGAACATACCTGTCAGGGTTTGCTTGTGCTGCTGTCTACTGGTGTATTCTGCAGAATAAATGCTTCAGAAGCAGAGCCTGGTTCAGCCTAGTCATTCCCCCACTGTCTTCTTTTCACATTCAGATGTCATAGTCTTTCTGGTTTGTTACTCCTATGGAAAAAAGTCACCCAAATACCAAAATGCTTCTTCACAAGCTGTAATCTGGGTTGAGCATCCATACAGCTTCGGGCTGAGCATCCGTACGGCTTAACTTCTCCCAGGATCCACTGGCAGCTTGTGCCTTTTGGATTCACCAGGTAGATCCCTGCCTCAACCCTCTTCTTTCCTCTCAGCCACCTGATTAATATGTTTAGCTCACAGTGCCTAAACGCTGGTGAGGACACCAAAACAGCAGGGCTTGCTATGTATGTCAGCCACGTGTCAGGGAGGGCAGGAGTGATTTTTTAGCCTTGAGTTTTCAGGCCGTTTGCCAGAGCATGGAAATATCTGGTGGTTCAGACCTTCTTGCAGCATCCACAAGGAAAGATGGTGGGGTGGTTGTCTAGGCTTCCTCCCCACCTCATTTAGAGTGAGTTTGGCAGTCTGGAGCTTCAGTGGCTCTGTTGAGGCAGGCAAACGAATGCGAGCTCATGTTTTTACCCCATCTTGAGATGTGCTCCTGATTGCACATAGACTCTCCACTTCTAACCGTCGTGCCTGAGTGGCATCGCTTAGCAATGTTCTGGTGTCAGCACAGTCACCAGCTCCAGTCACGCACGGAGTAAATGTTGCAACAACTGCAGATGACACCCCTTCTGTGGGTGTGACAGCGTGTGCTTCGTTGCGTGCAAAGGTAAAAGTAGACTGAAAACAGTGATGTGGGCTGTAAAGCAGAATTCAGCACCTTCTGGCACAGAAAACAGGCTGCTCAGCCCAGGGCTCCAGCTGCCTCGTGGTGCACATTTTGAAGAACTCGAACTGCTGCTCTGACAACAAAGTGGACGTTTTCACTTCCCAAAGGCTGAGATGCAACACAGCTTCCAAGCTAACCTGGGTGAATCCCATGAGCAGATCTCCAGTTTGGGTTTTGATTCTAAACCCTGTGTCACAGCAGAGCCCATACGGACAACAAGGTGCAAGAGTGGTGGCACCCAGAAGACATGATCAGCGCTAGGACTACAACCAAAGAAACTTCCTGCCATAAATGACAGTTTGTGCATTGTTATCCCACACTGCAGCAAAAAAGATGTTATCTAAACAGAGCAAACCCATTAATTTACCAAGAAAAAGGAAAAAACAATCAAACAAACAAACAAAAAAGAGCTCAGTGCACCAGTGGTGCCTGCAGATTGCAAGCTGCATATTTCCACGCCGGCAGCTTCATGGTCAGCAGATGGGGCTTGGAGTAGGTGGGAAGCAAACAGGGTTAGAAGCCTGTGAGATGGGTTTCTTCCCTATGAAGGGTTTTTTGGGGCACGTCAACTCTTTTGAACTTTAGGTTAATTCCCAACGTTGTTGCTGTGCTTATTACTTACTTATTTTGAGCGCCACGTATTCCCTTGGGTGCATTTTTCAATGCTAAGCAATGGTGGAGTGAATATGTGGGCAGGAGAATGTGCTCGGTCTCCTGAACAGTTTGGTGATGGCATGTCAGGAAGGAGCTAGAGCTGGAGCCCTTCCAGCACATTGCCATATTGCCTTCTCTCCTTTCCTGCATTTTTGCACACTGAGTTAGTTTTCCTTCAAAGGATTGAAGCAGTGAGCCTGCTGGGACCACTTCCATATGTAGCATGTTCTTGGCCATGTTATAAGGTACGTTCTGGTCTTCTGGAACCCTGTGTCTGTGACTTGGAGAATGACTGGTGGGGAAAAAGTGGTGTATATCTCTGCAGACCATACGTCTATGCAAGAGCATCTAGTGCTTTGGGCAATGGAGGGTGTCTCTGCGAGGTGAGACAAAGCAGAGGTGCTGGTACAGTTGCAAATCACCCCAGCATGACCACAGTGCTGTGGCTGAGTGAACACATCCTGGTTTGATGCAAATACACAGTAATACAGTGTGCAGCACTGCACCCACCATGTGGACTTAGAGGTTGAAGTCTGTTTGTTTAGGCCTTCCTTGATGTGCTCTTTTCGGCCATACAGACATAGCTTGCCTTCCTTCAGGTCTAGTAGAGCTCCTGTGTCTTACCCTCATGTATGGTAAATAGTTAACAGTTTAATCTGTGAGTCTGAGAGCACTTGGCAAAGAAGGGCATGACACTATTCCCGGGACACAGTTGGAAGGGCTAAAGTAAAAGGACTTGCCCAAGATCGCTCAGCAGGTCAGAGGCTGGAAGACTGCTCAGCACTCTGGTCCCTCCGCACAGTACCCTTATCAGTAGCCAGGCTGATGAGTGATGCGTCATATATTTGCAGTTGTTCTTTTTTTTGCTTCACATACTGTAAGATCTGCATCCAGATATATTGGTTTCCTTCTTCCCACGCATTCCTGAGCTCTTTCTGTAACTGCACTCACATGTAGAGTTAGACATTCCTTGGCCATTAATGTACTTATTTACTGTCGCAGTGCTTTTCGGCAATAATTTTCTTTCTGCTTATGAAATTGGAAGAAAAGATGTTGTAAAAGTGCGATTGTCCGTAAGTTGTGTGGAGTGAATGGACAAAAGGTGGCTAGATCACAGACAGCTTACAATTCTCCCAGAAGATATAGGAATTAATATCCCTTGAGCAGCTTTACAAACATTTTAGGTTTGCCACTGAGCTACATTTAAGCTAATATTCCTAATATTTGCAGACAATAGGGACAAATGTATCTCTAAGCAGTAACAGCGTTGTTGAATCCCAATGTACATACTGTGTCAGCGGTGTATATGGTAACCTTCTCCAGACTGCAGCAATGAGCAAGACTGTGTGGGAGCATCTCGCCTAAGTCTACTGACGTGAGTTAAGCCTCAGACCTGTTAATGCCTCCTGCAGCTAAGTGAGAGCAGCTCAGCAGTCCAGGAGATGTACCACATTCTAACTTTGTGGCTGAGATGAGGAGCCTCCTGAAACTGCCCCTCTTTCCATCATCAGCTACAAAGAGAGATTCAGCTTACAATATAAATTCAAAGACAGGACAGATGAATGTTTCCCCCTCTGCAAGTATCTCTGGATATGCTGCCAGCATTAGGGCAGAGATATGGAGCTGAAATGAGATCTGACCGAGATCTCATCATGATAGGAGAGTTATGCACCAGCAAACCAGGAAATGGGCTACTGGTGTTTTGAAATCTCTTAGAAATAGTATAAAAGTGTGTATACATATATAACACATATATATACATATGTAACACATAGTAGTATCGAGCCTAGAACAACTACCAGAACACAGGAAAAGCCTGTGACTAGGTATCTGAACACAGAAAACATGCACCATATTTCATGCAGTAAAACATGCTGAGCAGTGAGTAAGCTGTGTGCCCCTACGGCAGGGAAAGCTAAGTGCACAAGGAAAGGCTGCACTGACAAAAAAGAGCATAGCTATCAAGGTTTCTTTTGGGACTCTCCAGCCCTTACTTGCTATGTGTTTTTCAGCCCAGTTTAGGGAACAAACGAGAGTACGACGAGCACTCCCTTCTGCAAAACTTCCAGTGCTCTCTAGCGTTGTTTCTTTACAACTACAAGTATGTGACGTCTTCACATTTTTCCCTAGGAGGCAGAACCACAACCACGAATGAGTTTTTCTTGAACATGTGATTTCAAGATTCAAAAGCTAATTTGTTCAGTTACAGCTCCATAGAGCACCAGTGCTTGTTCATCCTGGGGCCAATTTACATGAAGCTAATGGATTTGTTCTCAGCTTTCACTTGAGTGATTCTCAAGTGAAAGTGAACACATTATAGAATTTGTTATAAGGAATACCTAGGAATCCATTAAGAAGCCCATACCTTTTATATTTTTCATAATATGCTGTATAAAGTTTAAGTAAATATATTTTTGTCTAACGGAAGGAAACAGCTTAAACCCCAGAATATAAATAGTGATCAAAAAAAGCCTTGAAAAGGAGGAATATAATCCATGACCTTACCACATCCCAGTAGAGGTAGTGGCCCAGTTCTCAGTCACAGGGAGTCAAAGCCAGCAGAACTGCAGTGCACCGCCTGGGGTGGCACAGGGCAGGGAGGAGAGGCTGAACTCAGCCCCTGGAGAAGTTTCAGTAGTGAAGCCTAGATCTTGATTGGTTTTCTGTGCAAAGTTAGCTCCCTACAAAAACACCATGTAAAACTTTGCAGGGGAACAAGCCTAGCGAGCCAATAAACTAACAGTTTTCTATGAGCTGGAAGGCTGGCTTGCATGGCTTCTAGACGTAGAAATTGATGGCTGGGGAGAAAGCACATGGAAGTGCAGCTCACAATGCTAAAATCCTAAAGAATCAGGACTCCTTAGCCTGCCTTTGGGGTTTCAGCATAAAAATCTAGTGGTCAGAGGGATTTCAATTACCCCATGTGTACGGGAAAGCTGTTTCGTATTCTTCTGGTTTAGTAGGCCCAGCCAAACTGGTTGCATTTCTGTTTGAAATGCTGTGCACATAATGTGATCAAAAGTCTATAATAGGAGCAAACCATATCCTGAGTTGATAATCTTTCATTTTTCTATTATTTAGCTTGTTTATTTTGCACCTTTTCTGTTGACAGGCAGCATAATATTTCCTTCTGGCTACAGCACATTTATTCAGGATGTTCCACTGAACATCTGTGTGCCTGCTGGACCCAGCAAAATTAGCACAGCAGTGAAAGCCTAGAAGATGCTGAGGTCTCCAGGCTGGGATGGATTCATAGATTCATAGATTGGTCCAGGCCGGAAGGGACCTCCAAAGGTCATCTAGTCCAACCTCCCCGCAGTCAGCAGGGACACCCCCAACTAGACCAGGTTGCCCAGGGCCTCGTCGAGCTTCACCTTGAATATCTCAAGGGAAGGGGCCTCAACCACCTCCCTGGGCAACCTGTTCCAGTGTTCCACCACCCTCATGGTAAAGAACTTGTTCCTAATATCCAATCTAAATCTTCCCTTCTCCAACTTAAAGCCATTGCCCCTCGTCCTGTCACTGCAGGCCTTTGTAAACAGACCCTCCCCAGCCTTCCTGTAGGCCCCCCTCAGGTACTGGAAGGCCGCTATGAGGTCTCCCCGGAGCCTCCTTTTCTCCAAGCTGAACAACCCCAGCTCCCTCAGCCTGTCCTCATAGGAGAGGTGCTCCAGCCCCCTGATCATTTTGGTGGCCCTCCTCTGGACCCGCTCCATCAGGTCCATGTCCTTTCTATATTGAGGGCTCCAGACCTGCACACAGTGCTCCAGGTGAGGTCTCACCAGAGCAGAGTAAAGTGGCAGAATCACCTCTCTGGATCTGCTGGCAACACTTCTTTTGATGCAGCCCAGGATGTGATTGGCCTTCTGGGCTGCGAGAGCACATTGCCTGCTCATGTCCAGCTTCTCGTCCATCAGCACCCCCAAGTCCCTTTCCTCAGGGCTGCTTTCTAATGCCTCATCCCCCAGTCTGTATTTATACTGAGGATTGTTTCTTCCCAGGTGCAGAATCCTGCACTTGCTTTTGTTGAACCTCATGAGGTTCACCTGGGCCCACCTCTACAGCCTGTCCAGGTCCCTCTGAATGACATCCCATCCCTCTGGTGTATCGACAACACCACACAGCTTGGTGTCATCTGCAAACTTGCTGATGGTGCTCTCAATCCCTCTGTCTATGTCTTTGATAAAAATGTTAAACAGTACTGGTCCCAGCACGGACCCTTGAGGGACACCGCTAGTCACTGCTCTCCATATCCTGATACAACTGTTTTTTTCACTTTGCAAGTATACCAGTCAGTTGACACTACACTTACAAATACTGATGAATCTGTATTTGATGGAAAAAACTTGAATGGTACTTAAGAGGTTAAGGTGCATGATGTAGAAATAGCAAGACCAAGCACTCAGGTTGCAATTCTCCGTGTGTCTTCAAATAAAACCATTTTCTATTGATACCCATATAATATTCAGATTACACCCATAGGAAAGGCCTAGGGATGTACTAATCTTCTGCAGAAAGGCTATGAGGCAACATGGAAAAAGAACCAGAAGGCAGCCCTGCAGCCCAGTAAATACAGTCTTCGCATCGCTACGAAAAGCGACAGGCTTTGATCCGTCCATTTGTCCGCACTTGTCTTGGCCTGAGCTGATTTCAGCTCGTTTTAGCTGTGACCATAGTCCTCTAGCAGCCAGGGAACAATTGCACAACTCGTTTTTAGTTAACTCTGGGAATACCACATGCAGTGAAAGTGTAACTGACCTATGCTGTAATTTGGTAACAAATATTAACCCCACAGGCTGAGGCTACAGAGGATATTGTGTATTTTTAGCAGACAGTCAAATAAAGACAGTCAAACTTTAGTTGGGAGCCAGTGAAAAAAAAAAAAAAAGAGAAACTAAGCAGACTATGTTAGCAACCAAGGAAAATAAAACTCCAGTTCGAACTAAGAATGAGGAGGAAAAAACGGGCAACGAGGATGATTCAAGGATTGGAGCATCTCCCTGATGAGGAAAGGCTCAAAGAGCTGGGACGCTTTAGCCTGGAGAAGAGAAGGCTGAGGGGAGACCTTATCGATGCTTATAAGTACCTAAAGGGTGGGTTGAAGGAGGAGGGAGCCGGACTCTTTTCAGTGGTTGCCAGTGACAGGACGAGGGGCAACGGGCACAAGCTGGAACATGGGAGGTTCCACTCAAATATGAGAAGAAACTTCTTTCCGGTGAGGGTGCCAGAGCCCTGGAACAGGCTGCCCAGGGAGGGTGTGGAGTCCCCTTCTCTGGAGATCTTCAAGCCCCGCCTGGATGCAGTCCTGAGTAACATGCTCTGACATGCTCTGGACAATCCTGCTTCGGCAGGGGAGTTGGACTAGATGATCTTTATGGTCCCTTCCAGCTCTAAAAAATTCAGTGAAATTCAGTGAAATTCAGTGAAAAACTTATCTCCATCAACAACAGACCCCTCCTGAGAAACCAGATGGTGGACATCAATCGATCACTCCATACACCCCTATTCTTCTCGTGGAAGAGAGGTACCATAGACATAGGACTTGTGGGGTATCGCAATGACGAACAAAACTCTACTAGGAAGGAGGCATCAGCAATGTATTATTAATGAGACTTTTTCTGATAATTTGGACTGTGCAGTATTATTGTAACTGGATTAATAATTTGTTTGTTATATTCTGATGAGACCGTTACAACTTTAGCTAGCCAAGCAATGACCTCTTGACTTTGTATATGAGGTGTGCATTTCCTTTTGGACCGTAATAAGTCTCTGAGTATAACAAAGACTGTGAGCAGCTTTTCTGTGAAAGCCTTTCTGTGGATGGCAGTTTCCCGGGATCACAGAAGACCCAGAATGCAGCTAACGTGTGTTCCCGTGTCCCTGGCAAGCATCTCGCTTATACACCATCTACATTCTATAAAAACTGTTGGAATTGGGGAACGGGGTTGCTCGAGCACTCAGAGCCCAATTTGCATAACACAGATACTGACCAAGAGTTTGCAAACTTTAAAGTGTTAACGCCAAAACTTGCCAGTAATGAGACCAAGTGAGAGAGCGTATGGACAATGTGGTCAGTGACACAGGCTAGATCAGGAAATTCATACTTCAAAATCAAAGGCACGAAATTAAAAGCTGAGATAGGAGCCTACTGAGTGAAAACACCGAGAAAGTAAAACTCTAGAAGGGATTGAAGCTGTAGAGCAACATTATGTGCAAAGCAAGGCATGGATGCAGCTGTTACCAAAGCACCCTCTCATGATGATGCTGACTTAGGGGATAGCGGAAAATGGTTTGATCAAGACAGTGACCCTTCCACAGAGAAGTATAAGGCTAAAACTCCACATGCTTCTGATGCTGATGTGCTTCCGGTGTTGAAAGTGAATCCTGTACCACCCATTACTACCTGGGTTACTGTAAAAACAGAAGATGGGCAAAAAAAAGGGAAAAGAGAAATACACAACCAGAGTCAGACTGAGTTGTTAGGCAAGAAATAATGACTACTGCTCATTAGACCCCAGAATAGCTAAGAGTCTTGGCCCCAAAAACAGATCCTTTAAATAAAAAAAATGTGTATTAAATGGCTTCTTATGTCAGTTGCTAATACTAGTTTAACCATGACTGATCAAGAGAAGTCCTCTTGAGCATCTGCTACAGCTTCTGGGTGGACTGATGGAATAACTGATATAGATGCAATCTTCGAAGTAGTAAACCATCATTTTAAGTGGATACATCACACTATTATATATGTTAGCACAAGTCAAATGTAACAGTAGAAATGTATTTGGCATGGAAAAAGTTGTCAGCCTCTGCTCGTAGTCTTCTAAACAATAGAGGCAGACAAGCCCCAAATTATGACCAGGTTGCGTTTTAACAATTGTTGTGCATAGCTTATCCCCAGGACATTAAACACGGCTATAAAGCAGGAAAAGGATCTTAAGTGGGGCTTAGATGACATTAGGATCCACCCACAACAAGGAATTATAACAGTTGTGCTAAGAAGAGTCTGGAGGAGTACAGTTATCCACTACCATCCGCCTCATTCAAAAAGAGCTCCGCAATAGACAACCAGCTGAAAAACTGAGAGAGCCTTTAGTTTTTGAAAGCATTGTAAAAACACAGAGAGCCAGGGATGTGGTCAAAGACAGAACACCACAAATCACTATCACATCAGACTCAGAAACAGATTAGTATAATACTGCAAAAGATAAGGCCCTTAAATGGTGATATTTGCATTGAAGGGGTGGTTAAACTAAAGAAAAACCCCATGCTTGACAAATAAAAATGTAGCTTGAGCAACCAACCATTGCTCAGATTGAGCAGTGAGATCCACTATTGCTTGGACAGACTTAGCAAAAGGGATCCAGCAAGCAAGGAGAGTTATAAGAAATGAGAAAAAGGGATAATAGCTCACTGGAATTAGTCCAGCCTGTAACATTTGCTAACAGCAGACTGCAGCAGTGGAACTGGAGAAGGAAGGTAAATGTGAACCAGGATGTAGTAGGAATGCCCAATTTTGTATGGACCTTGCATATGGAAAAGCAAGGAAGGATAAAAAAGAGTAGTACAGAAGAACAAATAATCCATTTCAACCCTAAGGGTATCTCTACTTATAGTTTGCATTGATTTGGTTTAGTTGGTTTTGCCTTCTTTTTATTGTTGTTGTGTATGTATATAAGAAATGGAAAAGATGTAACACTGGGGTTGTTCAGTCAATTCCCATGGCTGAAGTTAAAACCAAGACCATCACATTCACTTATGAATAATGGGGGAAAATGGGACCAGTTGTAAGGTGTTCTCATCTCCAAGCAAGAAAAACCCCATTTCTCTCAGTGAGGATATACATGCCTCGCATTAATAACATGATCATTAATGTATGATGCTTGCACATGCAACAGAAACATACACGGATGTGATGCTGTGTATTTATAAAACATAATGGTTTAAGTGCTACAGAAAGCAACGCTTAATCAATTAAGTATAGAAATAATTACAACGGTAAGTTCTATTTTAGAAGAATGTATGCTATTACGTGTACCTCTGCAACATTGGGACTGGGAAGACTGCACATTTGTAGAGTGTTATATATGATGCCAGAGATATAAAACAGCTATTTAAAAGTGGATGCTTCTGGGCTAGGTAGAAAAGCAGAATTTCCTCAGTTACAGAAGCACAAAAAACCTACATACAGGTATGACATCCACCCATGCACTGATTTTATGAAAAAGACTTTTTGTTGTCAAGGGGTTAGCCAGATAGTGTTAGAAATGCATAACACCATTGCAATTGTTTGTTTATCAAATGCCCACAAATTATTGTAAATTACCTCATTGTGTATAATTTATCTGATAATAGATGTGTAAGTAAAGTAACGTCTGCTGAAGGATGTGGTTTTAATTACACCATGCCTACAGAAGCAACACTCGGCTCACAGGAATCACTGCAATTGCGTGCTGTGTTAGGTTCGAATGTCTTTAGGAATTACCAAGCAATTTTCAACAGTTTTCAAATGATAGACAGAAATTCCAGAAGCCACAAAAGGAGAGGTTGCTGTACACCAAACAAATCACCAAGTAAGCTACATTACTACCACCGTCCAAAATGCAGTGGAATTGCCTGTCAGAGTGATCTTCCTCAACCAGAAAAGTTTGGAACTTGGCTTTACATCCTAGAATCCTCATTTTAATCATTATCCTTATTTTTCTTAGCTATAAAAATCAAATATTAAGTAAGCTATGGTTATAGATAACAATGAAAAACTACATACTACTGTCAGACTGCACAAGTTATCTCAAGGTAAGATCAGACAGAAAAGAGCAAATGTGTCTGAGATCTGCTGCCTTGTCCTGATCAGTGTCCTCGAGATGGAGAAGGGTTGCAACATCCATTTTTGACTTGTAAAAAGTGTCTGTGAAGTGGACGAACAAATGGAAGGATCATAGGCCTGTAGCCCCATAAATATGATTTTGCCATTTCTAACACACGTGAACAAAGACATCGGATCAGGCAACTAAATCTCACATCCAAATCAAAGAGGTATTTATGTTTTTTTATGTGCCAAATTCTGTAACACTGAATGATGTACATGAAATTAAGCTTTTTTAGAAAAATACGAGATCCTGACTTTCTCTTGCATAGAGCTATGCTGTCTTCCCATATTGGACCTCCAGTGGTGAGGTTTGCAGGCCTGTTTAAGTTCATAGCACTGATTATCACCATGTCACCTGAAATAAGTAGCAACTGCGACTTTTTTGCCGGCTGTATGATCTAGTTGCCAGGCTGGTAAAAAACACCTCATTTTACCTGTGTTTTACACGACTCTTAGACTCTGTAAGATGCTTAAAATTAGTAGGTTGCTTATTCTAATAGGTCTAAGGGGCAATGCACCAGCGTGCACAAAGACACATAGATTTCATACCTTCATTCTGAAAAGAAGAGCGACACAAGCCTGAAATCCTCCTGGACTTTAGTCACAAATAGAATCACAGCGCGTTGATTCATCGTAAGTCAGGTCAACAGTTCCCCCTTTATTTAACATCAGATGTCCTACCCAAGGTAAAGTGGTGTAAACCTCCCAAGACCCTTCAACGACCCCATCCACTCTCACTTTACAATATCTTAGATACCCAGAAGGACTGCACTCTTCTTGCAAATCCACTTGTGCAGGGAGCGGCAGTTATCAGCATGCATTTCTGTCAGCTTATAGACGGCACATTTTTCTTCTTTCTTCCTTCCTTTTACTGTAAAACTGCAAGAGCCAAACAACACATAGAGGTGAAGATGATTGAAAAAGAATTGCTTGTATATACAAAGAGAGAAACCACAAAGACTGCATGTTTTTCCTTTATGCTGTCATTCTTTTGATTCTCTGACATGCAGACAGGTTTTATTTGTTTAGTGAGCATCACCCTTTCTCTGTTTCCCTAACTTGCTACGCAACTGGAAGTAAAAAGCTTACACAGCATAGCCACCTCCTAATTACATCGGTTCCTTTTTCTGAGAGCTGCCAAGGAATTTCACTTTTCAACTGCATGTTTTGATCAGAATTCTGTACTGAGAAAAACCAGAACAGGCTGAGCTGCCTAACTGGAGTACGGGTACTCATATCTGAGTCTCTCATATCTGACTCATATCTGACTACTGCTTTCTCATGGTCTAATGGCTGAAGAGCCCGGGCACAGCAAGGGAGGAACACGTCATGGAAGCCAACACAGATTCACTCCAGAATGAACCTACCTGTGCCCCGGATGTTTGGGATCACTGAGCCATACCCATCTTCCTTCCTCCTCGTCAAAGCTTAATCCAGTCCAAACAAAGCCAACGTTTTTATCCTTCTGCTTGTTTAAGAAATTCTACAGAGAGATATGTCTTTGAACTCTCATAATAGTGACACTTCACACAACTCCAGCACCAGTAATGTACGGTGGTAATTAATATTTTAAAACCTTTCATGCCCAAATTCCAGAGAATGTTCCCAAGAAACTGAGAATAAAAAAAACCCCAATAAACCATATGGAAATTAGTTCAGATTCTCAACTACACCCAGTACTGTGGCTAATGATGGGAAGTGGAGCAACCAAAGAGCTAACCTTGGCCGCCTTGCTGGTCCCAGGCCCATTCCACTAGCACATTATAGATGAGGATCAGGCTGATCTGAATTACAGGAGCTGAAGCTATTTCCTCTTTTTCCCCACTACAAGGAAGGGAGGTGATCATTTTGCCAGCTCACCCTCCTAGGTGCTCTAGAAGTGACTGCCTGAACCTGGCCACCTTTAAGCAAAATCAGGAGCACAAAAGAGACACAATACAGGTTAGGATTTGGTCCACAGAACTGTTTTTTCTATTGCTGCAGACCTGGTACTGACATTTAAAAATGTAAAAAGTACAGAGAAACAGTTTCATCCCCCAAAGAAAGCCAAGAGCCTTTATGACAGCTTAGTTCTGGAGAAGTTTGATTTGGAATAAAAGATGCAAGAATCCTTTAGATACCAGTTGCTTCTTGCTGGAGATAATCTCTGGGCATATCATTGCATGTAGGCTATTGGTCTTCTGGTTAACACAAAAGTTTCTTAATGTGCAGAAGCCAATTATCAGAGCACTTTCCACTGACAATGCCTGTTACGAGCGCATCTGTATTAGAAATGGCTTCTAAAAATACATGGAAAGCTATACTTTCATATGTGGATTCACAAGGTATAAGTAAAAAGAATATTTAAGCCACAGAGTATCTTATAAGCTTACCATTTCAGTCTCATCCTCTATAATCAGGAGCTTAGATTTTTTTCCTGAGCAATATTTTCTACAGTTCTCCCAGGTGTCACGAGTTTCTGAGTAGAAATAACATCTCCCGTCATGAAGCTTCCAGCCAATGGGGCAGAGTTCACATCTGGAGTCTGTGAAAAGTTTGGAGTAAAAGGACTTTTGTCACTTTTTTTTTTTTTAAATTGATATCATTATTATTGGCTTCTTCTTTTTCTGTGGCAGGGAAGAAATTGTGATGGTATAGGTCATTTTAAGAAAGCACATTGTCCCTGCTTTGCAGTGGCAGTAGGGACAGTCATAGCGGTAATAAGGATAGTCATTTTTTGATTAGAGATCACTCTGTACCTTTAAATATTTCAGAACCCTAGATAATTGTACTAAATATTTTACATAATAGTTTGGGTAAAAGCCATGGGGTAAAATCCCAGCTCCACTGGGAGTAGTACAATTAAATGGCATCTATGGAGAAATAACCAAGACTTTCAGTAACACTTCTCCGCTCCTATTTTTGACTTAAACTAAAACTTTCAAGGATGGAACTCTAAAATAGATCACTTTATACACCTTTATCAATATATACATGCATATTCTGGAATCCAAAGGTCAATTCCTTTGTGGAGTTGTTTGGTCTTGTATTAATCTTTTCAAGAGCTTCAAACCATTTATGCTACAAGCGAGACTTTATTTCCTTACCATTTGTATGCACACATAAGCTTTCCTTCAACGTAGTCAGTAAGCTCTTTTCACGAAGACCTTCCTCAAAGACACTGTCACTTTCAGAAATATTTTCTCTGGACTTCCACACGTCACTTGATAGCAAGTCACCTAGACAAGAATCTCCAACATTTTAATGTAAAACACACTGTATAGAAACCACGCAGTATTTTTCAATAGATAATAATAGGAGCTTTAAGTGGAAACTCAGGTTGCTCATTTGTCCTTCCAGCTCTCCTGCAAATGGTAGGTGGAGAGTTGAACATGCGAATCATATACATTAAACAAATGCATGAGGTGACCGACTTCACAAAGACAGTGTAGGGTCCATTACCATCATGCTTTTGACAACATGGTATGCAACAGTTGTCTTTCAAATAGCGTGGCTGTGCCTTTGATTTTCCAGTTCCTGAAGTTTGTATTGAGCAGATTTCAGAAAATAATGGGTTGATGTGAGCAGGCAGGACTCACATCCAGAGGATGGGAGAACAGCTGACTCTGCAGGACGCTTACGCCCAGAAGTGCTGCTGAATTCTCGTTCTCTCCTCTGTTCTTGAGGGATTTTGATGTGTGAAATGATTTTGATGTCCAGAAGCAGGCTGAACACTGGGACTACCAGGCCAAGATATTCTAAAGGAAGAGACTAAAATCAGACTCCTTGATCAATATTCAGATGCTTGTTGATGGCAACCTAAAAACTTGTTCAACTTGCTTTGCCAGGGCAACTGCCACCATTTGTCTCTGATCTCTGAGTTTAGATGCTCAGGGATAATGGCACACATCCATGCTGGATGGGTAAGCTCTGTATGCACATGATCAATGCTGGCAGTGACCCAGTGCTTATGCACAAGTTCTGTGGGCAATGCAAACGCCACTTTTATAAATTTAGAGGCACACATTTTTATTTCTGTTTAGAGAGGTCTTTTCCAACAAAGTATACCATCTTCCAGCCTCCTATCTCACCCGTCTCTGAAGTCCAGCTCACATTCCTGTTGTACACACCAGGGAGGACTGGCTGAGGCTTAAGGTAAGCAAACCAGGGTATCAGAAGGTGAAGACTGGATGTGAGAATGAGGGAAGGAGGACATAGCAGGGGTTCCAGTTGAACCTTATACCTGAAGTGAGTTCTGTTTCATTGCTAAAAGTGTTTTTCTAGACGGATGGATGGATGGATGGATGGATTCTTTGGCTAGAAACCTTGGTGGTTTGTTCAGTTTTGGAAAGGAATAGGAGGGACTCTCAGATTGGGGGACTGGGAAGTGAGAAACACTCCAGCCCTCTTCATACACCCCAAACATGCAACAATCCTCTGAAATCCACTGACCTTCTGTAGATCCACAGCCCCAAAATACTGGTGACTCCCTCCCACCTTCATTGGAAACACAATAGTAGAAAGGCCTTATCAAAACAGTTTGTTTGCAAAACTTGTTTAAGTTAAGAATTGATACCCATCAATTTCACAGGAATTAAAGCAAAAAATTTCACTTGGTCACTCACATCGCTGAGTTAATGCGATCACAGCTCCCAAAAATACAACATTCAGAAATCCTGAGAGAGCAGCAAAGTACCGCAAGCCTGAAGAATTAGAGGGAAGTTCTGCAAGAAATAAGAGGGGTTTACAAACACAGCATTAATTGCTACCCAGGATATAAATCTGGGTTTCTCTAGACATCTTGCAGACAGAACATCCATCACTGTTACTTTGCTGTGTGCCTTGTCACAGTTGCTTTTTCCCTTCTGGTTGCCTCCTGCATATCAAGTGGTTCTTGATTCTAATAAACCTTCACTTATGAAAACTTTTTGGGGATTCTCATACTATCTTCGTTGTTTGCCAGTTCATTTAAGGTTTTCTCTGGTGACTGAACAGTTTCTGCTTCTTCATAGCAGGGGGGTGTCAATTGCAGATATTATGATGACTGTTAGATGTTGCAGCAAGCACTTAACAAACATTGCTAAAGAAAACCTCACAAACAGTGAAAAATGAAGAACTGAAGTTTCTAATAGTTGCAGAGAAAAAGATGTATATCAAGTAAGTAAGAACAAAAGTAAATCAACAAGTAAGAACAAAAATGAAGCTTCTGTTTGCTCACTCACTTTACATAAAGATTTCTACATATCTTGACATAGAATCACAGAACTATGTAGGCTGGAAGGAATGTAAGGAGGCCATCTAGTCCAGAGTACTGCATATGGTGGGTCAGGTTATAACAGGTTTCTCAAGGCTTTGTCCAGTCAATTTATAAATTTCTCCGAGGATGGAGATTCCACAACCTTTCCAGGCTCCTGCCCTAGTGTTTGACCACTGCCACGGTAAGAACAAATTTTTTGCATGAAATTGCAATTTTCCATTTTCTAACTTGTGTCTTTCAATGTGCACCTTCAAGAAGAGTTTGGTTCTGTCTTCTCTACACACTTCCATTCAGTAGTTAAAGAGAAAGGTAAAACTCCCTTCAGCTTTCTCTTCTTAGGGCTGCACAAAGTCAATTGTCTTGGCCTCTCCTCCTGTGTCACTTCTCATTATCTCAGGAGCCCTTTGCTGGACTCCTTCCACCAGGTTGTCAGCATGCTCTTGGAAGGGGTAGCGATATAGTTAATGTAGGCTGCAATACAGCAAAGTTCTTTAAAATAATTGAGGCATAAAAGATGTTCTATGATACCTCAAAGGATTCCTTTGAACAGGGAGGAGAACAGTTAGAAGATGCCCAGCTATGCAGGAAATGTCACGTTAATTTTTCTTCCTAACTTTCTAACACTAGTGTTTTCAGGAAATACTTTTTGTGTGTTCTTTTAGAAAGAGCAAGGCATAACACACTGTTCTCTTTGTACAAACTCAACTTCATGAGAAAAAAAGATTTTACATGCGAAACTTCCATGAGTTAGGACCCGGGAATAAAGTCAGCAAATGACAGAATTTTCATTTCATGGAAATGGCCGTTCATGGAACAGAAAACAGGGTGCCAAAATGTTATACCTTGTAGAGAACTTGTTCTCTAACTTTTAAATAAGATCAGGAAGTATCATTTAAAAGCCATTACATTTCAAGTGCTGGTGGTCCAGATCAGATGTGAATCAGCTGTTAGAAAAGTTCTTTGCTTCTGCATTACTATTTCAAAAATGTCATGCACGGAGCTGTATTTCAAATCATGAAACAACCTGAACTTTGTGCTACATGATAGTCTCATTTCCAGTAACACTTTCACTTCATGTCTAGCTATCATTGTTTTGCACAGAGGTCAAACATCGTTGAGTCAAAGTGTGATTGTGTTCAATCATACTTACTCAGGAAACACTGTATCTGTGACTAATCACCTTTAAATATTCAAACAGCTAATCCCCACTGTTTTTATATTGCCAGGTTATTTAGATGGCAGATATATGTAAACCGAACGCAGTACTTTTCGCTAGCAAGGCAACATACTATGGTTAAGCATCTGTGTACATTTTCCTTCTTCCTTTCGGTGCTATGCAGTGATTTTGACAGGATATCTGGGGTCTAATCTTAACTCTGCCTTGATCTGAGGTCTAATCTGAACTCTGTGCACTGGCAGCCCAGAAAGCCAACTGCATCCTGGGCTGCATCAAGAGAAATGTGGCCAGCAGGTCACGGGAGGTGATTCTACCCCTCTACTCTGTGCTCGTGAGACCCCACCTGGAATACTGTGTCCAGCTCTGGAGTCCTCAACACAGGAAGGACATGGACCTGTCGGAACAGGTCCAGCGGAGGGCCACAAAGATGATCAGAGGGCTGGAGCACCTCCCCTATGAAGACAGGCTGAGAGAGCTGGGGTTGTTCAGCCTGGAGAAGAGAAGGCTCCGGGGAGACCTCACAGCAGCCTTCCAATATCTGAAGGGAGCCTCCAGGAGAGCCGGAGAGGGACTCTTTGTCAGGAGATGTAGTGACAGGACAAGGCGTAATGGTTTGAAATTGGAAGAGGGGAGATTTAGGTTAGATATTAGGAGGAAATTCTTTCCTGTGAGGGTGGTGAGGCACTGGAACAGGTTGCCCAGGGAAGCTGTGGCTGCCCCATCCCTGGAAGTGTTCAAGGCCAGGCTGGATGGGGCTTTGAGCAACCTGCTCTAGTGGAGGTGTCCCTGCCCATGGCAGGGGGGTTGGAACTCGATGATCTTTAAGGTCCCTTCCAACTCTGACCATTCTGTGATTCTATGATTTGCACAGTGGCTTGGCTGCAGGCAAAACAGCCACAGTGATTTGTGCAAATACTCAGATGACCACCCAGCTACCCAGGGTGAGCTCTGGTAGCACCAACACGGCAGGGCTGACGAGGCAGCACAGGCTCACAACTCAGCGGCTGCCCGGCTTCTCACGTCAGCTCCGTCACTTGCACCACCAGCCGAGACCGGATGGCTCTGCGAGGGGGAAGGGCAGAGTCTTTGTGGTCTTCTTCCTGTACTATGTGAACTGGCACGGATATCGCAGCAGAGCACACCAGTGAGGCACTGCGACCCTTTCTAACCACTCCAGTGAATACACTTCTGTATTCCGTATGTATATCATGCTAAGTCTGTGTCTGGTCTAAAGCGAGCTCACACACCTCTCACTACAAGTAGAGACTCAGCTTGCTGTGCCCTGTTTAACAAGTCACATGAAAGCGCTGCTCTCTTTACAGAATCACAGAATGATACGGGGTTGGAAGGGACCTCTGGAGATCATCTAGTCCAACCCCCTGCCAGAGCAGGAACACCCAGAGCAGGTCCCACAGGAACGTGTCCAGGTGGGGTTTGAATGTCTCCAGAGAAGGAGACTCCACCACCTCCCTGGGCAGCCTCTTCCAGGGCTCTGCCACCCTCAAAGTGAAGAAGTTCCTCCTCATGGTTAGGTGGAACTTCTTATATTCAAGTTTGTGCCCCATTAGCAGCTTACTTCAAACTTTCCTGCTGCCCTGTCGTGCCACGCTGCCCAATCATTCAGGTAGACAATGGAGATGGAGCATTTTGAACCCGGCTTTGTCGCTCTGTGCTCTGCACGTTCGTGGCCACGTACTGTTCTGTATACGTGCCAGGTATGCTTTGTCTGACTTTCTGCTGCTTTTTAAATGGAAACTTTCATACTACTCCATTACAGCAATATTTTTGTGCACTGACAAACATTTTAAAGACCATTGAAAATTCTTAATTAAATAAATACTAGCTTGTATGACCAGTTTCCTGATTATTTTTTTCCTCAATTTTGCTGGTTCTGTGCTTTTTCTGCAGTTGGGAACAGGCTTTCAGCCAAGTTGTAATAATAGACAAACAGGCACAATTTACATCAATAAAATTGCACAAAGTTTATCCTGCCATAACGAGTAACTGAAGTTTCTCTTTCTTTTTTTTCTATTAAAAAGAATTAATTAAGAATTTTTTTTCTATTAAAAAGAATTAATAATTAAAAAGAATTCTATTAAAATGTTCCTACATAAACGTGCAGCCAGGTTTTCTCCGGAACTGATCATTACAGCTAATTAACTGTTTGGAAACTGGATGTCTAATTGCTCTGAGGACTGGGTATTTATGATCTGAGCAGCTCTTCCCTGGGACATTTAAAAGGAATAAAGGTTAGCAAGGGTGAACTTGAAAACCTTCCGGCATATATCTTTGTACTTTCTTCCTTGCTGCTTCTGACACTTGACAAAATCCCCAGAAGCTGTTGAAAAAAGCTTACTGGGCAGTAAGTTACTGCCTTACCGTTTGCATTTAAGTTATTCTTAAATTCTTTTTAGCCGTGATTCCTGAAAGCAAAACAAAACAAAACAAAAACAAACAAAAAAAAAAAAAACCCAAACAAAAACCCTGTAGAAAACTTAAACAGGTAAAACTTAAACTGCCAAACTTGCTGACAACTCATGTTTTCCTCATGCGCCTCTATAGCTGAGTCTCCATTTTGTACTGGGACTCCAAGCCTGGTGGTACTGTTAGTACTGCATTTTATCATCATATTTCTCTGTATACTGCCATCTCTCATTGGAAAAATTTACTAACACCGCTTAAAACTGTGGCAGATTTGTTGGGGTTTTTTTTTGGTTTTTTTTTTATGAGAACTCAAATATAGCTAGAGAGATTTGTTATTTACAGAACAAGTCTGAAGGCAGAGCACAAATGCTCACATGCTCACCTGCGTTAGAGCTTCTCTTCCTTGTTTTGAAACGAAGCGCCGTGTAACCCTCTTCATTCTCCATCTCAAGGTCTTTCTCTCGCTTCTTCCTATTGAAGACTGCTTGACTGTTAGCGTCAAACCGGGCTATGGGAAATGCTTTGAGTGAGTGTGATAAACAGGAAGGGGCAGCGGGTGGCCATTCGTGTTTTAGCTGAAGCCATGCAGTAGCAGGACGATGAAAAAGAGCAACAGCGCGAACTGCACAAACGAGTAAACTCTTTTTCTTTTCTTTTTCACTGCCTCTGTCGTTCTCTGACAAGCTCCAGACCCTTCCAACAGACGCCTCTAACGCTGCATTTTCTCCAGTGAAATATCGCAGTCCTCAAATGCAGTCTTTCAATGCGCACACACTCCTGCACAGAGAATAGATTTGAGCCCCCCAAGCACTGGATTGATGGACTTTTTTCATTTATTTTATATTAAAATCAGCTGTGTAATCTTCTTTTTCTTTTCTCAAATGCTGGGAATTGCTTCTTGCTTTACCAAAGGAAGATCGTGTGCACATGTGTCATTAAATAGCTGGAAAGGGCATTTAAATACATGTATAGATCTTCGGTTCTGCTTTGTGCCTGTCCACTTGAGCAAGTGTTCATAGATTTAACTTAATGCCTTTCTTTAAACAGAGAATCGTGTGGCACGGAACAACTGAATCAGATCCCTTCAGAACTTACAGGTTGCAACATTTCTGTTGCGCTTCAAAAAGACAAGCCTGAGCTTTTTGTATCAGCAAAGAGTCGTTTACTTTTAAATTACTACGCAAGGTCTTTTCCAAAAAATGTAAGTTGGGGATTCTAGCAAGTTCTTGGTGATCTTTTAAGTGCTAGTCTGGAATATTTCTTTCTGGAAATTGAGGATTCAGTAGAAAGTTACAAGTTGTTTTCTCTGAAATGGTTATAATGATTTCTGGCAGCTGTCAAATCCAGCAGGTTTCATCAAGGTTTTCTTTGGGTCAGGACTACATACTGACTTCACCTTTAATGTGTCCATATGGTGTCTAGTGGTGATACAGCATGGGAGACATAGACCATCATGTCATTATCTTTAGTACGCAATTAAATGCTTAGTGTCCTAAACGCTTATCTCAGTTTGGAGGAATATAAATGCATCCAGAGGAATAGACAGAAATTATTCACTGATATCTTAAACAAAAGCTCTCTGATTATTAGGAATGGTCATTTAAGCTTGGACACCAAAATAACTTTACCTCGGCTTTTATGTTGTGGTTAGTACCTGAAAGCCAGTGTCAAGCTGTATGCAGTGCAACCACATATACTGAAAAAAAAAAAAAGTGATCTGCAGAAAAGTCTTTCAAACACAAACAGAATCACGGAATTGTCAGAGTTGGAAGGGACCTCTAGAGATCATCCAGTCCAACTCCCCTGCTGAAGCGGGATTGCCCAGAGCACATCACTCAGGACTGCATCCAGGCGGGTCTTGAAAATCTCCAGAGAAGGGGACTCCACCACCTCCCTGGGCAGCCTGTTCCAGGGCTCTGCCACCCTCACCGGAAAGAAGTTCTTCCTCATATTTGAGTGGAACTTCCCATGTTTCAGCTTGTGCCCGTTGCCCCTCGTCCTATTGCTGGAAACCACTGAAAAGAGTCCGGCTCCATCCTCCTTCAACCCACCCTTTAGGTACTTGTAAACATACTACTTGAGGCTGATAGATCAACATGAAACAAAAGGTGCTGAGTGACCAACAAAGATATTGTTTCTACAAGGTGGTAGTACTTAGCATCACAATGATAAATAGCTCTCCTGTACCCAGTACAGACAAATCCTCGGAGTTTTACCAGTTTTACCAGCTTTCTGAATTGTTTTCTGGGAAGATGCCTTTCTTGGAAGGCAAAGTTTGAATACGGAGCTTTTTAACTGGTTCTAGAACATCCCTGGAATGACTTGCATGGTCTGAGCTATAGCTTTTAGGTTCACCAGGTGCAACAGCTGGTCAAGTAAAAGACGTGACAACTCCAAACAAGCCTTGCTTCACTTCAGACACTTAGACTGTTCTGCATCCACCACCACAGGGGATATGTGGGACGTACAGCACCCACACTGGAGCATGTTTATCTCAAAGGACTGCAGCCCATGGACCACCAATGCTGCAGCAGGGAAACAGTGCGAGGAAGAAGGAGCAGCAGAGAGGAGCTGTTATAGACTGACCCAATAACTCCCATCCCTCTGAGCTGCTCGGGGTGGTGGGTGATGAGGGTAGTGAAGTCAGGAACAAAGCAGTGAAGTTGAGCCTGGGAAGAGGGAGCAGGAGGAAGGTGTTGCTTTAATCTTTTTGTCTTCATTTCTCACTATCCAAATCTATTTTAATTTGCAATAAATTAACTTTCCCCAAGTCAAGTCTGTTTTGCTAATGTTGGTAGCCGGTATGTGATCTCTCTGCTTTTATCGTGACCCACAAGCTTTTCCATCTTTATTTTCTCCCCTGTCCTGTTGAGGACCGGGAATGAGAGAGAGGATGGATGGGCATCTGGCAGCCACTCAGGGTCAACCTACCACAATCATCCTACCACTCTATATTATTTTCTATATGATTTTTATTTCTTCTTTTTTTTTTTTTTTATCTCATGTAATTTGTTAAGCTGTGTAAAGCTGAGTAAATCAAAGGCAGTGGATCCTGTGGTTGTCTCAGGAGGCTCTCAAAAAGATTAGCAAAAGGCCATCCATGGGAATAATGACAGAAATTAATTTCTAGGTGGATTATCCTCCTGCATAAGAACAAATCAGTTTTAAAAAGTTATGTATCTAGTAAATAAACTGAATACTATAGTCTTTCACTTGTACTAAATCCCCTTCACACTTTAAAATTAGTTTTTAAAAGTTTGGAGTAGAAGTGAAAATATATTCATATATCTACCTTTAAAGATTCCCAAGGAAAGGAAAAACACTCTTTCAAGCTAAAAAGAATAATTCCCCATCCAGCCCCCCAAATTTACCAAGCAATTGATGCAGTGCACACCCAATAACTGATACAGCCAATTAACATGCATGCTAAATTCTATGTAACAGCAAAACATTAATTTTTGAGCAACCCTTCTCATTACAGAATTTTCAAGGTTCTCAGGTTTTTACATCACTCTACCAAGGATGGCATTGCTATTCATTTTGTGTACGTTGTCCGGGAACAGTGAGTACCATAGCAACGTATGTCAAGGGGGTGGTTTTACCATGTCAAAGCTTATTTAGCTACTTCTACAAAAAGATAAGCCAAAGAGATGGATACAAAAGGAAAATGGAGGAGCATGGAGGACACAAGAAGGGTAAACCAATAGTGCTGTGCACGATGGGCAGTGATCTCATAGCAGTATCTGCTAAGCTTTTATGGAGGTTTTAGTTACACACTAGCAGAGGGCAGCTTCGGGAAAGTACCGGAGGAAAGTCAAGGAGTAAGATACTTACAGGAAGCATCTTCCAGCTGTGGCAGAGGCTGGAAACACAGAACTGTTTATTAAAAAAGTGTCCTGGGGCTGGTGTGGATAGGGGACACAGGTACTCCATACCATGGGAGCCATGCCCAGCCCATAGCGGAGCTGGCCGGGGCAGCGGGCTGGGGCGTCCTGGGTCCGGTCATTTGTATATTCCTCTATCAGTGCTATTGTTGTTGTTCTCCTGTTCCCTTTGCCGTTCTGTTAAACCGCCTTTGTCTCAACCCACGAGTTTTGCCTTTTTTCTTCCGATTCTCCCCCCACAACTGAAGGGGGGGGGGGGGCAGAGAGAGCGGTCTTCGTTGCCGTCTGAGGCTAAACCAGGACAATAAGTTAGTAAATTAACTTAAGCTCAAGGGTGTTTGCAGGCTGGCGGTAGAACCTGACAACAAAGTTGCAGGGGAGAAGGTATGAGACAGCCGCAAGCCTTGAACATGCAGATGGCTGTCTCACCAGAAGGATGACCCATGCAACAAATCCATCCCAGAGTCCTGAAGGAACTGGCTCATGTAGTTGCAAAGCCACTTTCCATGATATTCGAAAAGTCATGGCAGTCAGGTGAAGTCCCTGCAGACTGGAAGAAAGGAAACATCACACCCATTTTTAAAAAGGGTAGAAAGGAGGACCCTGGGAACTACCGACCTGCCAGCCTCACCTCTGTGCCGGGGAAGATCATGGAGCAGATCCTTCTGGACGCCATGCTTGGGCACATGGAGGACAGGGGGATGATTCAGGACAGCCAACACGGCTTTACTAGGGGCAAGTCCTGCCTAACTAATCTAGTGGCCTTCTATGATGAAGTGACTAGGTCAGTAGACAAGGGGCGACCTATGGATGTGATCTATCTGGACTTCTGTAAGGCCTTTGACACAGTTCCTCACAACATCCTGCTTGCCAAATTGGAGGGATATGGATTTGATGGGTGGACGGTTCGGTGGATAAGGAATTGGCTGAATGGTCACACCCAGAGGGTGGTACTCAATGGCTTTAAGTCCAGATGGAGAGCAGTGACTAGTGGTGTCCCTCAAGGGTCCGTGCTGGGACTGGTACTGTTCAACATTTTTATCAAAGACATAGACAGAGGGATTGAGAGCACCATCAGCAAGTTTGCAGATGACACCAAGCTGTGTGGTGGTGTTGATACACCAGAGGGATGGGATGTCATTCAGAGGGACCTGGACAGGCTGGAGAGGTGGGCCCAGGTGAACCTCATGAGGTTCAACAAAAGCAAGTGCAGGATTCTGCACCTGGGAAGAAACAATCCTCAGTATAAATACAGACTGGGGGATGAGGTATTAGAAAGCAGCCCTGAGGAAAGGGACTTGGGGGTGCTGATGGACGAGAAGCTGGACATGAGCAGGCAATGTGCTCTCGCAGCCCACAAGGCCAATCACATCCTGGGCTGCATCAAAAGAAGTGTTGCCAGCAGATCCAGAGAGGTGATTCTGCCACTTTGCTCTGGTGAGACCTCACCTGGAGTACTGTGTGCAGGTCTGGAGCCCTCAATATAGAAAGGACATGGACCTGATGGAGCGGGTCCAGAGGAGGGCCACCAAAATGATCAGGGGGCTGGAGCACCTCTCCTATGAGGACAGGCTGAGGGAGCTGGGGTTGTTCAGCCTGGAGAAGAGGAGGCTCCGGGGAGACCTCATAGCGGCCTTCCAGTACCTGAGGGGGGCTACAGGAAGGCTGGGGAGGGTCTGTTTACAAAGGCCTGCAGTGACAGGACGAGGGGCAATGGTTTTAAGTTGGAGAAGGGGAGATTTAGATTGGATATTAGGAAAAAGTTCTTTACCATGAGGGTGGTGGAACACTGGAACAGGTTGCCCAGGGAGGTGGTTGAGGCCCCTTCCCTTGAGATATTCAAGGTGAAGCTCGACGAGGCCCTGGGCAACCTGGTCTAGTTGGGGGTGTCCCTGCTGACTGCGGGGAGGTTGGACTAGATGACCTTTGGAGGTCCCTTCCGGCCTGGACCAATCTATGAATCTATGAACTTGGCCCCAAACACCAAGCCAGGGGAGCAAACACAGGCATGCTTGTATTTAAACGTCAGTGTCCGCATAGAATTTTTTGAGTATGTGTACTCAAGCTGTACTTCCAGTTGATGTGCCTAGTATTTTTGCGATCACAAACCTCGTCGCTCTTCTTTTCGCACTCTGGGAGAACTGGCTTTGCATTTCTTTCGTCTTGCTTTTTGTTTCTCAAACAGACTTCACACTTCACGTTTTATTTCAGCAGAAAGAAAATTTCAAAGCACTTGCAGGCATATATAAAATGCTGTATCATTTCTTTTGTGAAGTGCAATATATGCTTCTAACTGAAAACAAGAGCTTTTAAATTTCACTGAATTTCACTGAATTTTTAGAGTTGGAAGGGACCGTAAAGATCATCTAGTCCAACTCCCCTGCCGAAGCAGGATTGCCCAGAGCATGTCAGAGCATGTTACTCAGGACTGCATCCAGGCGGGTCTTGAAAATCTCCAGAGAAGGGGACTCCACACCCTCCCTGGGCAGCCTGTTCCAGGGCTCTGCCACCCTCACCGTGAAGAAGTTTCTTCTCATATTTGAGTGGAACCTCCCATGTTCCAGCTTGTGCCCGTTGCCCCTCGTCCTGTCACTGGGAACCACTGAAAAGAGTCCGGCTCCATCCTCCTTCAACCCACCCTTTAGGTACTTGTAAACATAGATAAGGTCTCCCCTCAGCCTTCTCTTCTCCAGGATAAAGAGCCCCAGCTCTCTCAGACTTTCTTCATAAGGGATATAATTCTGGGAAAGGATTTAATTCTGGGAAAGGCAAACAAGTACCCTTTCTTGGCAACATGGTATTGTGAATCCAAGTCAAAAATACATGGGTTTTTTCTTTATTTTGGAAGGATGTTTCTATTCCTTTTACTGAGATGATAGATCCAGAGGATGCTGGCAGATCTAAACAGCCAGGCAAGGAAGGCTATGAACAGCAAGAGGCCAACCTACAAAAAAAAAGGTAGGTGTTGAAATGAAGCAGAAGGAGAGGACCATAAATTCTGTAAAGTTGAATATGAAAACACAATGAAGCAAAACAGGTAAGAGACTGAGGAGCAGCTTGCAAGAAACATAAAAATAACAAAACCCTGCTTCTTCAGGAGCAGGGAACCTGCCGAAAGGTCTGTAAGGCAATAGATGATCAGCTTATAGATAAGGGCACACAGCAGCAGGGAAAAAAACTCAGTACTTCTTTGCACGTGTTTGCTGTGGAGCAACCTGGGGAGGTTCCCATACTAGGATCTTTTTCATGGGTGTTACACGAGAGGCTGTGTCTCAATTCAGAAGGTCAGTGCGAGACGTTATGAAGTGAACCGGCACAATCAATAGGCCCAAACGGCTAAGGTCAGGTGCTATCCATTCAAGACTTCTAGTGGGACTCAGCAAGCAGACAGCCAAGCTGTCTTAGGAACTTAGGAAGTTCCTGGTGTCAGAAGGCGGGTCTACTTTTCAAGGGTCTCGGCAGAGACCTGGAATACTTCCAATCAGTAAATCTGATCTTTATACTGGAAAAAAAAAATGACCCAAACCCCCAAATTCAAATAAGGAACAGAATTGTCATCACGTGACTAAATATGTTCACTAGTGAAAGGTATTTAGAGGGAAATCATGTCTCTCATATCTATGTCTTCTTCTTGAAGAAGAATTCCAAACTCCAAAAGTTCAATTATTTTTTGCTTGCAAAGGAAAATCTCCATAGCATGAGATTTTAGTGGTGATCAGTCTTGACTTGAAAAGACATGACTTCTTCCAATAATCCAAAATAGCTTTCACTATAACAATGGACATTGTACCAACCTTCAGGTTTTTGTCTCATTTTCTGCATTTGTAAAAGGCTCCACCGTCTTCTAAAATGACAAGTTATAGAAAGCCCATAATAGTATACTCGTCTCTGTCAGGGAAACAATGAAACAATGTCCCAGTTCAGACTTTTGGAGTCACAATTATACTTTTTGTCTTTTTTTTTTTTTTGGTCACTTTTTTTTGTGCGTGCACTCCAAGGTCCTGACTTTCTGAAAGGTGTTCTTGAGTCCACAACTCTTAACACAGGGTGTTTTTTTCGTAACGAAAGCACACAATTTTTAAACATTATCCATTATGTGCTCTCCTTAACCCATTATATCTTCAAAAGAAGAATGTGATTTTAAAATCCCTTCTCTTTTTTAGGGAAATTACATATTAAAACAGAATGGAATACTGTCTGTCAGGGCAGGGTATTAATTTAAGCCTTCTCTCTAAAGAAAAAGTTGATTAAATCAGTATGCATGACACTACAGCTGTACCATATATATATTATATTCATTATATTAATTGTATTGATATTAATTTGGCTCTGCTATTAGCAAATACTGTAGCAGTCTTCCAAGACTTCATGGCTTCTTGTCTGCCTTTTTAGCCCTTTCTTGTTCCATTTATCAGGCGGTTTATATTTTTTAATAAAGAAAAAAGCTATATGTAAACCATGTAGTTAGTTGTTAGAGCTAACTGATTTTTATTATTTTTTTTTGCTCAAATTGTCCATGGTCATAGGACTTCTAGAAAGAGCAACGGCAGGCTGCAGTGAGGGGGATTACTCTGAAACTGAAGAGACAAACATCAGTCAAGGGAGAACAGGGACAGGAGGTGTCTGGATTGCAGCTCCCAGAGAGTGTCACAGCATCACAGAATGACAGAACGCTAGGGGTTGGAAGGGACCTTCAGAGGTCATCTAGTCCAACCCCCCTGCCAAAGCAGGTTCACCTGGAGCAGGCTGGACAGGAACGCATCCAGGGAGGTTTTTAATACCTCCACAAAAGGAGACTCCACAACCTCCCTGGGCAGCCTGTTCCAGTGCTCTGTCACCCTCAAAGTGAAGTTTTTCTTCATGTTCAGATGGAATTTCCTGTATTCCAGTTTGTGTCCATTGCTCCTTGTCCTGTCGCTGGGCACCACTGAGAAGACTCCAGCCCTTTCCTCTTGACACCTGGCCTTTAGATATTTATAAACATTGATAAGATCCCCTCTCGGTCTTCTCTTCTCCAGGCTAAACATACTCAGGTGTCTCAGCCTTTCCAGGGAGATCAAGCAGATACTCACACAATCATAGGATCATAGAATACTTTGGGCTGGGAGGGACCTTAACAGGTCATCTAGTCCAACTTCCCCTGCAATGAGCAGGGACATCTTTAACTAGGTCAGGTTGCTCAGAGCCCTGTCCAGCCTGGTCTTGAATGTTTCCAGGAATGGGGCATCTACCACCTCTCTGGGCAACCTGTCCCTGGTGAGACCACCACCCTCCGAGTGAAAAATTTCTTCCTTCCATCTAGTCTAAATCTCCCCCCTTTCAGTTTAAAACCATTACCCCTCAGCCTATCACAACAGGGCCCCATCCTGGTGGCCCCCTTTAAGTACAGGAAGGCTGCTGTAAGTCTCCCTGGAGCCTTCTCTTCTCCAGGCTGAACAACCCCAACTCTCTCAGCCTGTCCCCACAGGAGAGGTGCTCCAGCCCTCTGATCATCCTCATAGCCCTCCTCTGGACTTGCTCCAACAGGTCCATCTCCCTCTGGACTTGCTCCAACAGGTCCATCTCCTTCTTATGTTGGGAGTGCCAGAGCTGGACACAGCAATCCAGGTGGAGTCTTCATGAGAGCAGAGGGGCAGAATCACCTCCCTCGACCTGCTGGCCACGCTCCTCTTGATTCAGTCTAGGATACGGTTGGTTTTCTGGGCTGCGAGTGCACATTGTCAGCTCATGTCCAGCTCTTCATCCACTAAGCTTCACATAGGAATTCACAAATTCTCTGCTGAGATTTACAGTCATTTTCCATAATAAATATAAATTGTATGTTTGTTCATGGGCTTATATTGTTTGCATCTGGTCTCTGAAATTCAGCAATTATATTAAGAAATACCTGAGGGTGGAAAATAAGTGCTTCTAGATCTGACCAATTTGACTTAAGGAAAATGAAAAGGACATTCAAAATAAGAATTCACTTTTTGGTTTCACAGCACCACTGTCAGCATCATAAACTGTCAGTTATAGAATCACAGAATCATGGAATGGTTTGGGTTGGAAGGGATATTAAAGATCATTGAGGTCCAACCCCCCTGCCATGGGCAGGGACACCTCCCTTTAGATCAGGTTGCTCAAAGCCTCAAAGCCCCAAGACCAGCCTGGTCTTGAAGACCTTGAGGGATGGGGCATCCACAACTTCTATGGGCAACCTGTTCCAGTGTCTCACCACCCTCACAGGAAAGAAGTTCTTCCTGAGATCTCATCTAAATCTACCCTCTTCCAGTATGAAGCCATTACCTCTCAACCTATTGCTACACTCTGTCATGGTTTTGGCCAAATTTACCAAAACCGGACTCACAGATGGCCCTTCACCCCCTCTCTCCCTCTCCCCCGCCCCCCCCCCCCCGCCCAAGAGAAGAAAGAGATAAGGAGATTTAGTAGCATGAACTAAACTACTTTAATGAAGAATTAATATTAAAATAAAAATAAAGAAGAAAATAATTAAATAGATACAATATATAGAAAAACATGTGGAGCTCCCAGGATGACAGTCACATCACCGGCAGGCACTGGGGAAGTCCCAGACTGGACTCAGCGACAGATGGGAACTGGATTCCAGCTCTGGAGTCAGGAACACACGGATCGGGATCAAAGGCAGATGAACAGACAGAGTCCTCTTCGGACGTTGGCCATCGAAGAAAGAAGGTTTACCCTTTGATCCCTCAGCTTTTACACCGAGCATGGGGCAGATGGGATGGAATACCCAAGTTGGTCAGGTTTGGGTCACCTCTCCTGTCCCCTCCTCCCTACAGATGAGATCCCTCTACATTTTTCCATTTCCGACCCTCTAAGGGGGCAAATACCGAAATTGGCTGCCCTTGGTTGTTACAGCAATAAGGATAAGCAAGGGCCTCTCTGCTCACCATCCCTTGGCATGGAGCACAAACGTTGGGCTGATCATTCTGAGAAGGAGCAGTTTTCTCCACCATATACTGTTAATTTCAGAGAGTTAGAAGCGGCCTAGTTAAGATGCAAAATTACAGAACAGAAAATTGGTTCGGTTTTACTTCAAACCGGGACACACTCCTTCATAAAGAGTCCCTCCCCATCTCTCCTATAGGCCCCCTTTAGGTGCTATAAGGTCTCCTTGAATAAAAAAATATTTTAACGGTGGTGTGAAAATTGTTACATTGCAACAAGTAATAAGGCCACATTTCTCAAAATTCCACTTCAAAAACATGTTTTGTGTAAATGAAGATCAAAATTCCTGTAAGTGGCATTGACACCATGTAAAGAAGGAGGAAACTACCTAGAGATTTTACGATAGAGATCAAAGGACAGTAAAGGTGCTTCAGTAGAGTGTAGATGCTCTCATACAGTCAGAAGAAAAACGAGCAAACAAATTTTGCACATCTTTTAAATTACTAATTCCTGGAACCGCTCTTATTGGGTTACAGATGCTTTTGTGGCCTTGTGTTCACAGGTTCAAACCCATTCTCGTCTGCTAGTGCTACGATCACCAGTAGATCTCATCAAGTCATAAGAAGTCAGAGCGTGATGCCCTCATTTTCCATAAATCCCCTCACTCTGCCTTTGGATTGTTTCTGTTGATTTCCATCTTAATTTTGCCTTCTGCAAAGCATCCTGGAGTAATGCGTTAACCCTTCTTAAGCAACTCCTTGTAAAGCTGTTTCTTCCTGCGAAATAGCTCCACATTTACTATCCTTGATCTTACCGGTGGATGATCTTAAGAAAAACAGTGCAAACAGTGCCTGAGGAAGCTTTTAGATGACCTGATTTGAGCTAGCAGCAAATACCACTGGGGTTTCAGCAACCTTTAAGTCTCTGCGTAATATGAAAATGGTTGCTGCAGGAAGTGGAGGTAGTGTCTACCCATGGGCAGTTTCCGTTCCCTGCCTTGCCGGGGCTGAGATGAACACTGCCCGTCACATTCACTGCTTTCCAGCCGTATCAGGGCTGGCTGACAGATGCATCGCACAAAGTCGGAGGTGAAGCCTTGGGAGCTGCGGTCAAAAAAAGTCTACGGTCTTGGTAAAGCACCCATCTCTTCTCTGCGCTCAGGCTTTCCCTTTGCAGCACCCACCATGTCGCAGCCAGAGCAATTTCTTTAACCTGCAGTTTATTTCCAGTTAGTGCTCTCTCTGTTACAGCAGGAATCCCTACAGAGGGGATGGAAAACTGGAGTTTCAACCTCAGAAGTTGTGCACAGCTTTGCTGGGTGGTACAGTCACGGCAGTTTCTGAACCCTAAAATCTCTAGATCTGATGGGTCCCTGTAACCACACTTCCTAGAAACTTTTCAGTTAGTGCTACTGAAAACAGAATTATTGCGTGTGACATAAGCAGTTGCCAGACAAACTAAACATAGTAGTGACTAACAGGTTTTCAGTGAGGCAGGAGAGCTTCTCAGAAAGTGGGAATTCATCAGACAACAGACTTACTTTGATCTCACTTAACATTAGCAGTACCAGTAAAAGTCAGCGTGTAGCCTAAGTTTTATGCCCAGGTTTCCTCTGTAAGCAAGGATGGGGTGTGTCTGTTGCTTTTTTGAACAAGCTCAAATCGTAGCACAAACAAGCTCAGTAAACATGAATATGAAAGTCCACATGAAAACCAGGCTGAGTAGGAAAGATTTTGTGAGTTGGCAGGAGGCAAGACAAAAACCTCTTCTCTCCCATTTAGGCTACGAGAGAGTCTGAGACAGTGTGGCTGTAGCAGGCCTGCCATCTATCTAAACTGAGTGTATAATGTACATGTCTTATCTGTCAGTATCAAATGTAAACCTATGTCATCCATTTAGGAAGTTGGAAACAGATCCAGCGCCTGGGCAAAGAGCATGCTGATGTAGAAATAGTGAAGGCATCCAAGTAGGCACACTCAGAGTGATTCCGTATCTGGAACCTGAAAAAAAAAAAAAAACGTAAGAAAACAGTGATTACTAAATAATTTCTACCACTGAACTAAATATTTTAGCCTGCTGTAAAACTAAACCTCTGCTGAAGTAGTTTCAAGTTGAGTTTGGTCCCTTCTGATACGGTAGTTTCAACTGCTGAAAGCAAGGTCAGTGACAAACCACATTAGAAAAGCCTGTCGGCAATGCTGCACAGCTTGCGTCAGAAATAGCGTGGCCAGCAGGACCAGGGAAGTGATCGTCCCCCTGTACTCAGCACTGGGGAGACCCCACCTCGAATGTTCTGTTCAGTTTTGGGCCCCTTGCTACAAGAAAGGCATTGAGGTGCTGGAGAGAGTCCAGAGAAGGGCAATGGAGCTGGTGAGGAGTCTAAGTGCTACGAGAAGCGGCTGAGGAAACCCTAACCCTAACAAATCCTAACCCTAATTGCCCTAAACCTAATGACCCTAACCCTTACCTTAACCCTAACCCATACCCTAACCCTAAGTGGTTGTTCAGCCTGGAGAACAGGAGGCTGAGGGGAGACCTTATCTCTCCCCACAACTTCCTGAAAGGAGGTTGTAGCTAGGTGAGGGTTGGTTTCCCAAGTAATAGGTGATAGGACAAGAGGAAAAGGCCTCAAGTTGCACCAGGGAAGGTTCAGATTGGATGTTAGGAAAAATTTCTTCACAGCAAGGGTTATCAAGCATTGGAACGGGCTGCCCAGGGAAGTGGCCGAGTCACCATCCCTGGAGGCATTTAAAGGACGTGTAGATATAGCGCTGAGGGACGTGGTAACTTGGCTAGGTTAACAGTTGGACTTGACCATCTTAAAGCTCTCTTCCAACCAAAACAATTCTATGACTCTATGACTCTCTGTTTCTATGAAGGGTCCATACCAAGTGTCATACAATAACAGAAGCAGAGAAAAAAGACTGCTTATGATCTATCCTGGCTAGAATTACTGAGGTCATAAATGCTCTGGAGAGTACAACAAAGGGAACTGCTGTGTGATGGGCTGCGGCGGCAGGTCCGTGGAACCCTTGATTGTGGGAACGGCGTCAGGAGTTGACCTTGCAGAGATTGAAGTATATCCTTGAGAAAGAAAGGAGTAGAAAACATCCTGAGAAGTAAAACAACTTTTAGGTACCAGCTGGGGACTGACAAGATAAGGAGTAGTTTTGATGTTTTGCAAGAGACAACCAATGATATATTGTTATAACAATATGTAACCAATAGTAAAAGAACACGTGTTAAGAAAGAATATATAAGAATATACGTGTGCTAATAAAGGTAGACTGTTACTGCTTGAACTTCTGAAGATTGCTGTCCGTGTCGTTTGTCCGTCTCAACAACAACGACAATGGGCCTGATGCAGAACTGCTGTAGCCCACACATTTTCTACTATAAATAGGGGGAAAATCTGGGTTGTCTGCAAGTTGTGACAAACTCACTAAAGTAGATATGATTTTTCCTATGAAGCTCCTTAATCCATCTCAAGATGATTATTCCCTCATACCTGTCACTTCATTGATCTTTCGTTCCTAAAAAACGCATGTGTATCTGCTAGATATTGGGTATTTCAGGAAAACGAGCACACAGGATCACATTGGAAACTAATATGAAAAGAGACTGAAATGTCTATACTATGTAGTATATATGTCTATACTTTGTATAAATTAAGGTAAATAGGGATGATCAATAACATTGAGAGCAGCCTTGAGGAGAAGGACTTGGGGATGTTGGTTGATGAGAAGCTTGACATGAGCCGGCAACGTACACTGGCAGCCCAGAAAGCCAACTGCATCCTGGGCTGCATCAAGAGAAGCGTGGCCAGCAGGTCCAAGGAGGTGATTCTACCCCTCTACTCTGCTCTTGTGATACCCCACCTGGAGTATTGTGTCCAGCTCTGGAGTCCTCAACACAGGAAGGACATGGACCTATTGGAGGAAGTCCAGAGGAGGGCCACAAAGATGATCAGAGGGATGGAGCACCTCCCCTATGAAGGCAGACTGAGAGTTGGGGTTGTTCAGCCTGGAGAAAAGAAGGCTCCGGGGAGACCTAAAAAGCAGCCTTCCAGTACTTGAAGAGGGCCTCCAGGAGAGATGGGGAGGGATTCTTTATCAGGGAATGGAGCGACAGGATGAGGGGTAATGGTTTTAAACTGAACACTCTCTTTAACTACTTGAAAGGACATTGTAGAGAGGTTGGTGCTGGTCTCACAAGCAAATAGCGACAGAACAAGAGGGAATGGATTCAAGCTGCAACAGGGTAGGTTTAGACTGGACATTAGGAAGAAATTCTTCACAGTAAGAGTGATCAGACACTGGAACAGGCTGCCCAGGGAGGGGGTTGAGTCACCATCCTTGGATGAGTCTAAGAGTCGCTTAGATGTGGCGTTGGGGGATATGGTGTAGGGAAGAACTTTGTAGAGTAGGGTAGATGGTTGGACTCGATGATCCCAAGGGTCTTTTCCAACCTGAATGATTCTATGAGGGGAAATTTAGATTAGATATTAGGAAGAAATTCGTTACTGTGAGGGTGGTGAGGCACTGGAACAGGTTGCCCAGAGAGGTTGTGGATGTCCCATTCCGGGAAGTGTTTAAGAACAGGCTGGATGGGGCTTTGAGCAACCTGGTCTGGTGGGAGGTGTCCCTGCCCATGGCAGGGGGGTTGGACTTCGATGATCTTTAAGGTTCCTTCCAACCCGAACCATTCAATGATTCTATGTTTCTAGGATTCTATGATTATCTTCATGTGTTGAGGCAGCAAAAAAACCCTTCTTGAATCAGGGTCTTCTCTATGTAGATGCTATTGGAATTAGATCAGTTATAACTGCAAAGAGTTCATTTTCAAAGTCATAGTTATAACTCACAGGGAAAAAAAAAAAAGAATCCTGATATAAATAACATCGTGCTGTAAACCCTAATTGTACATTTCCTTAAGTACATGTTAGGCAATCACAAGGTACTTACGAGCCCTCCTTGAAGGCAATACCATTCTCCCAGAAGAAGCTTTCGCCTTTCTTGCGCAATCCAATCCAGGAGTCATCTATTTTCAAATGCTTAAGTAAAGAATGCTAAAAAAAAAGGCATTTTGTCAACATGAGCTCTCAAAATGATAAGCAAATTCCTCCTGTGAATTTTGAGGAGGTCTAGCTCGTCATTCTGTCATCTAGAACACTTTCATAAATATTTCATTGAGAGATAAAGAGCCTAATTCTGTCTTTGAATTGACTCTTACCATATCGTACCCTATAAATTTCAGTGAAATTTTTCAATTCACTTGAAAATTATTACTGTTCCCTACACACAAAAATACCAAAACACCATGTATTGGTTGTGTCTGTCTATATATGTTTATCACTCTCTACGTATGCAGCTTGGTCTAACTAGGCTGGTACATACAGGTGTTTCTTGCATTTCAGATTGGCATATGGGAACTCCTCCCTTTCCCAATGATAATATTTAACTAATTTAAATTTAAAGTTTTTTATCTGCAGATGTACAGATAAAAAGAGTATAAGGCAGTTCGCTGCTCCAGGAGTTTGCGACAGCCTGTATCAGCCACAGCAAAGAATGATGGAAGGTAACAGAAAGAGCGTTTGCAATGGGTTAATATTACAGAACTCCCTGCGACAAGCTATTGCTAGACTCAGCAAACTTAAAAATGATATATTAGCTCTCAGCAAGGACTCCAATGGATATGGAAAGAGTGAACCCTTACCCTCCTCCACTCTCCCTGAGCAACTTCCATTCAACGTAGTTCAGAAGAAACTGTCTCCGTATGGTCTCAGTGCCATTTCTGCAGTTTTTGGTGTACCTTCTTCTGGTGTGGCTCACGCTACCCAGTGCTGGAGCACACCACAGAGCACTGATCTGACCCTGGAGGGCAACGTAGCTTTTCTTTCCTAAGTTGTGTTTACAGTTTGTAGGTATAAAGTTTTTAAGAACCAGTTGAAATAACATCAATTTCTGCCCAGCCAATTATCAGTTGAGTATCAAGGGCACCAAATGGAATGAAGCTTTTAGGCAAGTAAGGAAAAGAGGCATCTACAAATTTGGTATGAGTTGATCACTCACAGGGCTGCGATGCAGAAAGGGCTTGTGGAGAGGGGACAAGCTCGTAAATATGGTTGGTCTTATTGGCAAAGAAAGGGGTCTGATGATGGGATAAAATGAGAGACCACATTCAGTAAGGGACTCATACAGGAGGAACTAGGCCCTGAATCTTTCTCATTGTTGAAATTCTTGTCGCTGTAAAAATATTTATTAGCGCAAGTCAAATTCACATGTGACTTAATCTGTGTAATTTCACTGAAGTCTCCTCCATTTCAGTATCTGCTACACCACTAATATGTACCAGCCAGCCAGAAAAGCAGCCTTTTGACCTCTCTTCAACAGCGACAGTAACAAGAAAACTCAAATGTTAATCTATCTGAAAACCAACTTTTTGATGAAACTAGTTTCTCATTGACAATACTCGAAAGACAGCAGATGTGTAAATGCCTATTACAGTTTTAGCGGCACGCAGCAGTAAGATGTCACTGGCATTCACCAACTCTATGCAACTGGACCATAATACAGAGAAATCAAAGTATTTGAACAAACTTCTTTGCATGAAAAAATGTCCAAACCAGCTTCAGCTGGGGCATATTCCCACCACTGGTATAAGCATGCATCTCTAAGAGGCATTAAGGCGTATCTAAAAACGGATGCAAGCAGATAAAGATGGATAATTTCCCACTGTGCTGAGAAATGGTTTTAAATGTTTGGTTTCTTACAGCAACCAAAGCATCCATTTATTTGTCTGTACTGGAACTTAAGACAGATTATAACTGCTTTGAAGATGAAGGCCCATAGGACAGAAAAGTGAAAGTAGGCAAAACGATTCACAACAAAGAGCTTTTTCGTGGCCATTCAAGTCAAATCCAGGCACGCAAGCAGCGCGGGGCAGCTGGTACTGCTGGTGCAGCCACTGCAGGCAGCCAGCTACTTACAGCGGCAAAGCAGGTACTTCCCAGGACCTGAACTCACACCACTTACTTATTTTACAAAGATTTAACGTATAAATATTGCATGCAAAAAAAAATTTAAAAAAAAAAAAAAAAGTTAAAAAGCTTTGTCAAGGAAAGAGAGAGATACCGCAGTTGTGTTCTATTTTGTTGTTGGGTTTTTGGTTTTTTTTTTTTTCCCCTTACCATTTCTTCCTCGTTTTCAAAAACAACTAGCAAGGATTCATTCTTAGCGCAGAAGGCCTGACTAGATGTCCAGTTTTCTTCCTCCTCTGAGATGAAGTAACATTTCCTTTTGTAACCTATCCATTCACTGGGGCACTGTTCATGAGATACCCCAGGTTTTAAAGCTACAAAAGAAAAGAGAGGATGAAATTTTTACCTAATAAAATCTTAGCATTCATCAGTGTAAGTCAACCTAAAATGTAGATTTTTTGAAAGCCAACGCCACACCAGATTCCAGAAGAGAAGCCAAAGGTAGGGCAAGGGTCCTGACCTTCCCTGCCTTTCAGGCACTGTCTTCAGCTGAGGAATGTGAGAGTTGGGGGCTGCAATCCAATTATTACAACCAGTAGGAAGTTAGTAGGGCTTGGAAATCACTCCGAAATATTAGAGAATTAGACGCATTGACAATTGACAATTTATACTCAGCACATTTCAAATCCATTAATAGGGTAATAAAACTCATACTGTTAATTTAGTGATCAAATTCATTTTAAGTAATGAAGTTGACTGAATACCTACAACTGGTGAGGTAATTCATGAAGGCAAGTTGCTTTGATTTTCTTTCAGACCTTTAAGTGTTTGATAAATCTGTCTGAAGGCAAGTAAAGTAGGTGTTGAGGTGTTGATAGGATGCTAATGAAATTTGTCTGTTAATGAAGAGATGAAAATTATTATTATTTGGACATAATAGTTTGGAGAATGGTTCATCAGAGTTGTTCCCCCAGAACATTTTGACGCCCTCTCTTGATCTTCTTTCCATCACAGTAGTTCTGTGAGGTGATAGGACTCACTGGCATGTTTCATTTCAGTGCTGAGTTTAAGTTCATCCAATGAAGATAATTAATTTGCATTTACTTTTGTTTCTGTTTTCTCAACAAAAATAACCTGCCCTGATTGTTAGTGAATGGTTACTGTGACCTTCTGTGTGGCATGGTGTCTTCTGTAACACACCTGGGGGCTCACCCGGAGTATTTCCTGGGTCATCCTCCTGGGACCAAATCCGGACCTTCTGCACCCAAAGTGCATTTTTTCATTGCTTAACCTTGGAGATGGCTAATAATTGAAATTAAAGTAACTGGCCGTTATGTGAGTAGAGGGGCTTGCAGGAAGTTAATTGATCTCCCAGACCCTGCAGCCTGCTGTTGTCAGGCTTGCTCCCTTTCCCTTTCCAATCAGCTACTCTCTTTGCTATATATAATTGGAGACCCCTTAGCAAGTCACCTGTGAGCGCTGCCCTCACCCCCTCGCAAGAAAATGTGACTGATGCCATTGAAAGAAAAGCCTAACAAAGCAAAGGAAAACCAACAGGGACAGATGTCACTATCATTCTCCATTCACAGAATCACAGAATGATACGGGGTTGGAAGGCACCTCTGGAGATCATCTAGTCCAACTCCCTGCCAAAGGAAGTCCACCCAGAGCAGGAACGTGTCCAAGCAGGGTTTGAATGTCTCCAGAGACGGAGACTCCACCACCTCCCTGGGCATTAGTTTCCACGTAACGTGCAGAGGACCTCACTACTACACCTCATGCTGTTGCATGGGACAGACCGAAGACATATTTAATGCAGATATTCAAGAGCTCCCTGTGCAGATGGGGCTGTGGAGGCTCCACTGAGATACATGGGCAACCAGTGACTTGGATACCTGAGGTAATACTGCAGGCAGCGCAGGCTTTGCTCCTACACAAATGAATTTTTAAAAACAAAAAGGCAGAATGACCCCCCAAATTTGTGAAAAGATAAGCTAGCTGCATTAGCTAGTTGCCTTCCACGTGTGACAATTAAAGGACCCCTCCAGACCAGGCATACGAGCAGCCCACACAATAAGCCCGGAGTATACGCCCGGACATGCAATGCTCACTGAGTGCACTAGCTGGTATTACTCCAGTAAGCTACTGGAGATAAGCACAGACAAGACACGCAGACAGCACATGTATGGCCAAGCAAGAAACTACACTCTTAAGAGTAATAAGGATGCAGCAAAAATTAAAAAAAAAAAAAAAAAAAAAAAGAGTTTACAGCTGAATCATCTGGATTTTATCTGTAGGGAGAATTCTCTCTCCTTTTAAATTCTGCCTGGAGGTTATTCAACCTTAGATTGACATCAAAACAACTGAAATAGTGACGGAAGTCCCAGGTTTTGTGACTTTGCAGTACTCATGTTGGTGCGCTTGACTGCTGTGACCCTGGAACCCGGTAGTCAGAGGAAACATCTCTCAAACGGAAAACGTTCCAAAATCTTACCGAATACAATGATGAGCACCACCAGAAATCCAAAAATAAATAGGCACAGAAAACAGCCTGTGAAAAGAAGATCATAAATGGTTTTGTAAATATGAGCGCTTAGGCTCAGATTATATTTCAGTATTAAGTGAGACAGCAGCATTTCATTTCATTTAAGCTCCAAGGATGTAAATACAAAGCACTACTGAAGTCTAACAAGGCACCCTGAATTGACATTTATATAACTGGACAGTTCGATAAAGTGGCCAACTATCACCAAACTGGCTTTTTTGTTTTTTGATCTGTATACACCCTAAAGTTTTCCACAGACGTGCAGGCCCCTGTATAGCAAGGACCCAGTCCCAAATTCATCATCTCCTCTATGTTCTGTAGACCTCTTAGCAATAATCTGTGGAGGCTGAGAACTCACAGGCCATCACTGACTCCAAGAAAGCTACATCCATGTTTGGAAAATAGGAGAATGCTTTCACACAATTCAAACACTAAAGGCTGAGGCTCAGAGTATGGCTGCAGTCTTGAATCAAATGTGTTTTCTCTGTGTCACAAGCCCTCCTTCACACACACATTTCAAGGCAGATGTGCAAGCTCATCTGTTGCAAAGGCATACAATATTCTCTCTAATGAGGTTTGGCTTCACTTTCTACATCTTATCCAACAGTATTTTATACAGGTAAACTACCACATGGAAAAACGCCCATTTTCACACAAAAGGATCAAGCATAAACAGTTCACACTTGGTTCAAACATAACAGTTATCTTCATTTGTGTGACTACAGCTTTGCCTAGAAGTGAACTCCCAGCTTTTCTCTCATGCAAGCCAGGGCACCGGGAGCTAGATTTGGAGCTTGACTTCAGCTTCCTGCAGGAAGGTGTCTTACCTAACACTAAAGAAAAAAGTCTTACATTTTGACATCAAGCAGCACTCTTTACAGGGCCTCCTCTTCTGCATCCATGAACTGGCCACCGCTTTCCATTTGGCATCTTGTTTGACATTAGTGGAGTCTACGTTCCCTAGAGGTGCTTGTGTCATCCTGGTAGTCTCAGCCTGTTCAGCCTTCTGTTCAGCCTCCTGTTCAGCTTGAGGCTCCATCTACAGCTGGGAAACAAAGAAAGAAGTTATGTTTAATGAGTGCTTCCCCTATATAAATGAGTGGAAATAGCAGAAATCCCAAAGCTGCCTTAGTTATTGCCTGTACCTGAGGAGATGAGGGCAGGGTGGACGGAGAAATCAGAAAAGAAATAGAAAATAAGGAACTCGTGCAACATATTTGAGGCCCACCAAAAGAAGGTGGACCTCAGATACGTTGCACATATCTTCCTTCCCAGGGAGGGAGGCGATGGGGAATGAGGACTGTAACGGAGGGTAAGGGAAGGACAGAGCAGATGGGAACAATGCGACAGGGAAGGGATGGGGCATATCCAGGCAGCAGGGAAAGGCCACAAAAAGCAGAGCTTCCCACTTCACCACTACGTAGCTTATAGTTTCCCCTGCATGCAAAAAGTTTGGGCAATTTCCCAGGAAAGGCTCAACTTGCTCTGCAGAGGGAAGTTCACTGTATTCTTTTCTGCTCACTCCAATACGTGGTTTTCCTCACAGTTTTTCTTCAATTCCACTTTCAGTGACATAAATTTAACAGAAAAAGTCATTCAGAGAAAAATATGCAGCTATAAACATTATTGTGCCAGTGCAGAAATGTCAATTAATCTTCATGAGTTAGGTGATAATGGGGAAAAAGCCCCTACTCCCTCCTTCAGCATCTTTATTTTCATTACTGTTATTATGATATTTATGTTGTGGCACATGCCTAAGAGGCCTCCTCAAGTTCACCAATTCATAACGTTAACTAGGTGCCTAAATACATCTGAGAATCAGATTCCACTTGTGCTTGGTCCACACTACTGCAGCAGAAAGAACCTAGGGCTTGGAATTACGTTCTCCAGTAAGGTGCCCTTTCCCCATGTTTTCTCGCGTGTTGGTTCATGGGCCGGGCTTCTAGCCTCCACCAAGTATGCCACGCTTTGCTACTGGAACTGAAAAGCACTGGGGTTTGACTCCAGCCACAGAGGAGTGTCTCCTGAACCTTCTCATCCACACCAGGGAAAAAGCCTCTTGCCCTCCCTTGGCTTTTGGGATGGAAGAGTGAGCAGCACAGCCAGCAGGAGTACAGGTGAGCTCTGAAACACAGGGCACTTCTTGAAGGCAGGCGCCGGCAAAAGCATTTCAAAGAAGGTTTGGAAGATTGAAGAAAAAACATGCGGCCTAAAGATCAGCAATTTTTCACTGAGCCACAATATCCTTTGGAAGAAACACCACCAGGAGTTCTGTTTGTCCTAGGCCACAAGACAACCACAAGCGAACCACAGAGACCCAGGCCACCCCTGCTTTAAACAAGGACATTTTCCTCCTCCTTAGTCATAGAATCATAGAATAGTTTAGGTTGGAAGGGTCAGAATCAACCAAGGAATGATATGGAGTTGGCAGGGACCTCTGGAGATCATCTAGTCCACCTCCCCTGCCAAAGCAGGTCCACCCAGAGCAGGTTGCACAGGAACGTGTCCAGGCGGGTTTGAATGTCTCCAGAGAAGGAGACTCCACCACCTCCCTGGGCAGCCTCTTCCAGGGCTCTGCCACCCTCAAAGGAAAGTTCCTCCTCATGTTTAGGTGGAACTTCTTATATTCAAGTTTGTGCCCGTTTCCTCTTGTCCTGTCCCTGGGCACCACTGAAAAAAGACCGGCCCCGTCCTCTTGACACCCTCCCTTTAAGTATTTATAGGCGTTGATCAGATCCCCCCTCAGCCTTCTCCAGATTAAAAAGACCTTAAAGATCATCGAGTTCCAACCCCCCTGCCATGGGCAGGGACACCTCCACTAGAGCAGGTTGCTCAAAGCCCCATCCAGCCTGGCCTTGAACACTTCCAGGGATGGGGCAGCCACAGCTTCCCTGGGCAACCTGTTCCAGTGCCTCACCACCCTCACAGGGAAGAATTTCCTCCTAATGTCTAACCTAAATCTCCCCTCTTCCAGTTTGAAGTCATTACCCCTCGTCCTATCACTACATGCCCTTGTAAAAGGTCCCTCTCCAGCTTTCTTCTAGGCCCCCTTCAGACACTGGAAGGCTGCTGTAACATCTCCCCGGATCCTTCTCTTCTCCAGGCTGAAAGAGCCTAACTCTCTCAGCCTGTCTTCACAGGAGAGGTGCTCCAGCCCTCTGACCATCTTCGTGGCCCTCCTCTGGATGTGCTCCCACAGGTCCATGTCCTTCTTATGTCGGGGGTCCCAGAGCTGGACACAGTTCTCCAGGTGGGGTCTCACGAGCGCGGAGCAGAGGGGCAGAATCCCCTCCCGTGACCTGCTGGCCTTTTGATGCAGCCCAGGATGGGCCTGGCTTTCTGGGCTGCCAGCGTCTCCATCTTCCTGCTCTTCAGCCCCACCGTCCTTCGGCTGTGGCTTTGCCGAGGGGGGCACACGGGCCCCCTGGGCCATGCCGGCAGCGGCACCCTATACCTGCTCCCGGCGCTGCGGGCGGGGGGTCTCCGGCCGCCGCCTGCATGCGGGGGAAACGGAGGCCCCCGCCGGCCCTCCCGTCCCGTCCCGTCCCGTCCCGTCCCGTCCCGTCCGCACGAAACCGGCGGCCGCCGCCGCCCCCCCCCCCCCCCCCCCCCGGCTTGGCCCTCCCCTACCCCGCTCTCTGCCGGCTCTGGTGGGCGCTCCCCGGGCCCCCCGCCCGCCATCTTACCGGCACCGCACCCGGGGCCGCCGTCGGGGCCGAGGCCCAGCTCCGCGGGAGGCGCGTCACTTACGGTGAAAGCGAAAGGGCCAACGGGCAGGCTTCCGCCCCGCGGCCGCGATGGAGGTGTCGGGCGGCGGCGAGGTCTCTTTCTCCCCGCTCTGGCGCCGGGATGCGCTGCGGCGGTTGAGACGGCTCCGGCGACGGACCTCCACCGACCCGCTGCTGGCCCGGCTGCTGCCCCGGGACGAGTCCCGCCGGCCGGTGGTGGCGAGGGGGGGGATGCCGAAGGGAGAGCCGGCGACGGAGAAAAGGCGCGGGGCACGGCCGGGTGAGACGGGCGGGACGGGACGGGACGGGACGGGACGGGAGGGGAGCTGCGGCGAAGGCCCGACCGGTGCCCGAGAGGAGAGGGGAAGAGAGGGGATGGGATTGGATGGGATGGGCCGAGGATCCTCCGTCCCCCCCCCGACCCCCCCGCCCAGGGCGGTGCGTGGGCACGAAGCGGTGGGGGGGGCTGTGTGCTGCGGGGGTTTCTGTGGGATTTCGCAATTCAATACCTTGGAAAATCCGGTCGAGTTTTAGAAATCCTGACGCTCCGCGGTACCCAGCCCTCTCAGGGGCAGTCGCAACCGTTTGGAACATCTTAGAATCATAGAATAATGGTTTGGGTTGGAAAAGACCTTAAAGATCATGGAGTTCCAACCCCCCTGCCATGGGCAGGGACACCTCCACCAGAGCAGGTTGCTCAAAGCCCCATCCAGCCTGGCCTTGAACACTTCCAGGGATGGGGCATCCACAACTTCCCTGGGCAATAATAAAGTTAATGTCCCTGCATGGAGTTTTTTTTGACCCGAGTCAAAAATTCAGTTCCTTACACGTTCCTTTTTATTCCTTGGCGTGCATTAATATTTATTTCTCTCCTTAGACATCTTTTTACAACTCTCTTTCTGGAGAAGAATTGCGGGAATTGTCATCGCTGTTGCTGTGATTTTACTCTTAACGTGGATTACTCTAAGTGAGTGTATTTATTTCAAAAAATCCTTAGCTGTGGAAAGAGAAATACGGTACTTCCCCCTCTAGTTGTGCTGTCTCTTGATCGCTGAGGGCTAAGAGGAATTTCTTTCAGCTCTCCCGCACACACTGTAATGGCGGCTGGTGCAGGGATCAGAGTCCACCGAAAGAAAATGAAACTAAATTGTAGTGACTTTTTTTTTTGCCGTCTGCAGGATTTCCTTAGACTGCAGCATAGCAAAAGGCTGAGGAATGGCAAAGCCGTAAGCAAACTTAGGGAGGTAGTACTGACTTTTTAACTTGGTTCTGGCCTAGAGAGTTCTTTTTACGTTGAACCAGAACCTGTTTAGGGTCAAATTATAGCTGTTTCACAGTAGAAACGAGTGTCTAACTCTGCACCCTTTGTCAAAGGCAGCCTTTTGCCCTGATGTTCTCCCCTGTGGTGTCTCTGGTGTAGCTGGAGCTTTGCACTTGCACATAGAATCACAGAATCATTCAGGTTGGAAGAGACCCTTGGGATCATCGAGTCCAACCGTCTACCCTACTCTACAAAGTTCTCCCCTACACCATATCCCCCAACACCACATCTAAACGACTCTTAAACACATTCAGGGATGGTGACTCAACCACCTCCCTGGGCAGCCCGTTCCAGTGTCTGACCACTCTTTCTGTGAAGAACTTTTCCCTAATGTCCAGTCTAAACCTACCCTGTTGCAGCTTGAATCCATTCCCTCTTGTTCTATCGCTAATTACCTGTGAGAAGAGACCAGCACCAACCTCTACAGTGTCCTTTCAAGTAGTTGTAGAGAGTGATGAGGTCTCCCCTCAGCCTCCTCTTCCTCAAACTAAACATGCTGGAGTCTGTTTGCGTGTGAGCATGTAATCAGAGATTACTGGACACGCTGTAGCTGGTATAACTGGAAAAACTAATAAGACTGAGCACAATCCTTCGGTTGTACTGTGATCACCCATCTCCTGCTTAATTAATTCACTGCAAGTCACAGGTATTTTTAAGATAAAGGAAGAAGGTCCAGAATATGTGAATGTGTATACAATTGTATTTTAAATGAGTAAGTAACATTCTCTTCACTTCTTCATTTGAACAAAAGATCCACCTAAATTACTACAGCTGGAGCCGTGCCCTGACGACTGGCTGTACTACAAGAGGAAGTGTTACTACCATTCAGAAGACAGGTCTCCAGCAGATTGGAATTCCAGTCAGGAGTCCTGTTCTAACTATGGAGCTTCCCTTGCGGTGATTGACAGCCATCAAGAGCTTGTAAGTTGTCCGGTGCCTTGAATTCGGTGTTATCTCTGCTGGCCTCCTCCATCACTTGTTCCCTTGGATAGCCTGGAACCCAGCAGACCGCGTGGCAGACCTGTTTGCCGTGAGTCAGCACAACCTACAGAGTTCTTCAGCGCAACGTGGTCTCTTCACCAAAATCCGCTGTAGAAATTCTGGTATTACCTTAGAGGGTATGGCAGAAATTTAAAAGGCAAACTACGTATAAATTAAAAGTAAAGCCTGAAAGAATATGACAATGGAGTTATGACTCCCAATTACTAATAAAGAAGGTGTGATTGGGTGGTTTTTTTGAACTGGCAATTTAGGTATACATTTTAAGTTAGACAGTTTATCCTGCCCTCTCCCCTCACACCCTCTTGACGTTCGTTATCTCTCCAGGGTACCCAAAATACAGTCAACAGCAATTCCCACGCTAAATATAACCTCTAAACTAATTTTGAGTTCGCAGATCACTGGCGCGCACCTATGTGTCTTATTTTCTTGATACTTGTGGATGTACAGATAAAACAGTATAAGGCAGTTCACTGCTCCAGGAGTTTGCGACAGCCTATATCAGCCACAGCAAAGAATGATGGAAGGTAACAGAAAGAGCGTTTGCAATGGGTTAATATTACAGAACTCCCTGCGACAAGCTATCGCTAGACTCAGCAAACTTAAAAATGATATATTAGCTCTCAGCAAGGACTCCAATGGATATGGAAAGAGTGAACCCTTACCCTCCTCCACTCTCCCTGAGCAACTTCCATTCAACGTAGTTCAGAAGAAACTGTCTCCGTATGGTCTCAGTGCCATTTCTGCAGTTTTTGGTGTACCTTCTTCTGGTGTGGCTCACGCTACCCAGTGCTGGAGCACACCACAGAGCACTGATCTGACCCTGGAGGGCAACGTCAGTGTTTCTGTGCGTTTCTTTCCTAAGTTGTGTTTACAGTTTGTAGCTATAAAGGTTTTATCTTTAAGGACATGGTTCTTTTAAAGGGTGCTTTCTTTACAAATGGTTCAGTCGCCAACTGAGGAACAGAAACGTGTTGCTAGTTCTGTGCAAAATAGCCAATTTCTCTGTTTCCACAAAAGGTGAAGACCAGCTGTGATGCTGGGACCATGGTATTGAAAACATCTGGTTCGTGTAGTAGGTTCTACATGTATTTTTTGTTGTTTTCAGACCATTTTTCTTTTTGCTCCTGTACTGTCCCGCCAATTCAGTGTTCTATATGGCTGATAAAAACCAAAGAAAATAGCACTATAGCCAATGTGTTTCCAGAGATGATTATAGGATCATAGGGAAAGAATCAAGAAAGTCTTCGTTTTATTTGTACTGCAGATGGTAAACTGCGTGTGTGCCCTCGAATGTCCTGGGGTTTGGGTTTAGGTGGGCCCAATACAAGGAACGGTAAAACAGAACAGACTCACACACTTATGATACTGTTAGCGTCAAGAGTAAAAGTGCGAAAATTGGGAAGTTGGGGGATTTTAAGTGTGTGACTTGGATTTCATAGAAATGCAACCTAACTGACATCCGAGGAATTACGGTGATACAACACAGTCAAGGCAACCTGTGCCGAGTCAGGCACTGTCCCTCTGCTAAATACATCTCCTTGTACTGAAATGCCATTCTCCTGGTGATACAGTTAAACTATTTTACTAGTGTGTATTGTGATATGGTGCATCTAATGACACACGTGGATGTTTTTAATGGCAGGGTGGGACAGGGTATAGGTGGATGGACAGTAACTCTGCATGACTACCACCTAAATAGCTGGGACCTCACTGACTGTTAGTAGTGGAACTAGGGCTTCCTTTAATATTTCATCTAATTAAATTCAGCAGTAAAACATTCAGTGACCCGTGGGGAAAAAAAAAAGTCCACCATTGTATATTCTGTGAAAGAGTTTTATATCTGTGCAGTTTTTATACAAAAAGCTATACAATCATAATCGTAAAAAAAATCTAATGGTCATTTTTTTCTGTGTTTTGTCTAGAACTTTATAATGTATCGAATACGAGTAACAGACTTCTGGATTGGGCTGCACAGGAAAGGAAACAAATTTGTCTGGGTGAATGGAGAGCCGTTTGACACAAACCTGTGAGTTTTCTTTCCAATACACTATGCAGGAGGAGATGGAGTGGCTTTTTTGTCCAAGTAGAAAAGTTACTCTGTGTTACCTATTCCACTGTAAATAAACTGGCGTATCTTACCAAATGAGGGCTGGCTGTAAAAATGCTAATTATGTCCCCAGAGAAGTCAGGAAGTGGCATCATTTCCTCTATGTTGTGTGGTTGCATAACAGGTGTTAGGTTGTGCCTAGAGTAACATCTTTTCTGTACAATCCCACTAAATGAAATGCATTTTCAGGAAGGAAGAATTACTCATGTTATACATTACAAATTGTTTGAATTAGCTTGCCCCGTTGGTCTTGCAGGGTTCAACACTCAGCCAGTGTAGACAGGGCCTCCTAAGACCATCTGAGGTGCTCAGGACCACGTTGGAAGGCCACTGGGCTGGGGCGTTGTGTCTCAGAAGGCATCCCTTTTGCCCACATCCGGAAGACTGGGTGTCTCTGCAGCCACATCCTGTGTATTCTGCAGATACTCAGCAAAATGGCTGCGTTCTCTACTGGAGGAGTACTGCTGCCATGGGTCCCGCTGGGACCCACTCTCTTCTGCCCTAGAGAATTGTGCCTTTTATGCTCACGACACATTGGAGACTGTGAAGTACAAGCACACGTGGTACACCTCTGTGGGGATCAAAGAAGCTTGCTTTAATAGTAGGTGCATCAGAGTATCACCATGTGTTTCACGTGCATGTGAATTCTGATCCTCCCAATAAGAAGCCGGGCTCATTTTAAATCGTTCTGTAGTTTGTTCTCTGCAGTCTTTAAGACCCAATTTTGCAAAGAATAAGAAACAGGTGTTCTAATATTTAGTTCAAAGTTCTGCTCTAATTTTTATTTTCTCTTGGCTTTTTAGATTTCATGTCAATATAACAAATGACGGAGACTGCGTCCATATAGATTCCACCTTCATCTCTACCAGAAAGTGCTCCTCCCTCAGGAACTGGCTTTGCACCATTGGTCAGTTTAATCCCAAGACAAGCTCTAAATAGGGAACAGCTGGCGGTGCAGATACAGAGACTTTCTCCACAAGACATTGGAATTCGCAGAGTACTGAAAGTCCTTGCTGTAGAAGGTCCACAGGGGCAAGTTGTGCCGCGGCGAGGATCTTACCCAAACTTCTCTGTGAGAAGCAATATGGGGAGTGACTCCATGAGAAAGAGGTAATTGGTCAAGAAGTGGCAGTACTGAGGGAAAACAATGATATACAGGCGGTTGCAAAGAACAGAAGTTGCTTCTTGGTAGTACAGTTTCATTGTTGAAACTGCTGGAGGACATGGCAACAGATACTGTTCTTGAGAATTCTTCACAATTGCAAAACATAATTTTTTAAGGCCGTTAAAAACACTGTTAGATGGACATGAAGGTTTTAGTGAAAATGCAATTTTCACGATGATGTGGTTTTTTTCCTTTTCTCTGTGGAACTCAGTAATTCTTTGTCTGAGAACTTTCAGTTTGTCTTTGTGGTAAATGGATGAGATTTCACAAGGTGTTATGACTTCTATCCCCTTATTTTTCCATGAGGTTTGGTATGTAATGTCCAAGGATATAAATGGGAGCTTTGTAAATCAGGAAGGCAGATAATGACTAGGTCTTCCAGTGAATGGCACTGCTGTTAAGGGGCATATAGAGTGGGACAGATTACAGATATTCTTCTCTATCGCTCAGGACTGATCTGGAAACATGACTGCTACTACCCAAAACTTCGCTGAATACATGGCAGCAATAGGAAAGCTCCCAGTCTGAATCACGCACAACTGTCGTTTTGGGAGGGCTGACAAATTCAACTGGATTTAGAAGGGGAGAAACATGTCTATCTAGCATCTTCTAGGGTTCTAGGGCAGCTTAAAGTGAGGTACTTAGGGTATTCATCTGTTTGCCTGTGCAGGGTTAAAGAAAGCTTTTATTGTCTCCAGCACGGCTGTTTTATCAAGCGACTTATGTGGGCAAGGATAGTTTAACAGCCCATGGGATAGATGCACTAGAACCAAATAGCATAGCACCCTGGATTAATCTGTTTAAATTCTTGGTATGATGCCCTGAAAATGGGCACTGGGGGCATGGAAGTCTCACCTGGAAGATCTGTGGCTTGTTCCTGTCTGGTTACGCTCAGATTCAGACACCTGTACAATGACTGCTTCCCAAGGTACATGATTTACAAAGGGTGGTTACTGTCTTTAAAAATGTGAATGAAGAAGACAGGCTTTTTAAGCTAGGAAAATGTTCTAGTTCGGAAACAGAATACCACGTTAAGCTCAGAGCTCACAGGGAAGACGAAGAGTTTGGCATATTGATCTTCAAAGAAATGGGAAGACAAAACTTCGAATTGCTATAAATGCACTTGGTATTCATCCAGAAGTTGGATGGGAGGGAAAGAAATAGGTGCGATGAGAAACTGGACCGGAGTATATCTTCATTCCCCATGGTAGTTCCCCAAAAAAGCATAATACGCCAATAATAAATATGCCAATAAAGACTTCCAGTAGTTGCTGCCAGCGATGCTTTGGATCTCTGTTTTCGGTTGAACTTGCTCCCCTGCTTTAGGTTCATGGTCGTCCAAGACTGCTTTGTTTAGCTTAGGATACCTGCTTCCTTACGCTTGTTGTCGGTAGGTGGGCACAGGATGTTTTTGCACAGTGAAATCCACAGACTGTGTAGGACCATGACAGGGTCTGTGAATTCATGGAATCATAGAATCGTTCAGGTTGGAAAAGACCCTTGGGATCATCGAGTCCAACCATCTACCCTACTCTACAAAGTTCTTCCCTACACCATATCCCCCAACACCACATCTAAGCGACTCTTAGACTCATCCAAGGATGGTGACTCAACCCCCTCCCTGGGCAGCCTGTTCCAGTGTCTGATCACTCTTACTGTGAAGAATTTCTTCCTAATGTTCAGTCTAAACCTACCCTGTTGCAGCTTGAATCCATTCCCTCTTGTTCTATTGCTATTTGCTTGTGAGAAGAGACCAGCACCAACCTCTCTACAATGTCCTTTCAAGTAGTTATAGAGAGTGATGAGGTCTCCCCTCAGCCTCCTCTTCCTCATACTAAACAGTCCCAGCTCCTTCAATCGCTCTTCATAAGATTTATTCTCCAGGCCCTTCACCAGCTTCGTTGCCCTCCTCTGCACTCGCTCCAGCACCTCGATATCTCTCTTGGATTGAGGTGCCCAAAACTGGACACAATACTCCAGGTGTGGCCTCACCAGTGCTGAGTACAGGGGCACAATCACCTCCCTACTTCTGCTGGTCACACTATTTCTAATACAAGCCAGGATGCCGTTGGCTTTCTTGGCCACCTGGGCACACTGCCGGCTCATATTCAGCCGCTTGTCAATTAGAACCCCCAAGTCCTTTTCCACCAGGCAGCTCCAGCCACACTTCCCCAGGCCTGTACCGATGCGTGGGGTTGTTGTGGCCCAAGTGCAGGACCTGGCACTTGGTCTTGTTGAAGTTCATACCATTAATGTTGGCCCATCCATCCAACCTATCTAGGTCTCTCTGTAGAGCCTCCCTGTCCACATGCAGATGAATTCATCATGAGTGACTCTAAAGGGTCACGCTCCAGGTGGTCCCTCTTCCCATTCCCCAGCCCAGGGGCTCAGGACCCCATTTCGGCTCAAGTGAACCCTTGATTTCCCAGCTTGACCTTGGACCTGCCCTGATGATCTGGACGCTTGGCCGGTGCAGGCTACTGACTGCAGCTTCCCTGCTCCCATGAAAAGTCTCGTGTGGCAGCTAAATTACAGCTAATTGCTCATAGATAATAGGAATAGCTTTAAGAAAACTAAAACCCAATAGCTTTAAGAAAACTAAAACCCACGTGAACTTCCCCTCATTTTAAGCTTGCTTTTTTTTTTTTTTTTTTTTTTGTCAAGAAAAACTTGCACAGTATTCACCAGTGTTGTGAGCTTCCCCGGCAAAGTTAGGCGAGGAACATAGCAACAGTCATAAAAGAAGTGATTTTGTAACGCAATTCCAACAGGTGAGTTGCTGAACGGAATTTCCTTTTAAGCTTTCAATCGCAGTAGTAACCCACAAAAACAGAAGTTGAAAATAATATTCGGATAAATATAATTGCCGGGTACATTCCCTGGATTATTTAGCCACTTTGGTTAAAATGGAAACGGGCTGGATGGGTACTTTATTTCTTGCTCTTCTAGGTTATGAAGTCCATGTGTAGTGAGCTCTTTGGCCGGCAGATCAGTTTTCACTGCATGATCTGCACAGAATCCAACATACTTGTCTGTGATCGATTAATACAATAGTGATTAGATTTATTATAACAACTAGATTACAGGCGTTTTTAAAAGTAGTTTCCCAATTTACCAAATAACATTTTCCATCTCCCACAGTATGACATTCCCCTGGGATCCCCTACCACACTCGGAGATGCTGTGAGCATTGTCAATTCCCAATGGGTGCATGCCATCCCTAGTTCTGTAACTGATGGAAAAGTGACAATTTTAATTAAAAAAAAATTGACTGGTACAGGCAAATAAACCCAGCTGGTGAGAAATAATCAACGGTTGGAAGTTCTGGGCAATGCTGAACTGCAGGGGAAGAGCAGGAGTTTGTGGGAACTTAAATCTCCTGCCCTGCAAACCCCGTGTCCTCTTCCAACAGCAAATGTGAAATAAAGTCAGTCGCCATTTCAGCTCGACTGGGTTGCAAGTTTCAGAAACCTGAAGGTCCTCCGTCCTCCTCCCCCCAGGATTTATCTTTTGCTCCTGCAAAAACCATTATACCATGATTTGGCATGGTGCTAAGGGCAGGGCTGTGCTGGCATGGGTACTGTTTATTGTGTTGTTTCACCGCGCCTGGCATAACGTTGTCTCAGGGGAGGCACAAGGACCTGTTTTTACACCTCTGGAGTTGGAAACCACACGCACAAATCACGCTGGCTTCATTCTTGCTGCAGGAAATCTAACCTCACCCGGCAGAGGGGTGCAGTGGTGAGGACACGCACAGCCCCATTGGGTGTGAAGTCTGCCAGAAGACTACCCGGAAAAAAAGCACGTCTCTCGCTGCTGCTTCTCCTTAGCCCTTAATGGGGAGAAGGAAGCAGGGAGAGAGCAGGACGCACAAGGCAGATGTGCAATGTGGAGCTTTGCCCTTCAAAATCACTCCTGGCTTCAGCCATGCCTGTCCCACCTGCAGAGCCGCCGGGTTGGATGCCCGTTGGTCCAGGACAGCTCTTGAACCCTCAGATGCTCTACAGTATCTCCACAAGGCAGGAGATATCAGTGATGCAGCTGCCTCTAGGCAGGGGGGAGTCATACTCCAAGTCCCCAAGTCAGGCTGGCTGGGGTCCACTTCTCCTCTCCATTGTCCCCAGACAGGCTGGTCCCTGCTTCTGCACAGCCATTTTCACACTAACCACTTTAGCAACTACTTCCAATCACTTCTGCTTCTTTTTTCGGACTGCCAGGCTGTGGGGAGGGAAAAAAGGCTCAAGCACCAGTGATGATGAGGAGGTCAGAGGAACTGAACAGATCTTCACAGTCCAACAAGGAAGGATTACAGGAAGGGTACCGTGAAATACTCAGTGAAGGACTTGCTGCTTCCAGTTGAGACTGATGGAGAAAGGATGTGCCGGAAACGTGGGATGTGCCAGGTGACCTTTGGGAAGCCTGGGCTGAACTCACTACGTAGCTGCCACAGTAGCATCCCATGTATGCTTACCATTCACTGTGCTGAAAAGGGAAGTAACCATTATATTTGGAAACCCCCGACCCTTAGTGGTCCCCCCAGCTTCTCAGTGTTGGGCAATTCACTGCTGGAGATGCTGTGGATTGGTGGATACTCTCTCCACCGTGGATACCCTGGGTGAGCTGAAACCTCCCAAATATTCAGCAGTTAATCTGTGGGGTAAACTCGGAGAAGCTCTGCCACTCCAGCTGGTCTCAGGCAGACTGGTATTGGGAGCATGCTCCCCCTCCTGTGTCTGTACTGCACTGCCCTGGCCATAAAGTCATATATATGGACCGCTGTGCAGCTGAACCAGGTTGCACACTGTGTATGTGCCTGGCTGAAATGCGGATCATAGAATCATAGAATGGTCAGAGTTGGAAGGGACCTTAAAGATCATCGAGTTCCAACCCCCCTGCCATGGGCAGGGACACCTCCACTAGACCAGGTTGCTCAAAGCCCCATCCAGCCTGGCCTTGAACACCTCCAGGGATGGGGCATCCACAGCTTCCCTGGGCAACCTGTTCCAGTGCCTCACCACCCTCACAGGAAAGAATTTCCTCCTAATATCTAATCTAAATCTCCCCTCTTCCAATTTCAAACCATTACCCCTTGTCCTGTCACTACACTTCCTGACAAAGAGTCCCTCTCCGGCTCTCCTGGAGGCTCCCTTCAGATATTGGAAGGCTGCTATGAGGTCTCCCCGGAGCCTTCTCTTCTCCAGGCTGAACAACCCCAGCTCTCTCAGCCTGTCTTCATAGGGGAGGTGCTCCAGCCCTCTGATCATCTTCGTGGCCCTCCGCTGGACCCGTTCCGACAGGTCCGTGTCCTTCCTGTGTTGAGGACTCCAAAGCTGGACACAGTATTCCAGGTGGGGTCTCACGAGCGCAGAGTAGAGGGGTAGAATCACCTCCCGCGACCTGCTGGCCACACTTCTCTTGATGCAGCCCAGGATGGGGTTGGCTTTCTGGGCTGCCAGTGCGCACTGCCGGCTCATGTTGAGCTTCTCATCCACCAACACCCCCAAGTCCTTCTCCTCAGGGCTGCTCTCCAGCCATTCTCTGCCCAACCTGTATTTGTGCCTGGGGTTGCCACATCCCAGGTGCAGGACCCTGCACTTGGCCTGGTTGAACTTCATGAGATTTGCATGAGCCCACCTCTCAAGCCTGTCCAGGTCCCTCTGGATGGCGTCCCTTCCCTCCAGGGTGTCGACCGCGCCACCGAGCTTGGTGTCGTCGGCAAACTTGCTGAGGGTGCACTCTATCCCACTGTCCATGTCTCCGACAAAGATGTTAAATAGCACTGGATGCTGATCACCAGGTATGGTTCACACAGCACGTGCTGTGCTGCCCCTTGCTGTGTCCTTGCCCCCTCCCCGGGAGAGGAGATGATGTGCTAATGCAGAAAGGCTGCTTTGCTGGGTCTATCTTGAACAACCAAAGCAGAATGAATGTGCCATTCAGTCAGATGAGGTTTAACCCCTCCGTGACTTGGGCTCCTGAAAGGACTTGTTCAGACCAAGGATGTCACATCCAGGGCAGGCCTCAGGGTGGAGGACAGAGGGAGGAAAGTGGTTGCTCAGTGTCTTTAACTCTTTTCTGTATGTTTTTCCATATACCACAGGAAAATATCTGTCTGGGCCAGTGTTAGCAAAGGAAGGAAACTACAGGGAAAAGCAGGGATACCTGTCGTTCCCAGCAGGTTCACTTTTGGTGTTTCCTGGCATTTATTTATGGAATAACTACCATCCTTATCTTAGTGCTTTCTTCTAAGCTACTGGAGCCATTCAGGCTTTCATCAGTTGAAACAGAAGGGCAGCAACCCCTGAGACAATAGGGGGCTTTATTCGTTGTAGAATTACAATTTTTCTCTCTTGTACTTCCTTAATATGCAAATAACACTCCTTCAAAATTATACAATTAAAAATAAGTTATTCAAGCTTGCAAATGGTAGCTTAGGTGAGCTGAGCGAGGGACAGACCAGAATTCAACATTTTGCCTTTTTAAGCCAATATCCAAACTAAGGGAGCATGGAGTAAGGATAGGAATAAGAATAAGAATAAGAATAAGAATAAGAATAAGAATAAGAATAAGAATAAGAATAAGAATAAGAATAAGAATAAGAATAAACTTCTGTGATGTTTTCTGCAAGAATAGCACGGCAGTATTAGACCTTTCAGTATGTCGCATTTAAAAATTTCATTAGTATATTTTTTCAAGGAATTTTGTCGGAAGTACCACTGCTTCTGCTGGGATTTCACAAGAGTTCTGAGTTTTTTAATGCAACATAAAACCTTGAAAACCAAGGCTTTTTTAAACATTGTGCATAAAATACCGCATTACTTTTCGGCAAAAGGCAGCGGATAATTAATGACAATTCAGTGTCACATCCTTGTTGTGAGTGCCATTTATGATACACACCGTGCAATACATGCAGACCGCTCTGCTCAGGTTTAGGAGGATCTTCAACTGTTTGAAATAAGGCTGTCACAGGAAATCTTGCCTGAAGCTTTGGCCTGATAACTACAGAAGGAAACAGTATTGTGTCTCTAGTCTCCCAAGGAGATTGGGAATCCACTCAAAGCATACTCTCCTCACTCATTGTTGCCCTTACTTAAAGTCAACAGGAGCTGGTAAGGCACTAAACAGAGAAAGATCTATGCATTAACACTTCTCTTGCCTCTGATTACTATGAAAATAATTACTTTTAGTTGAATGTGTTGCAGTACAGCATCATACTTGGTCCTAGTCTATTCACACATTAAGTATGTGTGCGAGACAAAAATCAAGTTGCAGTCTAAAAAAGTTTCCAGTACTTTTGAATGCGTTCTTAAGACGTATATTGGTCAGAAGGAATAATAAAAGTATTTTCCTATTCCCCTCCTAGGAAAACATATAATTCTCAAGGGAAATGGTGGCTAATGATCAGATGACAGGGCCTCCACCCTCCTGAAAATACAGGATTTATTTCCCAGGCATATCAAGTTTGCATCTGCCATCTCACACAGGTTGCTTAAAAGAAAAAAAGGGGAAAAAAATGCTATTTTAAATTATTCTTGGGGGTTGTTATTTTGCTTGCTCAGCTCTAGTCAGCTCTTCAGCTTATGTTCAAAAGTTGAAAACTTAAAGTGATACAGTGGCTTGTATCAGTGGACATTTATATACATAACTTGTGTGCTTGTTTTGGATATAAAAGATATGAATTTATTCTCCATAGTGAAGAGTTCAAAACCATGAAAAAAGTAATCTAAAAAATCATGAGAAGAAAAGGTTGAGAAGGGATTTCCATGGATTGTCCAGTTCCTACTGTGCCCCAGTGCAGGAACAACAACCCACTATTAGCTATTTCAGGGGAAAAAACCCAAGCTGTTTCTTTCAGCCTAAGCGAGGGGATTTCCTTTAAGTAGGAGTTATAGTGAATCTTCAGGTCCTGGAGCAGAGCAGGTTCATGTGCAGAAACTCAAGAAATCAAACAGATCGGTCTTAGGTGGTTGCTCCCCGTGGGAGAGAGCTGACCGGAGCAAGACACCTCTTCCCTCTGAGCTTTGCCAGCGCGCTGCCTGCTGTGCCCCGCTGAAGTCCTGCCACCCAACACCACCTTCATGGTCTGTTTAGCCAAAGATCTTGAGATACGTACTGTGGTCTTCGACACCCTCCTCCATCTCTGCCACCATCGTCACTAATCATAGGATGTGGCTGTTGCACGTCTGTCCACGATAGTGGCTTCCCACTTCCCCCACATTCCTGCCCTCCAAACAGGATTGGTTTAAACTGCTTAAGCTTATACTCCAGTTATATGCTGTTATATCCCAATATCTCTACAATACTGTGTTGGCATCAGTTAGGAAAAGTTTACTGCTAAGTCTTCTGTACTTCATGAGTTGGTAGCCAACACCCATCTCATCCCCTCCTTTTGTATCTTCCAGGTTTCTTTCTCCTTCACACTCTAGCTATTTCTGACGTGTTATTTTATGCAACTCATACTTCAACAAAAAGGCTATATAAGCAGATACGATTTTCCTCGGTTTAAATGGAATATAATTTCTGATATATTTTGTGGTGCAGTAGAGACATCTAGCGACTGTTTTGTGCTATTAAAATGCAAAGGACTAACGTAAGAGGGCAAAAGACCTCTTCCAAACCATTGAAATATCCTTCTAGTGCTAGGCACATCTTTACATGCTTTCCCCAAATCCACTGACAAAATATAGGGAAGAGTGTGGCCAGTAGGTCGAGGGAAGTCATTCTCCCCCTCTACTCTGCACTGGTGAGGCCACAACTGGAATACTGCGTCCAGTTCTGGGCTCCCAATTCAAGAGGGATAGGGAACTACTGGAAAGAGTCCAGCGAAGGGCAACAAAGATGATTAAGGGATTGGAGCATCTCCCTTATGAAGAAAGGCTGAGAGAGCTGGGGCTCTTTAGCCTGGAGAAGAGAAGGCTGAGGGGAGACCTTATCAATGCTTATAAGTACCTAAAGGGTGGGTTGAAGAAGGAGGGAGCCGGACTCTTTTCAGTGGTTCCCAGTGACAGGACAAGGGGCAACGGGCACAAGTTGGAACATAGGAGGTTCCACTCGAATATGAGAAAGAATTTCTTCACGGTGAGGGTGCCAGAGCCCTGGAACAGGCTGCCCAGGGAGGGTGTGGAGTCCCCTTCTCTGGAGATTTTCCAGACCCGCCTGGATGCAGTCCTGAGTAGCATTCTCTAAGCAATCCTGCTTCAGCAGGGGAGTTGGACTAGATGATCTATATGGTCCCTTCCAACTCTAAAAAAATTCAGTGAAATTCAGTGAAATAACTTTGTCAGTTCTGTGCAACTAGTAATACACAGGATGGAAAATGCTGATCAAACATCACCGCCTTCTGTTCCTCCAGAGCCCCTTTTCTCCTTTTCCCAGGTGTCTTCAAAAGCCTTGGATGCTACTGTAAATAAATTTAGTCTAGCTTTGCATCGCTGGCACCACGAGCACAGTGCCAGTACAAATCCCCTCCTCATAGTATTTTGCTGAATTAAAGACTCTGCCTTCCAGTGTGGCTGAGTAGTTTATATTTACTCCAAATCATTGCGGTAGAATAAAAAAATTAATTATGCTTTGCCTTAACCTTTCCCCTTTGTCTCTTCAAAGTATGTGGTTTAGCAGGCTGCATAAAAAGCTTGGTAAAAGACAGACAGCAGGTAAGAGAGACAGCAGCACATCATTTCATCTCAAACCTTTCCCTGGAAGAAGAAGGCATCATTAGACAGAGCCTTTTGGTTACCAGGATTGTGCCAGTCCATTCTCGAAAGAGTTTAATGATTTAAGCTGAAAAAGCCAAGTTGTTGTTCATCTTACTTCCACGGCTGGTCCCCAGGGGGCAAAACATTGCGCTTCTTGACTTACCACCAAGATAACCACCAAGATATTAACTTCACCTTGAACTAACACCTCTACCAGAGGAAAAAAAAAAAAAAACCAAAGCGTTCTGTCTGCCTTTAATGAGAACATTTGACGACCAACACGCAGAGCAGCCACACGTCCGACTCAGCCCTGTTTAACGCTAAGCTTAATAATGCCCCTGGGAAGTGAAGATTAGCGTGTGGTCTAGAGATGATTGAAGAGCAGAAATTCCTCTGGGAGAAGAAGTCAAACTTTGGTATGGTTTTAAGTTACCATAAAACCAAAAAAATTTAAAAATTTCTATGTGGAGGAAAACCTGAAAAAAAAAAAAAAGAAAATTGACCCAAGAGCAATATTTTGTTTCAAACCCAACTTTAAGAACTACTTTTAATCAGTATGAAATAAAGAATAAAAATTAAAAATACAGAAAAAAAAATCTCCAAAGTCTCGAAATGAGATGTTTCAGCAATGTCAGATATTTCCTCCACCCCTCTCCTCATCATTGCTTTCTGGTTTCAACTCTGAACTGACAAAGTTTAGGAGGAAGTGATCTGATGATCACAATAATAATCTAATAATCATCATCTGAGTTTTCTGTTGAAATGCATTATAGTGTCCAGTTGGTTTGAGAAGGGCATGTGCATACTCGGTGTGTTACCAAATAAGGTTCCAAATGAAAATTATGTGTAGACTTAAGGTCACAGTTTATGAGAAACTTAATAAAATCACAGCTATGCTGTTTTTAATAGAACACACACCAACAGAAGGGGCTAAGAATTAAGAACTGTTTATCAAAAGCTACAAGGTGAGAATTTACATTAAAAAAAAAAAATAAATAAAGTATCTAGTTTCCTTCCGTTTTGCACACATGTAAACATTTCTTTTGACCTAATGTGGTGTGATGGAGGGGGGGAGGCCAGAAAGGATGTAATACGGGGTACTACTTCTTCAATGAGTCCATTTTGATTGCAGATCTGAAAGCATCTTTTCAAAATGGCAAGTGAGGTGGTTTATGCAGAGGTATCGCCCAAGGAAAGAGTGCATTTTACTTCACTAACTTCAGATACAGGTAAAAAATGGTCATCTTAATATTACTATCTTTTCCTTTGCTTAGTGACACGTTCTTAAAACTTTAATGCTTTCTGAAATCGAAGCCTTCAGAAGAAGCTGAAGTCATGCTGAAAGCATTTTTGTAACTATTCATACCCACTTCTGTTTATTATACATTTATTTGCTTGGCAAATTCATGTTTATTAATAGAAGGAATCCTGAATTCTAGCAAAAGTAAAGAATGACCTTTAAAATCCCATTCTGGATTTCAGCAGTATGACTAAAATGTGCTGTTTCTGAGACACCGACATATTGTTTCAGAAAACGATCAGACATTGAAGATATTAATAAGGATTATTGGAAACTCATTGGCAGTTACACTGCACTGAGGACACTGAATGGACATCTCTCTCCTGCAGTACATTTGCATTTTATATTTTAATTTGATACATTTTCTTAGACACCGGAAATATTTTTAAATTGTAGAGTGATAGGTCTGTTTATCCTTCTTTCCTTTATCTTTCTTTCTCCCTTTATTTCTCCCTTTATTTCTTTCTTTCTCTCTTTCTCTTTCTGTCTCTCAATTTTTCTCTTCTAAATGTTCTCTGTTGAGAAAAATACAAGTCAAGAATCAACAGAGGTTTCTATAATTTTGAAAACTGTTATCCTTATGATTTGTCTATCACCTACAGATGTCTTCAACTATACAACTGCATTTCTTTAAAAATGTATTTTCAAGAAATAAATATAAAAGATGGCCATTAATATATATAAGTAGGAAATCATTCATGTTTTAAAACAAAAGTATCAAGTTTTATTTTTTAGATTCCGATCAAAAAATAGATCTTTGCTAGTTATAAGACAGTTAAGCATGGAAAAATTGTTTAAAATTACAATATCCAGAGGCCACAGTAAGAAAAATGTGTCCTGAATATGCTAGCAAAGCAACATTTATTCTATTCGCTCCTTGGGACACAGCGTAAAAGCGTCTGTACGGGTACGATGTCTTTGTCTTTCATGTGTTAACTCAGTTTGCTCCTTATATTGTGTGATCAGTCCACCGTAGAAGAGCTGCATTGCCAGGACAATCTTTGGTACCCCAGTGTAGAACCACCCCATAAGTACTGACTGGAGATGGACACACATGCCCAGTACAAGTGTCTGTCCGAGATGTTGCAGCAGAATTCGAGACCATAGAAGTATGTTCCACCTAATTTTTTTTTTTTTTGTTTCCTCACCTGAGGCTATCCTTTTAATTTCCAGTTATATTTTATAGTTTTAACTGCTTTTACACAGCTTCTAAGACACTTCAGTGAATTACGCGTAGAAATTGCTGTTGTAAGTTACCCTGAGAGACCGCTAACCCGATAACGTACTTCTGAAAGTTGCCAGTATGAGGTGCTTGGAAAGACAGTGGCTAAAAAATTTTGATGGCCAATTATGAGGCTAATTAAGTAAGCAAATTTCAGGCAAAATGTTTTTCTTGCATGACAGCATGGTGTTTACCCTTCCATAATCTTTATTAAAAATCTTTCCAATTGCAATACCTATATTCTTGTCACTTTTGTGAATCCTGCATCCCTTTTGGTGTCTTAATAAATGCTTTAATAACATCCTAAACCCGTGACTTCTACGGGCTGATTCTAATATCCTGCATGAAGAAATGCTTTAAATCAACCTTGAATTTGCCACCTGTTAATAGCATCAGCGTGTCCTAGTGAGATATAGCGAAAAAAACCACCTATCTATATAATTAATTTTTTTTTTTCTTGTTCTTATATACATAATTTTCCATTACACATTCTTACGATCTCTATCTTCGATCTCTCCATGTGCTCCTTCGCTTTCACAGTTGGGAGCAGGAGTGCAGGAAACTTCTGCCAAACGCCGTTAAACTGTTCCGACCCCTTGGCTGCTGCGCAAGCGAGACGCTGCATCCAACGTGACGGGGGCTTTGAAAATGCTTAGTGTACTCAAAATGGTTTAGGCTTGGTATTTTTCGTAAGCCTAAGGCCGATCTCTGGCACCCTTAGGAGACTGCTTTTCTTCAGGCAAGAGCCTGGCATTTGCCACCCTGCAATGAGTTCGGAGCGGTTAAGTTGGCTATCGCCTACCTGCCCGAAAAAGCCCAAAGGAAGCAGCTTCTGTCTTACTCCATGCGTATTTTACATTAGAACATGAATACAGCCAGACTTGGAAGGACTAAAGTTGCTCGTGCGAGACAGGAGTAACAGCCTAGGCCAGCAAAGGGGGTTCATACGGCCCTGTCTCTCAGAATATTTTTATTATTTTTTTTTGAGTTACAGACTTCGCTGTGCTGTCTTACCTGTTTCCCTGTTTCCCCACGGCCGCTATGCCTGTCCCCTGGCTAGTCTGCACCCCGCTTCTCCTCTCCCTTTGGCCCCCTTCTCCTTCCTTGAGTTTCTGCACGTGGTGGGTCGAGCTTTTCATCTTCATGTTGCTGGACTCGTTCCTACATTTTTGCGCTGCTGAGGTTTGTATTCGTTTGTCTTCCCCACACGGCACTTCAAGAGAAAAAATCTGTTCGGTTTGTCCCTTAAGAAAAAAAAAAAAAAAACCTGTCTTATTTCATTACGGTATCAGCGAGCAAATTTGATGTAAGTAGCTCCTGGGAAATGAGGCAAAACATGCAAAGCAGGCAACCTACAAGGTGGTGTGCTACAGTTGATATAAAAATACAGCTTCTTCCTTCCTTCTTTCCGCTACCACACCTACCGAAAACCGCTGGGGTCAGTCAGGCATGTCCCCCCACCCGCCGCTTTCCTTCTCCCTCCTGCTCCGACAGTTCATCTGCGGATTTAATATCACAAGATGGAGGAGAAAAAATATGTCACAGGGCAGTTGACCACCTCATTAGACCCACAGCCGTCTTCCTACTTATACCTCTTCCCATGAGCTTTTCTGATCGTACAATATTGCTGATTTGGGCCAATAGTCCTGTAGACACGGCGTGGGCAGTGAGATGTCTTCTGGGCATACCCTGAACCATATGAATTTGAAAGCACTGCCTATGTGATGCAGCTTGACTACGTCATAGGGGTCAGGAACTCAAAACATCATCTTTGACCTTCCTGGAGATTTACATCTAGCGCTGGCCACCGAACTGAATAGCCAAAGGATCTGCTACTTTTAGGGTGATAGCGAAACAGATGTCTTCTGTCAGGCAGATGTCAGGCAGTGTCAGCATCCATACATAATAACAGACAAGCATCAGCATCCATACATAATAACAGACAAGTGTAGGCGAGGCCTACAAAGATAAGGAGAACAAGGCTTAGCTCTTGGTGTTAAAGAGCAAAGCAATCTCAGCAAACCACCCCCTCGGGAAAATGAATGGCTGCTGCTGAAAATCCTGTTGCCAATTCCTTTTCCAGCCCCGCTCCCATTATTGCCGGTGAAACCGCCCCATCAAGCACTCCTGACAGTGCAGCAGACAGGAATTCCCCCCCTGTTGAGGCCAGGAAGGCAGGGAAAACGTGCAGTTTGCCAGGCAATCCCACACCTTTGGGGAAACCCACCCCAACAACATTTTTCACGTTCTCCATGGGTTGTAAAAATCTTGGAACAACAAGATGGGGAAAGCATTTTTGTTTAATGCTTGCACCGTGAGCGTCACAGCCATACTGGTGGTTACCAGGGCACATGAGGGTTTTCTACTGACTGACCACCAGATGTGGAATAGGTTCTTTCAGTGCAGCCGTGTCTCAGTCCGGTATAATTTACGTGGGCCAATATCTCCAAGCGGTCTGGAGATGCTCGGTAGTTTTCAGAGGGAATGGGTGTACGCTCCGAGACACGAGCATCCGACAAAGACTTCTTCCTGATATGCGTGAAGGCAGTCAAATCAAGAGTAAGGACAGAGGAGCTTTTATTTTGTGAAATAAATCCTTAAAAAAGATATCTGGGAAGACAGATGGAATTGGGAAGGTCTGTATCCTGATGCAGTTGGCAAACGGGAAAAAAGTCAGGAAGGAGCACGGCAAAAAGAAACAGAGAAGAAAGGAGCGACCGGAGGAAGGCCAGTTGTTCCTTGTGGTTTCTAGACCTCATTACAAATTCTAGACCTCATTACAGCATAAAGGTTCACAGTGAGAGAAAGACCTCCTACATTTATTTGGTTTGTGAAATGGGGATTTCCGAGCCCGGAGGAATGAGTGTCTCCGTTCAACGGAGAGGAAAGCTGCTGCAGTTTGGGCGGTGAT